>NW_002060943.1:10901722-11171331 GCF_000150275.1 Trichoplax adhaerens | reverse complement strand
TTCCTAATTTAATATCATTATCTATCAGTCTCCAACATCATCGAAGTACCCAATGGCATCCGTTAATATGCAGTACAGTATGCAGTATTTATATGACATATATATATATCGATACAGTAATATTATGACAGTTATAATGTGTATAAATTAAACCGTAGTCATTAACTGATTGATGGCCCAAGCCTACTGCTATTGTCAGTCATCGCAGATGCCTGCCGATTGATGATTACATAGTACTGTACAATGTATATACAGCTCGTGCTAAGAAGTTTCGAGAACAATACAATATGGGGTGTGGGGTAGATCCCAGTGTCAAGGTTTCTGATGTGGGGTAGGGCTTAACAGTGAGCTGCTCTGATACAATGCTGTACAATATTTACACTACAGTATACTAAATATATCATTATTCGTGACAGTAGAGAGCTAAGAGCTAGATGAAATAGCACTCGTAGCAGCCAAACTATGACAGAAGCTCCTTGATGGACGATGAAGTGTGTGTATATGTCATATATATATAATACTTATTACAACGACATAGACACGTAAATACTATTCTATACTATTTCGTTGCTAATTTGAAGCAAATACAAATATACTGTACAATAGTACTGTATGTAGTTGGACCGTGACATATACATCCTGAAAAAAAAAAAAATTAATTAATTAATAATAAATATAATGTACACTGTACTGTTAGTAATATAATATAATGAGAGCATAAGCGGGCGGGACTACGTATCAAGGTTATTTTTGATAATACGTTATAAAAGTTATTATAAAGCGACAAATGGAGGTCACATGGCGAGGCCGGGGGCCTTGTCCGAATCGAGGAACCAATAATCGCCTGATTTACCGCTACCAATCAGTGCGCGCTTTTTCACGCGTAGATCATACTGTGAGCTCCATCTTGAAGTCCTTGTGTTTTGTAATCACAAAGGATAGATTGATTCAATCATTTCCAATTAAGCAAATGCCCTTTGATTTTGACTTCCAGACAGTAATGTGCTGCTCTACCCTGTACAGTAGACGACGTATCGTGCTTGGACGCCATTAAAACTTGAAAAATGGATAATCTCTGGCTTGACTAAGTAGCGTTGATATTTGTATCTCTAGTACCGTACATAAATCCCTAAATGAAAACTCGGATTACTCATGCAATCCGTATTGCACCATTAAAATAAATTAAACAGGACATCACTTGATGTTTTTTTGACGTGCGTGAGGTCACCTATTTCTGATTTCAGGTAACACGCCACATAGACACTTATTACAGTAACTCGGCATGCGGCATGCTGCGTCATACTGCATCTAAATAAATTTGATTTGATTTCGCAATACTGTACACTACTGTACAGTGTACAGTACTGTACAGTGTACAGTAGTTGAACTCGCTGGTCTACAGTACACTGTATTGTACTGTACAGTATTTACAGCGCAGTACTGTAGCAGTTATTACTGCAGTAGTGTGTACTGTACTGTACTGTACTGTACATGTAAGGTACCGTATGGTAAAGATTACCTACCGTATGTACAGTACAGTACAATTGTACAGTAGAGAACAAAAGTGTGGGAGGATTTTCTAATACAGTACTGTACTGTACAGTATTTTCCATACAGTACCAGCAAACCGACTTTGTGCATGTACAGTACAGTACTGTACAACGAAGTCACCGAGTCAAAGCTTTGATTATCATTATTCATGTTAACTTTGCAATTGGTGAATGAGTCAGGTTGCTGTTGGTTGATAACATGGTTGATATTAATATATATACTGTATATGTTAATATAATAACAAAAATTAAACGATAGATCAAAAGAGTAACCGTACTGTCAAAAGTATCAAAGTGGCAATTTGTTTACAAATGTGCTGTACAGTGTACAGTACAATATCGCAAAGTCTGATGAATGTCTGAAAAGTACTGTACAGTACTTGTTGGAGGCTTAGAGTCTTTAGCTGTACAGTACTGTACTGTTCTGCATTATTGCATTAAATTGCATCATGAGATTCATGACTGATTGTACTGTACAGTGTACAGTACTGTACAATTACACATACTGTACTGTACTGTACTGTACACCGTCGCTATGCAAAAGTTCAGTACTGTATTTAACGTCCTAAAAAAGCTCTATATAGATTAGTCTGACTGTACGTGTAAAGCTTGCAGATTGAATTGTATTTCACAACACTTTCTTCGCAGCGTTCCCTTTGAACTCACTTTGATTGATTTTATTAAAGTATCTGAAGCTTCTTGGAGTTATCTTGTAACTACAAGGTGCCGTACTGCTTTTGATCAATTTAATCGATCATCCTTGGTCTACCTTCAAGTGCATCAAGAGAGGAATTTGGATTAGTCCGCATCATTCATTTAGGAGCCTAGCTGATTGCGGTAAGCTGCTTCTGCAATACAGTACAGTACAGTAAATTCAGTAATGATTCATCATAGATTTATTGCTGGTTTGCTAATAACTACGGAAATATCGCTCTACATTACTACTGCCAACCTGAAAACAATTTAAAAGCACACACTATGCTACTGTACTATTGCTTCTTGCTCTACAGTAGAGTAGACTAGTCTCCGTAGTGTTGTTTTCAATATTCGATTCATATACAGTAGTCTACTAACAGCTACTACTATAACTTAGTATACTACTGTACTGTACCAGGTAGTACACTAGTACTGTACAGTACACTGCATATCGTATGCTAATTGAGATTCTCTTTTAGCTCTGAGCTCTGACCTAGAAACTGTTTTATCAACAACTCAACTATACAGAACAGTATTTCCTATACTAGTATATAGGTTAACTGTGGATTTTATCGTGTACAGTGCAATTTAATTGTCAGTTTCTTGAAGAGATCCTAGGGCTAAGATTACAAAACACAGTAGATATTCTTTCAGTAACCTTGGTTTACAAACGCATTCACGGTTACAGTTCATTCATGTGCATATACAGGTATTTAACTGTAACAAGTTACTGGTTGTTTACAGCATTTTTACAGCGCTACTCAGTGGGCCAAGTTCTTGAAAATAGAAGCCGTAAGAAAGTAAACTATGCGGTAAATTCGGATCGAAGTTACTTAAAAATATTCAAATATTGAATCCGAAACCGTCTCTAATATTGATTATAAATGTTCCTTTGATTTCACTGTATCATCGATAGATGTGCCATTTAGTACAGTATGGTACTTGTTCCCTTAAATTAATTAGTCGAATCGCACATTCACGATGCAGTACAGTATATGCTTTATATGCGGTATATTAGTGAGCAGTTTTGTATTAGTTCTACACTATGCTAACACAGGAGTTAGTATTTATATTAAATTACTGTACGAGTATAGTTATGTTCAATATTGGTGTAAGTTACAGTTTTCTTATCGCGTAATGTGCTTTACTATTTATTACAACACTGCAGAATTATTGCTAGGAAATAATTCTAATTTCTCAATTTCATTCTATTAACCAACTGGATACTGTTCATGTAACCCATGCATTTAATCGCAACACACTGCATTTGACAAACTAGTGATACCGTCATGACTTATGTATAATGTACATCTAGCGAACTTGTAAATCATTCTACTACAATGAAATGTAGGAATGATGTCTCCATATGTTAGCTACCTACTACAATTTCTTTCCAAAGTCATTCATAGCACAGATGTTGCAGTATGATCGCTCACCTTAATGTTAATAGTACTGTACTGTTTTCCGTAGACAACACATACTCCGCCCCGCCCCCACTTAGCGCCAAACGGTCATCAACGTGTTTGACCGAAGTAATAGAAGTAAACAATCATGCTGTACAGTATACTATGCCGTTCTGGAGACCACCCTATATATAGATTTTAGAATCAATGATAGATTAAAAATAGAACACGTAAAGGTCCACACTGTAATTTGCTTCTTAATACGTACACAGTAAAGTATATTTTGATGGTCCTATGCATGGTAAGTTTGCCATCTCTATCAGTAAAAACTATAACGGAAAATCATAGGCAATTTCGTCTGTAGGAGTAACTGAACCAACCCTAGGAGAATTACACACAATATTTATTTTTTTATTGATACGATCTTGACACCTTGTTAGTCCTTTTACAACCTACAAAAAGTACCTTGGTGTGAAAATTTTGAGTTAACGTAATCCTTTTTATCTTTACTCTAAAATGGTGCGTCTTTGTTGCAGATAACGAAAAAAGAAGATAACGAAAAAAGAAGATGTCGAAAAACTGGGAAGTCAAGTCTTCATTCTTAGCACGCAACACTTTCAATCCTATTCGAAAATATGTCGAAAGTCTTCCAGCGAAACCGAACCAAGCCAAAACTTTGATACCGTTAAACATTGGTACATTTTTCATTTAATTCATGCTTACCTTGAAAATGCGTTGTTATTTTGATACGTAGTCAATTTGTCATCGTGTACAGTATATGTTAGAAGTGGAATAAAATACGACTGCTGTACACCTAGCTCGTACGTACCGTACCGTATTCGTCTTATTTTGAGAGAAGAAATAATTTTTATGTATCGCTCCAGTCTTTGCGAATTAATTAATATGATTTAATTTTGTATTATTTCATAGGGGATCCCACTATTTTTGGTAATTTGCAGCCCCCAGAATCTGCTATAAACGCAGTAACCAAAGCCACTTTGACATGCGCTAACAATGGTTACAGCCCATCTATTGGTAAGTTGAGAATTATAACGTATACATTGAGAATAGTTAGGCATTCTGTGCTACTTTACAGCGTTGGGGGAACTTAGTAACTCAAGACAATTTTATAGATATAATCTCTTTGCGAAAATTGAGAGTTGACAAAACAGTTTTTGTGCGATTGGTATGTTTTACGTTATCAAGTATCGGAGTTTTAAATATTAGCGTTGATGATAACTTCTTTCGTATTCCTTATGTTAAAGGATATAAAAAAACGCGTGATGCCCTGGCAAAATTTTACTCCAGGTCTGGAATGGAATTCACTGGCAATGTAAGTATAGACAGTTATATTTTGACTGTAATCGGTAGCCACATCCATAATTCGATAAAATAATCTGTAGTTAGCGAAAGCGGTAGTCTGCTGACATATTAAAATAATGTTTTATACTTCAAATCCTAACAATTTTCACAAAAATATCCTTAATAACGCCATTTCAAAAAGTCGACTTTCATAGTTATATTGTACTGTAATTCTGCGTTAAAATATTGGATTGTGTAGATATGTATACTGTACGTACAGTACTATATTCATGTATTGTCTGTCTGCTCTAGCTGTGATAATGTTGTAATTGTCGTTTTTGAAATTTAACAAGACTTTCCCGTAGTGGCAATAGAGTAAAGTTAAGCTTTTATAGTCATATTTTAATTATTATGCAATACAGTGTGTATATACTTTGACATAATGCATAATTAATTGCGTCTGAACTGATATTAACTTAAATAAATGAATATTATGAATTTTTGTAAATAGGACGTTATCTTGACTAGTGGGTGCTCTGGTGCTATCGAAATAGCGCTAACCGGTTTGGTCAATGCTGGTGATAACATTCTTTCACCTATGCCCGGTTTCGCGTTGTACTCTACACTTCTAAAAGGATTGCACATAGATGTGAAGCTTTATAAATTGATGGTAGGTGACCATAGGCTTTTCTATCTATAGCCGCAGTCACATAATCGAAAGAGTTTATATTGTTGCCATAAGCAATACCGACGCAAATAGACTACAATACTTAATAGTAAAGACCGACACAGGTTACATACGTACCGGGCAACTGTGCAATACAGTACGTAGCCCAAATGTAATTTAGTTACTGTATTGTGATACTATAAATTATTAAACTACGAACTTGATTTGATCTACTAAACAACATAATAACATCATAAGTTTTTGTAGCTAAATGAAAGAATTGATCCAAAATATTGACTTTTACTGAACAATTTGAATGGTGGCCTTTTCCAGTCCTAGATAAAATTCGTTGATATGATTATTGTTTTTCTATTATTGTAATTCTTGGCTTCAGCCTGAACGAGATTGGGAAGTTGATATACAACATATGATTTCACTCATCGATGACCGAACACGCGCTATAGTAATTATTAATCCTTCAAATCCTTGTGGGTCTGTATTCTCGAGGGACCATCTGCAGGAAATATTACAAGGTATATTGAGTATAGCGTAATGCTATAATTTAGATATTCAGTAGTATAAGATCGCTTTACGAAATAGAGTAAGGCATTTAACACGATTCTTTTTCTTGTATACTTGGTTAGTTGCCGAACAATTTAAAATTCCTATTGTTGCCGATGAGGTTTATCGAGACATGGTTAGAATACAAATCATGCAACTGTACACAATCTAGCTGATTAGAATCTAAGTTACTATCCAATTAGTGTTAAATATAATATAATGAAATAATGTTTCGTATCTATAGATGCAGTATTAGTATTACGAAAGTGTATGCGCAATTGTCATCGAATCTGCCAATGATTATTCTGAATACTAAATTAAAATCAGAAATGTATTTTAAGCATTATTTTCTATTTAGATGTAAATATAGTCCTTTAATTTAATTAATGAATGATTATTGAGAACAAATTAAAATTACTTTTTGCTATTATTTAGCAGCTATAGAATACATCAACTAAAATTGGCTTCGAAATTTTAATCTCAGGTATTCTCTGATGCTGCGTTCTATCCGATTGCATCTCTAACAAGTACCGTGCCAATATTATCATGCGGGGGAATTGCCAAAAGGTAGATATTTAGCAAGAGCTAAAAGCTGGAGGTTTTAACATTGCAAACTGTAACGTCGTATCCAGAATGATGTTTTTTTGCGAGTCCTTGCATGTTATCTTGTAACTGGATCTCTATAACGGGCAAAGCCTGTTCTTTGTGTATTAAATATAAGGTTTAATTATTTTATTTCTATAATTAGATTTGTCGTACCTGGATGGCGCTTCGGTTGGATATTTATTCATGACAGGAATGAAATTTTTTCTAAAGAGGTTTGGCAGACGTAGAAAACATTATTATATTATTTGCTTACATAGGCCTGGTGCTAGTGTTAAAGTTATAGCTATTGTTAACAGTAAGATATAAGAAATGTACCTTATATACACCTGATAATTTGTGGATCGTCAGCTTATTGCTAATTAATCTCTTTAAAATTTTAGATTCGTGCTGCTCTGCATAGCTTATCGCAAAGAATTTTAGGACCAAATACTCTTATCCAAGCAGCGATCCCTGAAATGTTGAAAGAAACTCCACAAGAGTTTTACACTAGTGTCATGAAAGTAATTGAGGTATCCTGCCGTTCTTTGGTTATTGTCTTTACATTGTTAAATACGATTTTCTGGCGGTTATTATGCTTAACCTAGTAGTTGATGTGTAATTAGAATAATTTACTTAAATTAATTATTAATAGGGAAATGCGCATCTTGCGTACAATTCATTGAAAAATATCGATGGATTGAACCCAATAATGCCTAAAGGCTCTATGTATATGATGGTACGATATCTGAAGTAGACGCTAATATAAATTCAGTCTTTAACCTACAGATTAACTCTTAAAAGTGTACCCTATAGCTTCTTGATTTACATAAAGTATATATCACATCCTTTCTAATCAAAATTCATTCAATTACATAGATCGGAATAGATATTGAACGGTTTACTGGCTTTGAAAGTGATCTAGAGTTTACTCATAAGCTTTATGAAGATGAGTCCGTATCATGTATACCTGGAAGGGTAAGATGATAGCGTAATTGTGATTAAAATTTTGCTGTTATTATTCAGGCCGTACTGAGATTAACTAACTTTGTGTATACGCTTCCAGTGTTTCTCATATGAAGGCTTTTTCCGAATTGTTCTTACCGTACCCGAAGATATGCTTAAAGTTGCCTGTTGTCGTATTGCCGACTTTTGTAATGCGCATAGATATATTGCTAATGGTAAATGCCATTAACATGTCTGGCCTAACAGTAATACTCCAGCAAGACCCAGTATCTATTAGTGAGTTAGCTTCCGGCAAAACCTTGTGTAGGCCCTAATACATTCTTTATGACGGCTTTCACCACTATATCGCTCAATTATCTTCATAATTTTGGGCCCATAGTAATTGTATGAGATTTTATTTTCAGTAGAACAAGCGTTATTGTGAACTTAAATGCCTTTCATGCAATTATGTGGTGATATAAATGCTGAAGACTATGCGGAAAACTTATTGCTTTAAGATGTGTAACCTTAGGTAACATCGTTCCTTTATGGAGTTCAAGTCTTTAAGATAACTCTTAATTTACACTGATTCTTAGAAGAAATCTTAATATAATTATAATTACTACGACTTATAAAGTAAACATCCGACGTGGAGAAAATGCAAATCCGGTGCAGCTCACAATTCATAACTACAGTTATCTGATAATATCCGAGGGACTGACAAAGATTAATTGTATATTTCTTGCCAATTATAAATTATCGCATTGCTTTTTAACAAAATGCAATCATCTGTACGTTATCCTAAGAATCTAAATATGTAATTTGTAATATATTCTGTGCTTTATTTATAACATTTATAGATAAAGAATAAAATAAAATAAAATGGTCAATATGAAGTATGTAAGCTTCAGCGTGGTTAGTTATTAGAATCGTTTCTATGAAGTAAAGGATATTGAATTTTGGTTGGGCATCACAATTTTACGCGATTCTGCGAATACCCTAAGTACTGTACCATACTCTACAGTAAACTCGTACAGCCCTCAATATCGCGTTCTGCATACTGTACATGCACTCAATTAGTTCAGTATCTTCATGTATTTACTACGAAACCCCATTTAAACCCGACTCGAGGGCGGGATTCGGGTTAAAAATTTCTATAGTGATACAGTGTTTGTATAGCAATTGCACTCATTTTGGGCTAGAAAAATCAACCATTTGATCGGGTTCGGGTTGCCTTTTCACTCTATTGCACAACACTACAGTACACTGTACGGTAATTAGCCATCAGTGCCACTAATAGCGTCAAGCCATACTAAACGCACCCTACTGTATAGACCAGTATTACGACGTGAGTTGTAAAATGCTTGGAGCGACCGAGTATGTAAAAGCGACTAATAGTTTATATTAGAAACTTGAAAGAAATAGGATTATTCAATACTGCGATAGAAAGTAATCAAAATATCAAGAGCCAATTGCTCAATGTTGTACTGATCTGTCTGTATGGAATTGGAGCCAAATTGAAAGTCCATTTCTTCACAATTTAAAGATACAATTTATGGCAACACTATAGCTGAGTATCTTTCAACCATTTTAGAGGGCTCGCCACGCCCTGTAATGGTAGTCTTACAAAAAGTACGTACTGTCACATACGATTTATCTGGTTACCGTAGCAACCAGTAAACTTGTCTATAAATATAATATGGGCTGAAAATACACCGGCAGAGCAAATAGTTCTAATATAAAATTATAGTTGATACAGTATGCGTAAATCGATGGAATTTCGAACAGTACAGTCTCAATTGAAGCCATAGTGAGTAACGATACGCATTAAACTTACAAGCATATAATCGGCTTATTAATGGAATGTATAACATCATAAACGTTATCTACAGAAGTGGTCAGGCGATAATCATACGCATATTTTCTGGTTAACTTACACATCGTCAGCAAAGAAGTTCTTCATTAAATGCGGGTAATAAAATTATTAGCAATAACATCATGAAGTTCGATAACAAGACTAGCAATGCGAACATAAAAATCGATTCAGCATTGGTACAGCGTAAGGAAGTAGTAAATTTATATCGCAGAGCATCAAAATATTTAAAAAAAGATAACATTGAAAAAGCGATCGAAATATTTGAAGAAGCAATAGATAAGGCAGATAATCTAGAGGTTACTTACATTAAATTAAAATATCAATGCTTACTTTTAGCTGGAATTTGTTATGCGAGGCAAGGTCGACATAAGGAGGCATTAAAACGCTTTAAGGAAGCCATACCAGAAGAAAAGGCTACGGAAGATGAGCTGACCTTCGAAATTTACTATAATATTGGCTTAAGCAAACTTTCCCTAAATTTATTTTCAGAAGCAATAATGTATTTTGATCTAGCACTTTGCGGATATAGAGAAATAAAAAAGCTCGATATGCAGGCGATTGTTTTATCGAAACTTGGATATTGCTGGACAAAGTCTGATAATTTTAATCAGGCTTTAACTTGTTATAAGAATTCTCGTGATATTTTTAGACGAATAGATGATCCATCGAATGAAACTCTTATATTGGCCGAAATGGCATCTCTATTAGGTAATTCAGGCCAACTAAAGAAATGTCTTGCAATTTTGAATGATATTCGAACTCGTTGTCAAAAAATACAAGAAGAAGATATTTTATGTAAGTTTAACAGCTGGTAGCACGATAATGCGTTTTGTTTAAGATATGCAGTTAGATAAACTGAATGCTTTAAGCCATACAATAAACATATAATCCCTACATATCCTTTTACGCTAGCCATCAAGTATCAACTAGTATATTATCGAAAATTACCGCACTGATATTATAAATACAGTAACATCGATGGAAATCTGTCAAATGCGATTTTAGTCATGCCATCACACTCTTAAATTTACCTTTTTTTATAAACAAAAATAGGTCAAATCTATTACAATGCGGGTCTGATTTATAACCAAATATCAATGTTTAACGACGCCATCGACTGTTTTGAACTAGCAATAGAACACCTCATAGTTAATAAAAAGGAAGAAAAGTTCCTTGGCGCATCTATTTATCAAGGGCTTGGTGCAGTACTTAATCAAATGGGCAAATACTCAGAAGCGATAGCTTATCATCATAAAGCTATAAATTTATTCGGTAAAGTATTTATAAATTGTTACTGATCTAAATAAAGTTATTATCGGCTAATGTTGTAAACGGTATTTTTGTTTTCGTATCGTACTTTTATCAATAACAAGACTATCTTAGTTGTCTTAACAAATCTTCAATTGAGTTGATTGTACATCTTGCTAACTTTTTAGATGATCTTAAGGACAAGTCGTCTCAATCTAAGGCATTCTGCAACATTGCTTATGCATATGGCATGTTGGATAAAACAGAACTAAGCTCTCAGTATTATGCTAAAGCATGTCACGCTGCTACTAACGCTCATGATAACATCAGTGAGATGGAAGCTAATGAAGGGCTTGGGGATATTGCTCATCGCCAAGGAAAATTCGAAGAGGCCTTACTTCATTATAAATTAGCAATGAAAATGTTAACGATATGTAAAAGATGGAATAATGATACCTTTGAAAGGATAACAAATAAGTTAACGGATTCTATTGAACGAAAAGTTGCATGGAAAATTTACAAAGACAACGTGGCCAACATGAAACTTGACGAAAGTAAAGTAATGTCCGAATTGTCCATTCCAAGTCAAAGCCAGTCACCAGCAACTCTCGATCATACGTACCAAACTTTACGCCACTTTCAAATGACGAAAGCTTCATCATCTAGTGAAGCACACATGAATAATCCTGACAATGAAAGCAATGCAAAGGTGGCTAACCTAGATATGTCAGGATCGTATTTACAACCGAGAGAGATTCATCATCACATAGCAAGAGTTGAGAGAATGAATTTGGCTATGGGTACACAATATCAAAATTTAAAACCGGAAAAAATTGCAGTGGATCAAAGCAAACATACCGATTCACAAGAGAGGCTACTTAGAAATAATACTGTTAATGATGATAAATCGCGCAAATCATTGATGAAATCGAGAAATATCAATCATTCTCGTAGTTGTGTTATTTTATGATCTTGTTTTTAGTCGACTCAACGAAAGAGTTACAAGAGATGCATAATTTATTTTGAAGAAGAATATGACAAACGTTATATAATTACGAACATTAAATTCAGATTATTTCCCGAAAATCAATGCTATGATCACATGTTCGCTACTGTACTTTGATTCACGCTATTTCATATTTTCCTAGAGTCAGTATATTAATAAGTATGCATATAGCTGATTATAAAATTTATCTACATAATGATTTTTAAAAACTATTTCTGTTCAACCGATATTATACGTTTTTGCTTAATGGCTAACATAATACAGCTTAAACTTCAGATTCTATCATATCTGGATGTCGGCTTTAATAATCTAAATCTTAGCTGCTATAAATAATGACTGATGAAAAGAATTATATTTATGGATTTATTTCTGAAATTTTACATATATTAAGCTATCAAAATCATTTTATTATAAAAGAATTACGAAATCACTTAACGCATTTAACTACTCAAAACTCATATAATAACTATTTAACTCATATTTTTAGCAAGTTAAAACGACTAATTATATATAATAAATCATAAAAGTATAAATCAACATTCAATATCAAAGTTGAAAGACTACCCTTGTATATCATTCCGTGTACGTATTTGCAATCTTGTTATTGTATTACACTAGCACCCTAAATCAGAAAAATTCATTGTGAATATAATTAAGTAAATATAAAGTTATAATACGAGTGCTTTAAGTTTTAGCAGTGATAGTAATGACAGTTCCTGCACTACAGTTTAACAGTATTATCTATAAATCCGGACTTAGAAAAGTAAATATAGTTCTCACGATATTAATTTGATTATACCGTCACTTTTCCGCATGTCAAAGGTGTACCAAATCGATTCAAATGAGTGCTATAATAACACTAATAACTGTCATAACAAATCGTAAGAATAGAAATCTAGCCATTGGGCATTATTGGCTATAGAAATACCACCAATTACGATAATAATATCGTTGTTGCAATGATGCAATTTTAATGCTCGTATATCTAGAAGTATAGAATATTTTACTATCACAGCTATTTATGAATGAGAATAGAAGTTAAACATGTTTGTTATCCAATCAAAAATCTGTAAGAAAAAGATAGATACGTTGGATTCTAACTTGCTTCAACGAAATATAAAATCTGATTGTAATATGCTAAACGTCCATATTGCCCGTTTACAGACAATATGATTGCGTCTTCATACAGCATACCGGTACATTTATGTAAGATTCTGTTTAAGCCGATGGCGTGACTTAACTGTATCACTAAAACTAGCCACATATAATTATGCTACATTTATTAATTAAAGTAATATACATACACAAAAGGTTCTGCTAGAGCATTCAAATACGAAGTAAAAATAAAAATTTAAGAAACTATTTAGTAGCAGTGTGCATTTCCATAGTGTGATATATTTAAATGAATTCCGTATAAACAATGATTAAGTAAATTGTGGCAATATGCTAATAATTAATTAGAACAGATGGTGTTCGAAAACATTAATTCTTTGTCATAGTCGATAATTTCATAGACCTGCTATTATATGAAAATATTAAAACTGATTCCACCCAAGTTAAGGAATGAAAATGGCTGCGAATGGTGATAAAGAGAAAAGCTTAACCGAATTAGAGAAAGAAGTTGAGAGCTTAAAGAAAAAATTACGGAAGCGTCGTGAAAAAAATTGTGATGCTACATGTAACCAGATTGAATGATTAAAATTTTCGATCGTAGAATTTTATAAGTGTTGCATGGTCATAAAATGAAGTTAAATTGTTAATATTATCTTTATTTTTATCAAATCGGCAGTACGAGATTCTTCCGCTACAATATTACACTTTGATCAATTATCATATAAAATCAGAAGAAGCTTGAAAGGCCACCAAGGTAAAATATTACGCTTAGACTGGACAAAGAATGGCCAGAAACTTATAAGCTCTTCACAGGTGAAATAGACACAAAATTCGCAGTAATCTTTTTAATATTCGAGGTAATTAGTTTATATGATTTAAATAGCAATCTTACAGGTGTCATTGAAGAATACATACATACAGCAGACAGCATTATAAACTTTTATTCCTTTATCTGTAGCTTATGCCAATATCTTTAAAGACATATTTAAAAATGACTGAGTTTTTCACTCATGCAAATTAGTCATGGATATGACAGCCTCTATTTTATCATAGAACATGGGGCAATCTACAATTTTTGTAACAAGTTTAGTTTCCTATATTTTTACAAACATTTATGATCTCGAACGTGCTGGAACTGTATAATGTTATATTTCCTAATCAATACACTATAACAGATATGATGATAACGTCCTCAATAATTTATTTTCATAATTATCATGGAATATTTCTCAGTATTTTTATACTTTGCCTGATAGATGTAGGAACAGTTACTTTTAGTTGTTATTATATTTCATTTATGAAATTGACCTATATATAAAACTGAGAGTGCTTTTAATACGTCATTTGTATTGATATCATAGGATGGCGAAGTAATAATGTGGGATGCATTTTCATCACAAAAAGTACGTAAGTCTTATTCTATTATTGTATATGCAATCCAAAATGTATTTTACTTCAAACGTATACCTGCACCGCGGATTGTTACCCTATATTATTGCCTTGTAGTAACCTTGATGGAAAGTGACTATCGTATTGATTAAAAGTATAAATTAACATTCAAGGACATCGTTATTCCTCAAAGTACTCCTTGGACGATGGCGTGTAGTATTGACTCCGTAGGTTCCTATATCGCTTGCGGGTAATATAATGCGTTATTTTATTTCGTAAGATTAAGTAAACATAACTACCGGTAGTTTTTAACTCAGTATGAATGCAAATGTTCACGAGTGTGGCAATACATGTCATTAATCATTACCATTATAGTTTGAATCTGTCATAATCACGATAAAAATATTGTATTGAAGTGATATTAAATTTATTCCAATCTATCACAGTGGGGTGGACAATAAATGCTCTATCTACGATATACAAGATCTTGAAGATATAGCTAGTACGAAACGAACTATAGCAACACATACAAGCTATATTTCCGATTGTAAATTTATCTATTCCGATTGTCAGGTATGTTACTCATGTGTAAGAAATCGATCTGTATATCTTATCACGTCTTGAGCTACAGAAATTGCGTGCTCTCCATCAATCTTTGCGTTAATTTTTTTCAGTAGTACGTTTGTGATGGAGTGTTAGAATAACTAGTTGTAAATTGAAAATGTTAGCTATCTAATTCTATCTATTGTTGAATGATTCCTCAGCTATTAACAGCATCAGGAGATACTACTTGTGCCTTATGGGATGTGGAAACATCTCAAATGATTTACACCTTCCATGGTCATAAAGCAGATGTTCTTAGTCTTGATTTATGTCCAACATTTCCAGCAAACTTAATAGCTTCCGGATCATGCGATAATATTGTTAAAATTTGGGATTTAAGACAAGGTCAATGCACTCATTCCTTTGAAGATCATAAAGCCAGCGTTAACTGTGTCAAGTAAGGCTAAAGGATACATTTCAGTATTATGATGTCATGATTAGATCAATCCGAGCCATACATATTACAGATGGCATATGTATGCTTAAATATTCTGAATGTCTATAGTAGTATCATAAAGTTGCATTTATTTAGATTTATAGAATAGGTTTAATAGGGCTCTCACATTGCAGAGTTGCATATCAATTTTGATTTACTTCCTATGCCTACCTAGTAGACAATAGATCGTAGTATGAACAATTATCAGGTCATAACTTAATCTCTAATCTCTTTAATCATAGATTTTTTCCTACTGGAGATGTAATCGGATCTGCTTCTGATGATGGCACTGTAAGTTTATTGGTTTTATAAAATAAATAATGTTGTGAAAAGTGAATATGGTACTAAAATAATTATCATTTGCGGTATTGCGTAAGTGTCGTCTATTCGATTTACGAGCTATGCAAGGAATAAGCATCTACAAAAGAGATTCGATTATCTTTGGTGTATCTAGTCTCGATTTTACTAAAAGCGGTAAGAAGTATGCGCTATAGATAGTCTATCATAGTGAAAAACAGACTGTATATGGTAGATTCAATTGCTTCATAATAATTTATGCTGCTTGAGATTTTACTAACAAAAATAGCTCCAACATACTCACTTTGAGGTAGTGATCGTCTACTACGGTTTTAAGTGATAGCAATGATTACCTAAATTTTAATATTATAGATTTAACATTACGCATTCAATCATGATCTGTGGTAGTTGAGTTGATCTTAGAAATCATTATTACAAATAATATTTACAAGCGATTCGGAAATGGCGAAGTAATGAATAATTAAGAGCTAACTTATTGATTTTTACATGCGTCTTGGATAGGCCGATTGTTGCTTGCTGGATATTATGATTTTAATATACATGCTTGGGATACGCTAAAGGTAAGATGCGAGTATATCATATTATTACTAAATGTAGTTTCAATTTGATAGTAATTATTAATATTTTTATATTTTTTCATTAGATGGAAAGAGTTTCTACCCTTTATGGGCATGAAAGTCGCGTAAGTTGTCTTAAAATGTCTCCAGATGGCTTCGGCTTAGCTAGTGGAAGTTGGGATCAGACAGTAAAAGTAAGTTTAAAGATTTTTGTACTTGATTTAAAAGGTTTTGCCATAATTTACATTTTCTAGCGGATATTAAATATTATTACCATGTAAATTAATATTTCAATAGGTTTGGGCATAGAAAAGATGAATTATAACATAGATGTTATCGGTAATATATATTATATGAATTTAATGTATAAAATATATAGTACTTCGTAAAGTAATAGCATGCTATTGCTAGCTAAAAGCACAATGATTACACCAAGGCATCGTTATTTGGCTTAAATTTAAGCGTCGCTAATGGTGGTTCAATTGATATTAAAAATGATTGACATATATTAATTCAAGCTATAAATTAAAAATTATGCTAGCATCACTTCTCACCTATTTGAGTTTTATTAACAAATACTTCGAATCTAACTAAAATCATTTGATATTGTGACGGCCAGTTTTATATGTAAATCTTATAAAGGCTTACTACGAAAGCTTATTTTGCTCTACGTGGCATTTACGGTGAGTTCTTCATTCAGTATTTGAATGAGCTCTCAAAAATGACTCCTTCAGATTTATTCTTCAGCTTTGAATGATGTCCTCTTCACTAATACAATTCTTGGACTACCATAGACTCTGATTTCTTTTCTCGAAGTTATACGTGTGTAGCTAATCAAAACCTTGTATTATAACAAGATATCAAATCTCGTTATATAACTACTATTTTCTATTTAGCAGTCTAATTATTGAAATTATAGTAATGGAGGTGTACGCAAATAAATGACGATATGAGCCAACATGCTTATCGATCTAAGGTTAGCCGTGTACACATCTGTAAATCGGTGCTGATAATTTATTAGCCTCAGCTCTTAATGACTGTAAATAGTTCAGGGCTAGTCTTTCTTAGTATGTTGTCTGTTACGCAATTAGTAATTCATAAAAGTTACATGGATGAAATATAATACCGTATAAAGTTGTAATTACTGACAAGATTGTCAGGTATATGCATCTTTAAATGCAAGTAATTTTAAACAGTTCAGACTTGGTGTTCCTCTAATGTACTGATTATAAAGTTAATAGTCATTAATTACCACTAATTTATAATCGTAATACTGATATTTCATGTAAAATTACCTGCAATATCCTTAGATAGCTTTATAATCTTTTACACGCTTCGATAGCAATTATCAGTAATTTGTACAATATAATAAGCGATACAGTACTTTATCGGTATGTATGTGCTAAAAATAGCTAGTTTGGTACTTTACGCGAAAGAACTATCGCATTTACTACATTTGTTTTCCTATTGTTTGTTGAGCGTTTTAAATAGGCATTAATACATTGCAATATATAATGTCAAAATCAAACTCTGAGGTAACGATTTGTCTAAAAGGCATTAGCTCTCATATTTCCTTATGATTGCATGCTGTAGTGGGGCTCGGAGACGAAATGGGTCGCTGAATCATTGCATGAAATGTTATTTTCATACAATACAGGATTATACTCTGTATGCCTACTACATAATTTGACGTCTGATTAAAATATATATAACACATCAGCTCAGTATTCGTTCTCATCTATTACGCAAGTTATTCAATTATGTTTGGTCAAATGATTCGCTAAGCTGCCGTATTCTAATTATGAGGAGAGCAATGCGATTACTAAAATTTAAGAGTTAATTTTATATGACTATATTTCAAAATCACTCTAACGTTCTAAAGAACAATTCATTGATTAAAGCTCAAAGCTAACTCAATCCTAATAGCTTTTATAAGTAAGACTGAATTTAATAACCATTAGCTTTGAAAGATAGGTGCACTCATATGTACATTGTACAGTATAACTTCAACAGCATGAGATGTAATCAGAATAAATAATCAATAATACAGCAACAAAGAAGGCTTGTCAAGTTTTGTTTAGCCGGGGTACTATCTTAGCTTTCATTTGTTAACATGAGTTCTATAGATTATGACATGTATAGGTGATTGTGCATATAGATTACTTTTCTCAAATTTATTCTGATCAATGTATAATTTTATTACTTCTAGTACTTTATATAATCATTGCATTCAGACATTTATAATCGACTTTATATCGGAACTGGAGCACTTTTGATGTACTGTTCGATAAATGAGCTTTGAATTCGATATACAGTAATACTTCATCCACTAGCGCATACGATTATACTCTTTGCATTGTTGCTAATAATATCGTCAAAGAGCTTTACATAGAGATTTGATCATTTCGTAATATACGGTACGATTTACTAGTAAATCTTAAATTTAATTCAAAAAATGTATTTAAAATACATCTATTACAGTATTGTACTCTATAGATCGTGGCCTACTACTTATAGAAATTTTTATTTTGACGTTATATTATGCTTTCCTGAATAACGGCTGTGTTGTTACCAAATCAGCATTATTCAACATGTATTCAATCCTATTACACTACAATATTCACGCTCAAATTTTCAAGATGTATAGCTAAATTACATTAATTTCTATATAGTAGAGTATTAGTACGCTAAAGATATACTGCATTATATAAATTTCTTTTCAATGCAATTTCGGAGGCGAAAGTTAATTCAGGATCGATTTTCCTTGATTATGAATTGGCGCTAAAGTCAAACTATATAACACTTATTCAATACTATTATACCGGCGGCATTTCCATGACGATCGACTTCTAGATATAGAGTATACCGTACTAAAATCGAATATACAGGCACCTCTACAATTCTATCAACTATATTGATTTGATTTGACGATCGACTTTACTAGACATATAGTTTCTTGAATGCCCTGAAATAGAATCTTCTTTCACTAACAACAGAGACGAAGTATTTCTACAATACTATTATTTATCTCCAAGCTATCAATAGCAGTATAGTGTTCATATAAGGAACTTTACAATTTATCTAGAGAGATTATTTTTACATGATATTCATTCATATAGTGAGTCATTATCCTAGTCAAATGACATTCAATTCAGCCTATACGTCAAAATAAGCGGAGACAATTCCACGGTGGGTATCCTGTATTTCATGGTAACTATACAAAAGTATGCTATATTATTTGTTATGCAAATAGCATCAAAATTGTTGGAGATTCTATTCATTAACACCAAAGAATAGAAACTGATGAAAAAGATTACAGTTGTAGAGACAACTGACATAAAAAGAAGCAGATAATAATAACTAGAACAACAGCATTAAAACAATACTAGAATAATATTTTTTCCCGTCCGCATATACATTTTATAGGGTGAACTTGAAAAAGAGATGTTGTATAACTAACAATAATCTTCAATCTGTATTATCATATCGGTCTCATCATCATCACCCTAATATCAATAGTTATTATTGTATATCGTTCAATCTAAGCACTTCTTTATACAGGATACGGGTAAAAATTTGAGTTGTCCTTTCTATTTGCTCTTTCCTACTTAAGAACGATTAATATCGCTATAACTACTACTTATACAGGTTTTTGATGAAGAAAATATAGGCTCATTGGTCAATCTTAACCTTAAAGCTGTTCTATTTCTATAAGCTATCGATATATATTGAAAACATTCGGCTCTTTTAACTGATATTGAACGGTAAGATCATTATTATTTATTATATTACTTGAGAGATTATCGGACACTTTATAAGGTACTATTACTAGGAGTAACTAAGGAACAACAATATTTATCATGACCGCTATAAAATTAGTTACAGAAACGAAAATTTGTCTCTAAAAATAAATATCTCTTCGGATTTTGCACCACATAGTCGTTCAGTAGTTGCTAGTATCTTCAATAAAGCTCTTTTGCTTGTTATACGATCATCGCCACTACTAACAAATCATTCAATAAAACATGAAATGATCTCTTAAAATCGACCCATTTATGGAGTTATATAGTAGTTACTAGTATTTTAGATCACATTATTTGCTAGGTATACGGCTATTAGCGTGGATATACTGCTAAATCGTTTAGTAAAAGATAAAACTAGCTCTTAAATGGATCCTTTCCAATTTTACTACATAGAGTTATACAGTAGTTATTAATATTTTCAATCAGGCTATTTGCATAGCCACTAGTGTAAATACTGTATACTGTTAAATGATCCTTGAAAGATGGGATTATCTCTAAAATGGATCCCTTTCTAATTTTATTACGTAAAACCATATAAAGCTATACAGTATTTATTAGTACCTTGAACGAGGCCATTTACGAGTTATGCGGCCAATAGTGCTTATATACTCTTAAATTGTTCAATAAAAGATGAATTTATCCCTAAGAACGATTTCTTTTTAGGTTTAACCTCATCTAGTTATACGTCCTTTAGGTACAAGTAACTTCAATCAGGCCGTGTACATGTTATACAATCATTAGTGCGAATACGCTATTAAAACATCCAATAGAACAAGTAAATATCTCTTAAAATGGTTTCTCTAAGATTTTACATCGTCTAATCAAAGTTACTAGCATCTTCAATCAGATTTTATACAAGTAATACAGGCCTTAGTGCGAATACACTAGTAAATCATCTCATAAGACATGACATAATCTTTAAAATCGGTAGCAGATTCCATTCCAGGTTTTACGTTACGAAGATTCAGCAGTGTTCACTAGCATCTTTAATCAGGGTATTTACATGTTATACATTTAATAGCAGGAATTGACTATTAAAGCATCCAATGAAAATTAAAATTATCTCTAAAGAGGATTCCTTTACAGATTCTATATCATATAGTCATATCGTAGTTACCTGGTACTAGTAAAGTAAATTCAATCGGATTCTTTAAGTTTTCTACAGCCATTCGTGTTAAGATACCATTAAATCAACCATTAAATCTTTCACTTTCAACTAAAACATTCTGTTATATAACAACAACAATGATAAACGTGCTAACTATATAGGAATAATTTCTTACCAGATATTAACAGGTTAATAATCAAGAAAATAATATCATCATTTCTAGATATTTGGGCTTGGTCTATAGCCTTTCGATATTAATTTTAATGAAGTAATATTTTTACTGTCCAAATAGTAACTGAACTGATCATGAATAGCCTAGAATGGAAGGAATTAGGTATCACATCCTATAACGATATAACTGCAACACAAATGCAAGATATTTACCAACGAATTCGGTTAGATGGGCTTAATCTTCGTCAAACTCAAGCAGCTATTCGCACTATTACTTGCGAAGATACATGTAGTCAATTATCCTTCTTCGATGTTTTACACGAGATGGATAGGCGTTACTACCTACGACGAGATCTAGTTTGGGAGTTTACTTTGTTAGACAATTGGAAAATGGGCTTAATCGAGATATCAGAAGCACAATTCTTAATGAAAGCTGTCCATAAAGATTATTTTAATGACAGGCAGTGGAAAAAATTTTTAACCAATCGTCCAGTGCCAGAAGCTATGATTGCATTTGAAGAAATCGAAGTTGATTTGTGCAATATACCTAGTCTAGAGCAATTAGAACAAGATATTGAAGAAGAAATACAAGAAAATTTAGGTAAATTATGAACTGATGAAAGTGATTTTCGTATAATTTTCCTCGTTACTATGAACTTTACGAGCGTTTACTAAATTGTTTCTATCTACAAAAATAAGCTAAACACTATAGTCGTCATTCTTTGTAAGAAAGCAGCTGTTTAGCTTTAGTCAGACTAAACGAAGTATATTTATGATGTAAATGTTACACGAGTGCTAAGGTAGTAAGTTAGTAATGGTACTCTATTCACCATGCTTGAATCATTATTTTGTTGATTCTTCGATACTCGGGTGATAAAAGGGTGCCGTAGCCCTAGTTTTAAGAATCTCATTTTTCATTAATTCGGTAGTATCAAGTTATTAGTTAAATAAATGACACTTGAAATGATCGTAATGCTCGAGCTATATGGCAGTAAGCTAAAAATGCATTCTCTAGACACTGTTCCGAGATTCTGTTTATTAATTCTGTGAGAGTGAGTTAAGTAAAAGGAAATTCGAGTTACTCTTAGCTAGCTCATCTTATTGGAACTAAAGTGATTGTTATACATTGCTTCTTTTCTTTCATTTCTTTCTCATTTGATATATTGATGCCATTAGAATGTTACTATCTTAAATTGATACTCCAAATGTAATCGAAATTTTCTCGTTAGTACAACTAAATCAGGATTAAGCTAATCAAAAGAGCTATTAGTGACTAAAGAACACAAAATCTATCATTAATTTATCGTCTCAAACGAATTGATTGTATCATTTATCCAGAAAAGGAAAGTGTGTTAGAGTTAGAATTAAAGCAAATTGAATCTGATGAAAACGCTGAGAGAGAGAAAAATCAACCTAGTAATGGCACTAAGGAAGCAGTTAATGATAAAAAAAGCAATTCAGAGAGTGAAAACATGGTTAGGGAACTAGAATCTATAATTAAGGAAGAAGAACTTAAAAGAAAAGAGGCACAAGAGGCACAAGAGGTAGCAAGAATCGCTGAAGCAAAGAAGAAAGCAGAAGAAGAGGCCGACAGAATTGTTGAAGAGCAAAGGAAAGAAAGAGAAGAAGCGGAAAGAATTGCTGAAGAGCAACGGAAAGAAAGAGAAGAAGCAGAAAGAATTGCTGAAGAGCAACGGAAAGAAAGAGAAGAAGCAGAAAGGATTGCTGAAGAGCAACGGAAAGAAAGAGAAGAAATAGAAAGAATTGCTGAAAAGCAAAAGAAAGAAAGAGAAGAAGCAGAAAGAATTGCTGAGGAACAAAGAAAGCAAGAAGAAGCTGCAAGTATTGCTGATGAAAAGAGGAAAGCAGAAGAAGAAGCGGCCCAGAAGCAACTTGAAGAGGAAATGTATAATGCTGAAGAGCAACAGAAAAATGAATCCCTAAATAGCATGGAAACACTAGATACTGAGGAAATGAACAAGTTAGCCGAGATAGCAGCAAATGCAGAAGCAGATGCCAAAAGAGAAGCTGAAATTGCTGCCGAAGCTGCACTAAAAGCCGGTAATGATGTTTAAGATCAGTTATCATATTTGAAGAAAATTGAGAATTTGCATCATAAATTGATTCCTTAACTTACTAAAATTGAAATTTACTTTCATTTTGTATACAGATAGCGAAGATGCTAAAAAAGCAGCTTTGGAGGCTGAAAGAATTGCTCTAGAGAAAGCTAGGAAAATAGCTGAAGAAAGATTAACGAGTCAACTCAAGTCTGCCATGAAATCGAATGATATCGACCGATTGAGAACTACTTTAAAAGAATTTAAAAAGGCGAAGATTGAAAATAGCTCCGAATTGATACAAAAAGCTGAGTCTACGTTAAAAATGTGGCTGCTTCGTAACGAGCTAAATTTGGTAAGTAGACTAGGAAACTAGCTACTACATATTTTATATAATTAGTTTAAGGTATCATAACCAGATTATTTATTTTATTTAACTGAACTACTGTTACTATAGCATTAAATTGCCAAAAGTGTCTAATCTTACGATGTTAGTTTGAGAAAAGCCTATCTAATTCCAATAATTGATGTGTATATGTCACAAACCAACTTCGTGACAAGGATAACGTAAAACAAATCTCTAAATCTCTATAGTCTCCGGGATTCAGTATCCCTACTCACAAGAATTTAGACGCCTTTGATTCTACGTTAAAACAACTATACAATTGAGAACTGCTTTATTCAACTATCAGACGGGTTTATATACCCTTCTACAGCAGCTAACATTCACAAGTCATCTTATAAAAATACTTGAGTGAGAACATCTACTAACTAGTTTTTCACAGTCGGACTACAATATGTCCATTCACAGAATCATTTCAGCACACATTACAGCACAGCAATAAATTTACTGTAACACATTTATAATTAGAGTAATTCCTATTGTAAGTAACTAGTTGTAATATAATATCACTATATTATATTAACCAAATTTAGATATCTATTTCTTCACGGTAGTTCGCACCGTGACAGTATGTTACTAGATTCATTCCAGTAACAAAACTAATATAAAGCTTCACGATATTAACCGGAACAAAACTTTTAGCATTTACTATAGTTCATTCTTTCTAGTATCAAATTTAAGATGCTCTAATGCTTCACATTGTATTACAATAACAGTAAAAGTGATATTTTATCATATCCTCGTATTATTAACAGGCGGTACATGAAAGGCAGATCCCTAAATTGGAGACGGCGATTGAAAAGTATAAGAAATCAACCTTTACTGCCGACTTGCAAACTGAATATAATCAAGCCAATGATTTGTTAGGAAGATTAAAAAGATTGGATAAGATGAGACATGAAATTTTGAGTTTAAAACAGGTAAAGTATTACTGTCAAGCAATCCGATAAAAAATAGTTAAAATAAAGAGTTCCGTCATGACTATATCATTCCGTGTATAACCCAGTGACACGAGTACTTTAAATCCAAAGGCACTAACTAATATATGTTAATAGAATCACTCCCCATCAACTATACGGTGTAGTGAGATAATATTGCCATGACTAATGCACTTGAAATTGCACGTAATTTCGATTGCGTTTAGTTAATACACGAATATGATATGAAAGAACTGTTCTATCTCTCTTCTGCAATAGAGTACCGTTGCTGAAATTCGTAGTTATCAAAAACCGCATGTCGATATCCATAATATCATGATTGCTACCTATATCCTACTTGGTTACAAAGAGAAACGGTTGCAAGATTGGAAAAATTTGCAAGCGTTAATCGGTAAAACTGGAAAAGAAGGCCTCAAAAGGCAAACAACTACAATTGATCCCGTTACCATCTCTGAACAAAATGCTGATCGAGGATATCAGTTATTAAAGGTATGGTATTGCAGCACATGGCAGTACTGTAGTTCCTTGAAATTATACGAGTATGTTCTTGAGTATTGTTTTAAAAATATTTAATGGTATTGCCCTTAGCCTCTAGATATTGAGAAAGTTCGCGACTTAAGCTCCGGAGCTGCGACATTTTACGTTTGGGTAAGTTTAAGAATCAACTTTCTATTACAGAGGTAGAAATTATCCTTTAGCTTTCATTTGTTTTCTTATTTGTATATCTTTCATCTATTACAACAGAGTATGAATATGATCGAAGAAGTCAATAGTATCCATAGTGCGGGAAAATAGGACACCAGTAATAATAAAAATTTATATAACGAAATATGATACTTTTAATAGCTTACTAACATAGTTTTTACTAGAGTATTGAGAAGTTTTATATTGCTACAATAGTCCCTGATAGCATTTCATGAGGACTGAATTTCAATAATTTCTACCCCGTATACTCTTGATATTTACCAAAAGATCTTTCTATCTTTAACTTATGATAGAATTTCCATGATAATATCAGCAATTTAATATTAAGTATCATCAGTAAACCGATTTTTCTATGTAGAGTTACTAAGCCACGTTTAAAAGTAAACGAAATTAATGAAAAACGGTAGATTACTGACGATAAACTTTATGACATATGGTTCTATAACTTACAGCAGAACTATCGGTTAAATTGGAAAGCTCAATCAGATTTGAGTTTAAATAGATCGTATACTTGTTGACCAGCGACATGTCCCACTCACTATTAGTATTCATCGATTATCTTTAATTATGATAACAAATTACAATTTGATTCACTAATATTGGCTTGATTAGCAATTGAATCCGTTTATATAGACATTTTAGTATTGCAATCAGTAACAGACATAGCATGGACAGTATTATCAATATTCATCATCTAATTTCAGTTATTCTATACACGAAATCTGTTGTATAAATTATTCCCACAATATTGTAATATCTATTTATTTTTTTACCGCCTTATTTGTATTACCTATGAAATCGAATCAATTATTGGTATAAAGCCAATGCCGCACTAAGCCGATTACCATCATTCCGATTTATTTATCATATCAATAAATTCATATTAAATTTAGTGTACTTGATCGTGATGAAGAAATTGAAAGTACGTTTCAAGCTAACCTAAATATTGCAGCCTTAATCAGATTCATGCATGATGGTGTAGTATAATATCAGAATAGGATATACTCGCATGAAGATTAAATCTGTATAGCTAAATATTGCATGCACGATAATAGTCCTAAGTAGCAAAAAAATTTAATAGACAATGACGAGGGATCGTAAATACCATAAATAGCTAAACCCAATAATTCATACTTATGGTGATTTATTAATTGCTTCATGAATGCTATGAATTAAAATTGTTCGCATAAACCTCTGGGTTGCTATTTCAGAGGTTAAATAGCAAAAAGGTGTTTATTGATTTGATTATTATATTCGCGTAAAATAGAAACATTATGAGTAGATCATAGTTTTCCGGTAGTGAATCAATAATTTTACCGAATCTTACAAATAATAATAAAATCAATTTATGTTGCCTTTTAAAGATGCCGTATCTGAAATGAAATAATCGCATTTTATCAAAATATTTATATACGTATATCTTTCATAGTTATGCAAGTGACAAAGTATTGTATTCTTCTGTCACCATCGCTTCCGAAACTACCCTTCTAGAATGGCTCATTGAATGATTCGCTCTCACAGAACATAGAAATCGTAAACCTTTTTTCTACTATTAATTTTTTTCATTATTAAAGTACTTTATATACGATCTTGAAAACAAAATAGCATAAACAGGTTAGGAGGAAGCATTCAATCATAGGGTAATAACTCATCTTAAATTGTTTCAAACTTAACATTAGTTTAAGCTAGTCAAAAACTGTTATTTACTTAAACTGTATAAAAAATCGTAGGGAATCAGAAGGAAAGCTTCTATCATGAACTTATCAGCCAACTTTGCTAAACAGGTATTTTTTCTGCGCATTAACTAAATTGCTGTCAGTTAATAGAATTGATAAAGTTTCTATAAATACCCTTTTAATAAATTAATAAACGCAATATTACAAATAACAGGCATAACGACAATTTTATCATTGCATTATTAACAGTTAGTACATAGTTCAATAACATGAAAAATACCGACTTATTATTAATGTAAGCTACAGATTGCAATAGTTTAAAGATATTTCCTTGTAAACTCCGATACAACAAAAATGCCAGTGTATAACAAATATAGAATATACTACTACACAATACAATAATGTGATACAATCAAGTAAACGGTGACTCAATACTTACTACCATGATTACCGAATTAAATTAATCTATCGTATTTACTCCAGTAATAACGCAAACATAATTCCACAAGAATATCTTGCTGGCAAATTATCAAGTGAGTGCAAATACACCAAAATAAATGCAGTGTACAGTACATCACTGCTCTAATTTTTATCGATAAATACTAATATCATACTACGGTAGATTATATAATGCTAAGTATCAACCCGAATTTGTAATAACTCAGTAATGATAAAATGATGGAAAATTTGCTTTAAAAATAATACGCGTATTAGAACTGTTTAATTTAGTTCCAATAAATGATGAATTGGTTGTTTTATAATCAACGAAAAAACAATGTATTATTGGTTACTGTATTTAAAGGCGTTATAGAGAAAGATTTCTATGATATCAATCCCAACAGATCAATATTTTATTTAATCTTGTAACAAAATGTTTGATAAATAACGTTTCCTAATATATGATAGCTACGATAGCATTAATTAATCTATTTACTGTACACATAATACCGAATCTTAAAAGTAGTACTTAAAAAAATAATGAATTAGTACAATACCAATAATATGGACTGGATTAGTGAAGATACTATTTTACCTATAAAAGCCGAAAATGTAATCGATTCAATTACCACCATTGCTCAACATAGAATCGGAAAAAATATGATCAACATATTTTATCATAGCTATTTTATCATAGCTGTTTAACATCAATCATTTACCGTAAATCACATTAAATTTTGCATTGATCTAGCGTAAAATTTTATATGCAAGTTGGATATTAGACACCAATTTTATCAATCCTGTTATCGATATGAAGTGAATCCAATTAGATAAATAGCACGTAAGATAAAAAATAAGCTCCTGCTGAAGTTTAATAATAACTTGTTTAGAAAAATCTATTAACGCTTGTTGAAGCCATAATAGATATTCGATGACGCCCATCAATATGGCTATGTCTCTTGCTAATAGCGTGCTCATAAGAATTTAAATCATTAAAGGTAATACAACAACTTGTTGGAAAATAGATATTATCAAATTCAATATTACTGATTTCGCCATATTCCGAGAATTTAGCTTGAAGCATTTCACGGGAAATGGATTTATTCAGACCAGTTACAATAACTCTATATTGATCAGTAGCTGAACTGGGCTTGCTATGATGGTGGATTGCTATTACGCAATCATTA
This sequence comes from Trichoplax adhaerens, assembly GCF_000150275.1. Taxonomy (NCBI): domain Eukaryota; kingdom Metazoa; phylum Placozoa; class Uniplacotomia; order Trichoplacea; family Trichoplacidae; genus Trichoplax; species Trichoplax adhaerens. The sequence continues at coordinate 11,142,593 of NW_002060943.1, read as the reverse complement.
ATGATATGGTTGTGCTCTAATAACGCTTCAATAGTATCGCTAAGCTTAAGGACAACAGTAGTAAATAATCTAGCCCTACCATCCAAATTATTTGTTTTACGATTAATTTGACCTACTGATATGACTGCACCGAAAGCTTGAAAGTAATCTTCTAGATCTTGACGACTGATATCAGGATTTAAATTGGTTACTTCTATTGAATAGGTATTATTGGTGTTAGCTTGTTGGCCATCTTTGGTATTTTTGTCTAAAGTTAGCATTTGATTTCTAATAATAACTGGAGTTTCATCATCATTCGCGTTATTAGTTGGATCGATATCAATATTCTTGGCTTTATAGCTGCTTTGACTATTGGATCGATTCAATCTATCGCTATCATCCGAATGCGTACTTTTAATAGAAAGTCGCGATTGATGACTGTTAGACTGACTCAATCTGTCAGTGTCTTCATTTTCATCGTCATTTGGTGAATTGACACTTTTAATAGAATTTCGTGATCGTTGGCTTAAACTAGTTTCTGACCGATGAAAAGGTGATTGAGAAATAGACAAATGGTCATTAGAATTTTGGTCAAGGCTTTCGGTACTGCCCAATCTCTTATTTTTAGTGGCTGGAGCTGTGGTTAGGTACCGATTAGTAGTTTCTTTAGATAGCTCAACTTGAGGATTACTGTGCAAGGAATCATCATCCGCATCTTCAATCTCAAGCACAAACTTTGTTCCATGAAGATGCGATTTCCGAGCTTCAGAAGCTGCTACTGATCTAATTAAACATTAAATATTTTATTGCGTCTGTATTAGCTTTAATTTGCATGAATATAAGCACTACTCTTACTAAAAGTGCCAGCATTACTTTTTTAAAATCTTTTAGAAATAACTATAATGAAAACTTCTAACGTAGATATTTTTAATTTTGTATATTTATGAAATCCATGTCGTATCTAATTGCTAATAAAGATAAATTGTAACTGTGGTATCCTTTGTAACTGATTATATATATGTAACTTACGATGATTTGGTTGTCGATTTAGGGGTCATTTGAGGCGTGCTAAGCCCTTGATGCTTTCTAAATTTTGTTTTAAAATAAGAATAAGCTTAACACTAACCATAAGTAGCATTTCAATTCATAGCTATTCATCTTTTTTGATACTTATTATTTAAGTGTTAGAATTTATAGCTGTCGATAAAATCGTTTCATCGTTAGTAATTTACTAACTCAATACGGTGTATTACATCAATTTTATCTATTGTACCTTGCAATATCAGTTTTTATTCTCATTCGCTTAACTTTCCTGGTAGTCCATGCTTTCTTTACCTTTATACAAAAAGAAGTGAATTAGATATTTAGGAATGGAGGAGTCCTAACTGGCCTTACCCAAACTCGTTCATGATATTATAATAAAGTTATTATAGCCTATGAGGGCAATTGCAGCGTGCTATGCGGTACTTGATGATTTAAAACTATAGTTTTTTAATCTGCAATTACAGCACATATTTATGCAGTAGTGAGTATATAGAAAGAGTCAGCTTGGAATTAATACTTTGCCATAAATATTTAGCTATACAGATGCATTTACTACAAAGTGCTTTAACAAAGACACTACAGAATGAGTGGTTTTATTTTTGTTCGTATCTTGGTATATTGTATAAAACAGAAAGTGTGAATAAAGCTATTTCATCCTTTACTAGCTCTCAAAATAAACTCCATGTAAAATTATTAGAGTATCATTGAGTAGTATATACTCAATTATAATAGGAAATAGTACGATAGCAGAATATAGAATTGAAGATTAAAACTGGTCTTAAAATATGTTTGCTATCAAATGTGCCGACTTGTGCCTTACAATTTATTTCCAAGTATGTTTGTAAGTAAAGCAGCTTTCATATTATACTTATTCAATCACTGAACCAATCATAAAATGCTACGGTACCGGAGTAACATACTATTCGAATATATACACTTAATAATGTGGGATAGTCTAGAACTAGACTACAACGGATATTACGACAGATCTTCTACCAGAATACTATTAGGCTATTAATCCTAACGATACTATAGATATTATTTAAGTAATTTAATTATTTGTAACTAACATCATCCCCGATAAAGTAGAATGTTATTTCAAATTATAAATTATTATTGTCGAATCTACTTCCTACAAACCTTTTCACTTCTTACGCAGTGGAATATAAATATAAAGAATCCCTAAGGATAACCAAATAGCTTTTGTTAAAGTATAGTTAGAGGCTTTAAATTTCATTAAAAACCCACATTAGACACGGACGATATCACAGATATTAATAAGCAAGATCACATTCGCTGATCGTATTTAATAGTCTGTATAGTTTACTGATTACCTGTAAAGAGTTCACTATTGCAAATGGATATTGCATTATAACATTGTTAGTTATAAAGACTAGACATGCCAATACCCATCCAGAGCCAAGTAACGGCAATAAAATCAATAGGTCTTTAATAACCAATCTAAAAATTTTTTTAAAATGAGAAATCTATTATAACTGTACTTATTCGCCTTTAATGAGAATATAATTAGGCAATGTTAAATACTAATAGTAGTCGGTTAAATAAGTATGGTACAAGGACTATAATAATTATTGTACTGAAATTGTGAAGATGTTCGACATTGGAGAGTATTAGAAAAGCAATAATATCTTAATCCAGTGGATACCCACGGTAAAATATATCGATTATCAACTTGAAGAGAAGCCTTTTATTTGATGGCTCAAGTCTAATTGCAAGCAACTTTGTTGCCGTAAATAAATTGATTTAAGCATATTTAAGAAGTGCAGGTAGGAGTTTGAACTACTCTTCTCTTCAATTCGAGCTCAGTGTACTTGACTTTATATTTGTGTTACCTGTTAATTATTACTCACTATTCCAAAACTTTATAATATAAATCTTTTATTAATTTCTATTTCTACTAAGGCTATTAATTATGAGAATTAGATTTTAAAATCAGATAAAATGTTTGGTATATTTTTACTACCTAAATACATCAAGATTAATATTTTTAAAGGTATTGAAATAGTTTCATATTTTACTTACTTCGTTAACTTGACTTGTTTATCGTCTGATTTTCTAGGAGCTTTACTAACGGTCGTAATATGTTCTTTCAATACCAATATCAAGAAAATGATATTGATCTTTCAGGGTTCACAAAATTATGTTGCAATCGAATAAAAAAAATTAAAAACGATAATAAAACGATTACAAATTTAGGTTTACCAATCTAAGGTATCATGGAATTATAAAAGAATTTTAATTATTCCGTTGCTATAACAGTCCACATTTGGAAACTATGTGGTTTAGCATTAAACGCACCATAATAATCACTCCAATCGGAACAAGGAAACCTAAAATAATTGGTGGATCGATAGATAGCCAGCACCTGCAATTTGTGCAGTAATAAATGTATTAAAAAATAGTATAAAAATATTTAATAAAGGTTTTTTTAAACTTGTTTAGTCATTTATATAAATCATTCAGGGATAGAAAGCTATTAATCCGGTTCTAAGTATTTTGAAGAGTAGTAAAACCGTTACGCCAGCAAATGAAATAACATACCCGAAAGTACCAACGTAAGCTGGTAAACCTGCAGCTAAGATAGCTATTCCAATAGTAGCTCCTACGACAGCGAGAGCGGATCCTATAATTTAGTAAGAAAATGGACAATAATATCACTGTATGATAGATTTATCTACGCATTCATAAATATGCAAGGTAGCCACTCATAGCATATATCGAATGTTGTAGTGATTTTTATTGTTGAAAAGTAGAATTAAAAAGTCTAATGTATATATCACTTACCATAAGCAATTATAAAATATAGCCAAAGTTTAATGCCAGAGCTAAATACCCTAACTATTTTAATGTAAGCATGTAAACCTTCGACAAGCATCCACATAAAGGATGCTATCAATGCAAAATGGAGCGTCGCTGTTGTCATCGTACATATTAACTATAAAAGAAGAACCCGAATTCAGTTTAAATTCTATACAAAACATAATTTCGTCAACATAAAGAATATTTTGATAATTATTAAGATAAATATTTTACGTAAAGTTATTAGATAGAGAAAAACTTCGCTAGTTTGAATTATTATATTTTCTAAGGCTCTTACTTTATATTTTGTTAAACCAAGGCTGGAGACTATTAGTATATTGGACATGAGTAAGCACAACATGAGGTTAAAGTGAATAAAAATAACCACTCTCCCTTCAAAATATCTACATTAATAAAAGCAGACAAATTGTTAGGCAGTCTTTAAAGTCGAATTAAGAACTAATTCTGAAGTAATGCTTGTAAATTAAATGAAATCATGAATTCATACTTCCATAAGATGATATACAGAATCAAAGTTATTAAGAGGCATAAGATAGAAATTCCACAGCCCACATAGGTAATGATTTGTAGTGATAGCAATACTGGTGGACTAATCTGTAGGTAAATAAAAGTCAATAAAATGATGACGAGAATTATTGTGATTGAAAGAATTTATGTTATTGAGAGTTTAAGGGGGTCGCCCTAAAATAGCTCTTTCGTAATTACTAATAAAAGCTCTTACCGTAGCATTTCTGACTTGGACCAATACCGCAAAATGCGTTAAATGATCGCAATGGCAGACTGTTACAGTAGCGTTAGAGAAATTCTTCCGGCAACCATAGTTTGACCAGTCACCACCAGCTATATAACTTTAGCAATGAAATAAATGTTATAGTTTAAGATATCGCCTAGATCATCTTAAAAAGACTAACTAAGAAATATTTTTTGCCTATCTTAGATAGATTCGCAACGATAAAAGGAGATACAATCAACCTTTGTATCTACTCCTCTCATTTGCAAAGCTATGTAAGCATGAATGGGTAACAACCTGTTATCAAAATTCCAAAATACACACTCATGCGTTGTATTCGCTGTATTTTTATCCTACAAATTTTAGGATTAATATTAACCGCAATAAACTGTTAGTTTCACGTTAACAGTATTTTTAATACTATATAAGAAATATCAGACTTTGTGAATAATGTCTAATTAAACAAGTTTTAAGAATAGATAGCAAATTTTCTGACCTTAAGGTGCCTCAAAACTATTTCCACCGGTTGATCTGACCCAGTTACGGTTCTATTCTGAATAGTACTTGAAATTACTTGAGAGTTTATGACACTAGGGTCATTGTTACTATTAGAAATCGTATGAGAGAATAAGTAAATATTATCCGGTGATTTAAATGAGTTGAGTTAAATCGTACATAAACATTCAAACCATTGCCTCGTAACTTTAATACGGCAATAAATATACAGTATAATAAAGAGTTTTATATAGGCAATTATAGTTAAATTTAGTGATATTTATAATTTTGCCTACATGTCACCGGTTTCGTCATCAGTTGAATAAGGTAAGAATTCATTTAATGACTTATAGATGAAGTTGGTGACTCTGGAAAGACTTTCACGATCTATAATTTTTGAATACATTCTTAAATTAGAATCAGCACCGATAATTCCTTCTGATGCAATATATTTAGAAAAAGAATCGAAATTACATTACGTTAAGTACCTGAAAATAAAGCCGCAGGTAATGTGATTTTGTTTCCGTTCCACCAAGGTACTGATGTATCCGTTACATTAGCTGGAAAAGTAATTGGTCGTTTGTCTTCAGGCGGTACATCTAATAACGTCATGACTATAAAATTAAAGAGGAGTGCCCATTAACACTAGAAAACAAAGTTTAATGCATACCATAGAATGTATTATTTACTGGATGGTCATAAAAAGTAACGAGCTTGGACAGTGTTAAATTTGCGACATATACGCAAACTTTAGTAAGACTCTTGGTTACGTGGATTAACACTAATATCGAAAATTTGAAGAAAATTGCTTACCAAGGTTGGGTAGGGTCAGAGTTAATTCATATGTGTCTCTCAAGTCGTATTTGCCAGCAAATAAATCTAGATTCTGAATGGTTTCTGCTGCACCAGGTTGTTTCTAATATTTGTTACATAACTACATCAATTACTGACTAATATTGATTTTGACAGGCTTCTAACATATCAGTTGATCAAGCATGAATAATAAGCGTATGTTATTGTTGTATTTACAGCCGATATTGCTCTCCATTGTTCTTTGTTGCTATTATCAAGCAAGTTATTGCTGGTCACAAGGAAATTCTAAGTTAATCGGATATAATCACGTTAATAAATTATGTATTAGAGACATACTATATCTAAATCATTATACGACGATTATGGCCGAAAGTAGAACTGTATTTTTGCGCACTGATAGAAATTAGATAATTTTTAAACGTATGGTGGATATGATAAGGCGTGAGTTATTAACTTAGATAACTACAGTAGAGTGCACATATATCCAATACTAATTAGTTTACTGTTAGCTACGATATTCCTATAATATTTAAAATAAAAAGATTCCTTATGTAGAAAAAAATTAGATATCGATTAGTATTTTAATTATAGCTAAAGTTATTATCGGAATTTCTCATTCGTAAAAATGGGATGAAACAAATTATACAACGTATTACCTCAAGTTGGTCTATATCTGTCACGATAGTCGATTCTCTAGCAATTTTACCCAAGATATTATTAGTAATGATCATATCACCAGCTTGGATCGGCTGCGAATTGTTAGCGACAGTAATTTGCGATAGCTCTTGTAGTATTTGTGACTTTTCTTGTTCATCACCTAACGATGTATTTGCCTATAAAGTATAAATTCAATCAATTTTTGTATAGTAAAAGTATCATCTGTTTATCGATCTACGACATCAATTCTGCTTCTTCTAAGTTAGAAGAAAGATTCTCATAACTTTAATCACTAAAAATGGATGCTGAGAGATTGTTAAATGAGGACTGTATAAAAGATTTGCTATACAATTTCGTTCATTTTGCGAATACTGTAATGTCGAATAATCTGCCAACCCTCTTAAGGTTTTTAGGCAAAAATAATTCTGTGGCGTACTGTACCACAAATGGAATAATAATTAATAACTATCACAATTTTTGCATATATTTTATTTCCAGTCACAGCCAAATATCGAGTTTTATCCTTTCTACATACCTTAGCATTAAGTTCCACAAATACTAAAGTCGTGCATCGAGTTGTATCAACAATGTCCCATGTTGCAGCGCCATTAGATAACGGTAAGCATTGACGGAAAGCGAGACCTGCAAACGCAGTAAATATTACGGTAATCTTGAAATCTATGACTACGTACGAATATTTTATGATTATCGACTAGTACACCGAGATTATTGTCAGCATCTCGAGAAGGTATAGGAATATGATGTCATTTATACATCATGTCTTATGTTTTTCATTGCTTTCTTTCTTTATTTTTACATAGACATTGCTAAAATAGAATGAAGTGTCTGTTTACCTTCAGATGGTGGAATACATTTTATTTTGGCAATTTTCCCCACTGTAGTGGCAGGCCACAAAATTTTCTCTTTCACTTCTGTTGGACAAGAGAGTGATTCTACGGTAAATTGAGTCGCAACAGACGATGTAGGAACCATACTCGGAGCTGTTGATAGGGGTTTAGTGGTTGGCTGTGGTGTAAAATTCAAATTGGCGCTAAGCTTGATCGATTGTAATGCTGTTGATGCATTACAGGTATAAATTCCAGAGTCAACAGACCGCATACTGGGAATAGTTATTATAGAAGTTGTACTATTTGAATAGATTGAAATATCCGATTGTGTGTTCATAATTGAAACTGATGAAGAATTATTCTTGCGATGATACCATTGGAAATCAATTCCTTCAACTGCAACTTGAAAGTGACATACTAGACTAAAAGTTTTACCCTCGACTACTTGATAAGTATTTCCAACTTGATTTGGCACTCCAATTGCATAAAGTTTAGTTGTATCTGGCCCAAATGCTAAAAAGTTATTCATTATTAAGTTAACGACTTAGCATAAGATTTAGTAAATAGTAACTACGTATTATCTACCTAGTAAGGCATCATTTTTCGATAGTTAAAATATCAAATTGCTCATTAAGGTTATGGTAAGTGAAAAAACACTATCATGAACTTTATATCACTTTAGTGTAACTGTGCTTTTCATGAGCAGCAATATACACAAATTGAATTGTTCTATATAAATAGGGTAACATCTAATTACATGATTTATGTATAAGACAATATCCTTCTATAAAAATTGATTCGATATATCAGATTGAATTTTAATTTAAAACATTTGAGCTTATTTAATGCATTCAATAACAGAATTTAAGATTACCTCCTTCATATTTTAACTGAAAGCCAGTATTATCTCCATTGACAGAATCACTATGAAAGTTGATGTAGACGATATTACTATTGATTTGTACCGGAGGTGGTATATTGTTTCCGCACATCGCTGAACTGCTAGATGTTGCCGCGATGTCATCACAGGTTTTATTTGCAGTACTACCTGGTGATATCATGACATAATCAAAGGCGCATCGAAGACGATATTCAACATTGAAAGCCAAAAACCGAAAAAAGATCGATTGCGTGTTGTTTAGTATAATCTTCCAGCAACAATTAGACAAAACGGGATATTTATCCGGGAAGTTCGGTGAGGCAATGGTATTTGAGAAATGATGGTAAGTTTTTGAGCAGTTACCAGAATCTAGAAATTAATGTTATAGTGTTCTATCATCAAAGTTAGAATGAACTCGGGTTCTAGCAACTAAATCTTGACATATAAGACGCAAGGTAATTAAGGTTTTACTGTAATGAAATTTTGGGTAATCACAACATGATTTTTATGATCATGTCATTTAATATGCTATTGCTTATCTTACCTGACGGATTATCAGATGCAGCGCCGACAGATACAGTTATCATGCCATTCTGATTTTAAAGATAGTATAGCGATAACAAATTAACAGCATGATAGTAATTCATAATAGAAAATTACTGACTGTTGTACAGGAGAATAGTAGTACATTAGCGAGAATAGAACTAAAATTCTGTTACAAAAATGAACTAGTACTAGTAGTAGAATGCATTATTTACAATGGATGTCAAGAATATGCTACCATTTATTGATTTGCTCTAGAAATCTCTGTAGTGATGTAATTGTCATTCTTACGAGCAAAGGATTAAATAATAATAGAAGAAATTTCTATGCATTATGCCTCGGTTTTTTTAATTTCTAGTTATTAATGTGCAAAGACTATGAAGAAGTTTACATAATTTAATGATAGACACTAGTGTACAAGGCTGATTGGATTTAATTAATAGCCGAAAGTAGTACTTTTAAGTATATCATCTAATACATCTGAGAAAATTGCTGAAACTTGGATAGACTTAACTAATGTGGACTCTTAATAATTGTTCAAGTGCAAAATAGCAATAATACATTATATGTATAAATCAATGGAAAGCACTAAAGGCGTAGTATAGTTTCAGTATTTTCCGTGACTATAGCTGAGGTAATCTTTCAGTAATATACTGTATGTTCGTAAAACTACTGCACTTGAATGCTTATAAGGAAAAATACTGTAAATTGAACTATAATCATATCATATCCTAACTTTATAATGCTTTGTTAATATTAAGTGATTCCTTGATTTGAACAGTTAGAGTATGTTCATTAAGGTACCATTGAAAACGAATGGAGCCTATTGAGTGATAGCCATGATATTTATGTAATCGATAAGGTTGTATATTTCCATAAAAGAAGGTTTTTTCTTTAATTTAGGTAGACTAGAGTGCTTAGCCAAATATTACACGGCGATCTATCCGTTACTGTTCGTCTACTGTAGAGGTAAATTTTGAATAAAATTACTCTGCTGATGTATTCAATTTATTTGCTACTAATGATAGTTTGTTGTATTATAAAATACTGTATGATCTAAGCGTAGTATTAGCTAAAGTAGCATCGCATCTTTCCAAAAAGAAGTACTTAAATCAAGTATCTTAAAATTAAATTATTTGTTCGCCGACGATTATTGGCTTTTTAACGACTGGTATCTCATATTACTATGGCTATACCAGATGGTATGTGGGCGTTAGCTATTGCTAACCTTGAAAAAAAACCTGGGATGCATTATAACTTAATTTTTACTCATTCAATTGACTATTTTCTGTTATTTCTAGACTTTGTAATAGCCATTAACATCCAAGCTTATAGCATTTCGTTGTTTGTATTAGTAAAACTGTATGAATATATAGCCAAAATTGAACTTCTTTGGTCTAATACGGTACTTACGCAACAAAGAATCACCAAAATGAATGAAAGTAAACAGGAAGTACTACTCGTCGCCATCTGTCTTTTAATTGGTAAGGAAATTGCTTCACGAATCTAGTAGTAGCAAGAATTTATCAAGAATTGGTTTGGATTAAGCTTTAAACAGGTTCATTTATCAAATAGAACCAAATAAGATTATTATTAAATTCATGCTTGTTTAAATTGCTTGGCGTTGAATATTATACGAACGATTCTATTAGCCAAATTAATTTCTTATTAACAAATTCAATTTTTCTATTATACATCGGTAGAAGATTTTCTATTACCTCGATTTAAATAAACACGGTAAAGTAGTTTACTGTATCCCTACCTAATTTACTTATTTTGCCTTCCCGATAAGCTAATGATCAACTATAAGAATGTTGCAGCTTGATTATTCTTGTAGTTTTTTCCTGTTAACATAAAAGATTTAGTTTTCATCGATGCTAGTAGCCTTTCATTTGCATTATTATAATATAAATGACAGCAAAATTTATCTCAGGATGCTCATACTCACCCTAATCAGATTGTTTTCCACCTTGCAACCAAGCTGTTGGATTGAGTAAAAAGAAAAGTTGTCTTAGTTATCACTGAGTAGGCTCATTTATTACCTATAAACTTGCTTGTACATTCTTCTTGTTTAGTTATTTCGAAAATTGAAATTTATATCCTAAACGTTCAACCAAGTTGCTTACCGATAGAAATTAAGCCCGGACTAATTTACCATGTGCCCTGTCGTTCAATATTTCCCCCTACCAGTGCTGTTATTGATAGTGCCTTTAACTCTGAAATTGCTAAGAGATATCCAATAAATATCGAAATAAATGACAGTCTGCGTGATATTGCTTGGCAATTGAGATGATTTAGAAGGCCAGCCATTAAGCTCAATATTGTCTTCGTTATTCCTATCAGCATGGTTATTATTTAATATTATGATTGGTCTACTGAATATAATACAAGACAAAGCGTCTATTGTTGTAACTCTAAAGTGATAATGAACTATAGCGATATGATTGTTTTCCATTGAGGTACCTCCTACAGGTTGTCGTCTTTAGGATGACATTCCAGCGATATGACGCTCAATTAAGAATGCGATGTGTTACAACAAGGATGTGACTCATTTCTTGAGTCAATGTTTGCAGATTTGACGTCCATGATATCGTCACCAAAGTGTCACCCGTCATACGCGTCACTTTATCGGTAGGACACAAGTGAAGTTCATCCATATAGTAGGAGGTCAGGGTAGTTATGCCAAAATAAATTCCAAGCTTAAAGGAAATAATTTAGTAATGGCAACTTGCTATACTTTAGACTAGGGAAAGTAATTCATTCTTCCGCTTAAGTTTGTAGTGGTATTCATTTATAGCCACCATCTACTAGAATTATTCGTCAAGTAATAAGTTCTTCCGCTTAAGCTTGCAGTGGTATTCATTTATAGCCATCATCTACTAGAATTATTCGTTAAGTCATTAATTCTTCTGCTTAAGTTTGCAGTGGTATTCATTTATAGCCATCATCTACTAGAATTATTCGTCAAGTCATTAATTCTTCCGCTTAAGTTTGCAGTGGTATTCATTTATAGCCACCATCTACTAGAATTATTCGTCAAGTTATTAGTTCTTCCGCTTAAGCTTGCAGTGGTATTCATTTATAGCTACTATCTACTAGAATTATTCGTCAAGTCATTAATTCTTTCACTTAAGCTTGCAGTGGTATTCATTTATAGCCACTATCTACTAGAACTATTCGTCAAGTCATTAATTCTTCCGCTTAAGCTTGCAGTGGTATTCATTTATAGCCACCATCTACTAGAATCATTCGTTATATTACGTAATCTCTTTAGTAAACATAGAATTATGTCGTCACGATTAAATGAATGGGATAAAAGAGGAGGCTGGCAGTCAAATAAAAGTAGAGTTAGAAATCAAACAATTTCATGTAATGATAGTGACTTTAATAAGGTAGCAAAAGAAAGAAATTATATATCTCTATATTGCTTATACATGGCTTAAAGCTTCAGTTTATGTTTGCCTTTACAGTATATTGCAGTCACTAATTATCGGAAATTCTCGATCTGTTAAGTAAACTCAACATTTTATGACCGTGATAAAATTGATAGGATAGGATAGTAGGCTACTAGGCTAGCAAATAGGCAAAAAAAGGGGAGTGCAAGTGAAACAAAAATAATTTAAAGAATAGTAACTTTAGAGTAGTAAAACGTAGTGAGTTTTACCACTCAAGTTTTCGTTTCATGTCTGTCAAACATCACTAATCATTCATTATTCATAATTCTGCATTATCTTTTAATGTAATATTATATTATGGCGATAAAATTGATATAGTACAAATGCACACGACAAGTTACAATAAAAAACAAGTTTTCGTCAAATAAAAATAATTTAAATGATAGCCATTTAGAGCAGCAAAGTGATGAGATTTTGACACCTCCCAATTTCAGCTCATACTAATTTAATATTTCTATCACTCGTTATTAATTTATCTGTTAAGTAAATAAATATAGCATTTTATCAGGGTAATTTAATTAAAATCCAACTAATATTATACCGGCATAGATGGAATGATGTACCGGCATAGAATACTTGGTTAAGGTCACACAGTTATTTGAGTTAAAACGATAATTGAGTCAAGACATTCGTCATAGTTTCATAATTTAAAGGATTTGAATTGTGAGCTGTGATGACTTCATCACATGCATTGAAAACAGTACAATATCGATCAACTTATCAATCCTAGTTGTAGGAGATTTACATTCGCTCATATGGTCTAAAATATGATTTAATATTGACGGAGTACGGTTAAGGTAGTTTAAGATTATCAACCAATTTCTTTACTAGGTAGACTCGCTCTATATACTACTTTTAAATCTTTGTATTTCACTCTCGGTTAAATGCTGTAAGAATCAATAATGATTAACGGGAAGAATACCTGGTGGGAAGGGAGGCTCACTGGTGATACAATTATTTACCGTGCCGAATAGATTCAATACAACAGTTGATGTGAAATTCTTCCAATGGCTTTATTGTGTTAATAAAGGTCAAGATGAATTATGTGGTGCTACATACTTTATAAAATTTGATATTTTCTCATGGGTGCTGCAACTCTCCATGTTTCCAAAATACATCCAATATTAGTTATTTGCTATGTTAGGCACACGCGTATATTAAAGTTTTTCTATAAATTGACAATGCTACTATGGCTTCTTAACCACATCGTTACTGATATTTTAGACAACAATTTTGTGTATCTTTATATGAAATATTAATTGTGTAGTATACTGTACTAATTACCATTTATACCGTATGAAATGAAAAGGTCGCCGTAATATTTAAAATATATTTAATGGCCTTAAGTCGTTAACATTTCTGGATCTTATGCACAAATTCTGTAATATTTTGTCAGCTTTTGTGTTGACAACATTTTAAAAGTTGTTTTATCAATGGGTAAGAGGAATTAGAGATAAAAAGCTAATGATCATTAATATTTTCTACCTATGGGTCGTAATGAGTTGATTGCAATGCCAGCTTAAAATGGAGAAAGAACTGAAACAGTCATTGTCGTTTCATAATGTAGTTATTCATATCCCATATTATAATAGTATATTATTATATTAATCAGCCATTTACTGTATAATCTTGAAACTAAATATAAATGACAGGTTGTAATCGTACATGGGTATATGTAGTAATAATATAAGCATCATTGATATTTCACATCAAAGGTAGCTCTTAGAGTTTATGATCATAAAATAACTAAATTCGATGATCATTCTCTCTGTCGACTGCAGACAATGTCAATAATGTTTCTCTTTGTAGTGAATTTGCAATATAAAATTTTGTGCCAGTCTACGAAAATCATTTTTAGTCAACATCAGTAAATCGAGCGGTTCAAAAAGTAATTAAGCAGCTCAAACATTTGTGAGCTAGTAAAATTCATCATGAACCACGTAAATGTCATTTTCATTATACTATAGATTAATATCTAATTTTAATACACTACTAAGACAATAACATTAACATATAAAATTACAATAGCTTAAGTTTAGATCAGCTGAGAAGGTAGTTTTAATTTTAATTATGAAAATGATTCTGTTGATTAATAAATTCTTATAGATTTGTGTTCATGTTGATGATCTGATTTGATAACAAATTGCTTACATTACAGTTTATTTTTTATGTAAAAAGGAGCCAATTCCAGCATTAGCTAAAAGATACCATCAAGATCAGACAGTTCCTTTAATGATCATAAATCACATCTAAATGATTTTCTTACTACAGTTACGACAGTTCCGGAATCAAACAATCACTGCTATTAGCCTAATTTATGTGCGTCCATATAGATAATATTATCTTCACTATGTTCGTGATAATATTAAACAATAATAAACTTAGCAGGTGGTATAACAGCATGCAGTAATTCTAAAGTAGGTTCATTTCAAATGCAAGTATAAATAATTACACTATGATTTTATGCATTATAGATAATAATGTATAAAGTAGCATGAAGTAGAATAACGTATGCAAATAATGAATCCTATGCATTATAAATTCTATTCGTCATTTTACTGACATGCGAAATCAAAAATCCATAAATTTAAAATTGATCATTAATTCGAAACATCACAACAAGCATAGAATACATGACAGAAAAAAATGTGGTCAAGGGCGTAATTTTTTTAACTAAAATAGTCCATCGAAAAGCTCTGCTCCATTTTATCTTAGAAATCAATGAATACACTATAGCTAATACTGCAACTAGCTACGCAAATATATTGCAATAACATTCTAATAATCGAAGATTTACACTTTCATTTACGAATTCACTTGTTTCCATGCATATGTAATAAACCGTACCAAACTGGAAGTTATGTTATATTAGAAGAAAAATAGAAAGTTAAAATTAATGTTTCTTATTTAAAGCTTGCTTTGTGTTCATGCTAATGACGTCTTTGCCGAATGTAGATAGCGACGAACTACTAGTCATTCTTGAGGGTAGCCCATTTGTTTGTCTAATAAATTAATAAAGATTATCTTAGAAATGGTTCAATAAATAGTTAAGTGACATGGTAGCTTCAATATGACAAAAAGAAAATTTTAAGTAATATTCTAGGTTATCTCTAATCTACGACTATCTAATAGGTGAAGATTATAATTCAGCCATCGTAGATAAGGAAACATTTAGAAACCTTACGAATTAATAACTTACTTTTCATAACGCGAGCGCATTCCACCAGAATGTGAATCTACTTTAGATCCCTTCGAGCTGCTCTTTATTGCTTCCCTTACCTATCAATGTTAAGATAAAAGTTATTTTATAATTTACACAAGTTGAGCTATCTCAGGTATAAATAGTGGTAGCATTATTAAAATGATAATGCGTCATCGAAAAGGCTGCTAATGATAGGAAAATAATTTATGATCGTTTTCAAGTATATCAAAGTACTGAAATGTGACTACAGTAAGGTAAATTTTAGTAATTGAGGATTAAGGTATGGTAACTACCAATATATTTATTTTTAAGTAAACCTAGAAAACTTTGATTAGATATATATTATTATATGGCATCATTAATTGCGAAATATCAGTATGTCGCTACAAGATTTTTGAGCATAAAATATCCATATCGGTTTATGATAATGAAATGAAGTTCTGTAGATAGTAGGGTAGACATTATTTGAATGGAAAGTTCATGATATGGGTGAAACTATTTACGAGTATATTAACCTAAATGAGAAAGAAGCAGATTAGAAACAGTATGACGAATATACTAAGTGTATCAAGTCTCAGTTATATTTCAGTAACTTTATAGATTCAGTCGATATTTTCTGCGGTAAGAACATGCTAAAATAACTGTTAAATATTATTTGGTGGCATTTGCTTGAGATAGGATTTTACAAATACCAATGAACAGAAAATGTAGAACATTGCTACATCACTTCGTAGCCAATGCCTTCGCATTAAGAAACCGTATTAAGACATATCTGTGCAGTGAAGTTAGTAAACTTTTCAAATTACTAACTGGGTAAGTAAATTAATAATTTTCTAGTATTTTCTATATAGTAAATATCATAAACAGTCTCGATTATAATGTTAAGGGTACTACAGTAGAAAATTATTGGTATGATTTAAATTTTCTAGTTAGAGTAGCACGGGATTACTTCATGATATCTTGTTAAGTGAAACCGGATAGTGGCATAATTAAGTAGTTATTAATGCTACAAAGATATAAAGCATAAATACCGGTGTATTGAAGATACAATAGCATAAAAAAATGAAGAAGCCCTAGATTAAAGTAAATAAAATTAATAAATCACGTAGATCTATATATTTATTAAACGTTAACGAATAAAGCATCTCATTTACTTGTAGCGAATTGGCAATCACAAATGGATATTTGAAAAATTCTAAATGTTCATTCGCAGCTAGAAATCCCAATATCCAGCCCACACCAAGAAGGGGTAATAGTACAGCAGAACCTCTCAAGCCAACTCTAATTTATTTTAACATTAGCATACTTAATTCGCCGCACAAGATAATTATCCAAATATAGTTTGCAATACAATTCAGATACTAAAAATGAAGCTTTAGTAAAATAGAAATAACAACTATCAATTCATACGCGCAATTTATTAACGCACTTGATTTTACTTCTATCTTGTTGGTTCTTACTAATCTTTGTCGGCGATAACATTACTTTTAGTGCGTAAAAGAAAAAGATAAAATTCGCCTAAAATAAAAGATTCATTTAGCATTAAGATATGTACACGTAAATTATTTTTTCATAATGTAACTTTTTCTCTTATGTACTAAATAAATACAATTAATTACTTATAGAATCTTGTTTGCTTTAATCAGAAATAGATACACTATCATTCTACTGCGTATCAGTAGAGTAGAGAAAATCATTTAATTTATTTAGTTGTAATCACCCTCTTATATATAATACCGAGTACAAATACACATACACATTTGCTGCATATAGTATACTTACTAAAATAATTGCTGCAGCGGGAACCATAAATCCCAGAATAACAGGTGGATCGTTATTTAGCCAACATCTGAAATATAATAAAATATTAACACCATTTTAATCTACCCTTTGTCCAAAATAAAAAAATTGCGCTAGTAAATTGGGAATTTATAATACTAGTTGGAAAAGGTTTGCCTAAAAATATAAAATCTTAAAGCTTGCTAGTATTTTAATTTTTGCTTGGTATTGAAATACTATCGCTTATTGAGTATCATTTTATTGTAAGGGTGAGATTTTTTTAATTTGACCTCGCTTAAATTTTAAAGAAAGTGTGATTGCTGTAACTAACGGACGCAATCTTGTATTAAAGTGACATTTAATCTACTGATTCGAAGCCTAAATTATAGAATTCGTGTATTAAAATTGATCAGTAACTAGTTAGTGACTATTATCGACCGTAACATTCAATAATACATTCGTAATATGTATTAGATATTACTGACGTGGAGTTCATAGTATAATTTTCCAAGCCGATAGTCAAACCACTAGAAAGAAGCGTGCCAGCAACAATAACTGCCGGAATTCCTAGTCAAAGAAAGAGGAATTTGTAATATCTTTATATCAATTTACTCTTTCAAAAGCTAAAATTTTGTTAAGATATGAAATTAATCTTTTCATTAAGTTGTCTAGATGAAATAGTCGTTTATAAATTAAAGTATTAATGCTAAAAATAATTTACCGTAGCCTGCCGCATAGCATAAGTATAGTTTTATCTTGGCTCCAAAAACTTTAACTAGCATAAGATATAAGTTGATGCCTTCTATTAGCATCCATATGAAGGCTGCAAGAAGTAGATAATGCAGTAAAGCAGCCATAATGATGCAGATAACCTATTAAGAATACGACAAGAACGGAGAGGTCGTAAAGGGTTCCATAATTACAGTAAAGCTTGTATTAATGAAGCAAGTTATTCGACTAATTAAATAAATAATTAGGGATAGCAATTAATTATGAATGAAGAGATCCTAAAAGATTTCATTACTGCAGCTGAGCTTGTGTTAATTAATTAAGGTAGCAATGATACGTCTAAGGATTAGTTTAGGGAATATCGAAATGATAAGCTGAAACCGATTTATGCCTTTTCTTTCAATTAGTATGTTTAGCATTATACTTACCGTTACTTCTGTTCTTTGCAAACCAGCAACAACAATAATATTGACCAGTAGTAAGCAGGAAAATAAATTTAAATGGATTACCGTGTTTGGGGACTTTATGCGACTAGATTAAACGAAAAAAATACCTATTTAGCAAACCTAAAATTCGAAAAAACTCGAGTTGTTCTAAATAAATATTTAGGCAAATAAGATATTTCCTGTAATAATTAACCTTCTGTAATAAGTGTAAACGGAGATAGTAATGAGGAGGCCAATGATAGAGAGCCCACAGCCTATGTAAGATAGAATTTCCAATGATAATCGAATCTCCGGATTTTCCTGCAGGAAGCAATCCAGTTCAGAACAAAATGTGAATTGAATAGGACAACAAACACTTTAGAAATCTTATATCGTGATATAGCCTATAATATATGAACTAAAGGATAAAAGATCTGTATAAACATTGTTTGACTTGAATAGCAAGTAGGGCCAGTAATTGAAACTCATAATCTAAATCACTTCTGTCGCATTACAGTTTGTCTTAATGATGTAAGGTTAAGTTATCATAATATAATCTAAAGATAGCACAAGCATGATTTTAGATATTCGCTCAAGAGTATATACCAGTAAATAAATAGCGCGAGTATTTGAAAAAAGAGTAGTACGTGGGGTTTGCGAATTGTCCGTGGCTGTTACTGACATTATCATATTAATAACTTTGTGCTGGAAACGAAAGGTGCTATTTTGGCCACTAATAAACCTTAATATATAGCGTTTGAGATAATCAGTTTATACGCATAAATTATATGCATTTATGCCGTGTATCGTAAAGTAATGTGATTAGAATTATCCTGTCGCATCCTTAAATATTAATCGCTCCTACTTGATCTAGAAATATGTAGTGTACACTTATAGATTTTATGTTTTAAAAATATGAAGACCAAACATGCAAATCTATGCATATCTGCTGCGACTAATAATGCTTGAAAGGAACTTTATCTAACGATAATTCAAAGATATGAATCGTAGCGATCATTTCAATATTGAAGGGCAAGCAATACTATGATGATCTAATTCTGAAGAAAGGCTTCATAAACTTTTAATATTAATATTAGAAGTAAAGCGACAGCACTATAGGATTTCAGCTAGACGATAAGCCATAAATCTACGATGTATAGTATAGCCATTGATTGCTAGATTTTAGGAGAGTGACCTAAGATGAAATTAATTTTGCTACATAAATAAAAAATTGCCTAATTTAGTATTTCAACTTACGGAAACTCCACGGAGACTAACTAAGACTGCGAAATTCGTCAAGTGATCACAGTGACAGATTGTATGTGTTTCGTTGGTGAAATTAGCTTTGCATCCACTGGTATCCCAAGAGCTAAATAGTATTAATAAGTGTATTAACTGACATTAATTTCAGCGTGACCGTAGACATTGTGATCTTTCTTCAGTATAAATTAGTCGCCATAAAAAATTTGACAGAAGAGATATTTCTTCGTTTAATTAATATTGTCAAGATATTGTATAGAATAAGCTTTAAGTTCCAGTTGCTTAATTAAAATAACCTGATATCAAAGTTATAGAACACGCAAGAGGTGTTATCTTTGGAAGATGTCTTTATAGTGGAAATAATGAAAAGAATCAATTTTGTGTTTATATTAAATTAGTCTACTCAGCAAATTCAGTCAATAATTTAATAAAAATCGAATTTACATAATTTTCATGTTGCAAAACAATGACGATTGGATTTTTCAATATTTTGTCTAATTTTGGATCCACAGTAGTCGAAATAATATCCGAATTGACTTTTGGAGTTTTATTGCTAGAAATAAAATAACGTGATTAATACTTTTTTATTCTGTTTCTCAATTAATTTAATGAATGTATAGACAATTTACTAGTAAATACTGCATAAAAGTGAAGTGCGTAAATGTCTATATGTAATAAGCTGCGCTAAATCGAGTCATTTATCTGATGCCGTACAATTTCAAAAGCTTTTAAAAACCTGCTTTTAGTATCCAAGATATCACTGATAGAGGTAAACAGTAAGCTAATAACCTTGATGGAACCATTATAACCTATTAGATTGCAATGGAGAGAATTGGAAATAGGATCAAATTAGGTTTTAATTATTATGATTTAAGGCTACAAAGTAATCAAAATATACTTTCTATGTTAAAATTTTTAAAATATACAGTACCTTCTCGTTGGAAAATTCCTCCTGGCAGCGTAATACTGCTAGTATCCTTTTGTTTTCCAGTTCCACCTAGAGCTGATGGCCGAAACTGATAACTTTGATTGGCCGTAGGAGGTATTACTTTAGATTCTAAAACTAAAATAAAACAATTTTCTCAGATATTAAAATAATGTAGCTACCTTTATTTCGATACTATAAATACAGAAATTCTTCTCTGTCATTGCGGTATTAGTTATCATAAACTTAGATAAACTGTAAATAAAAGGTATAAAAATCAATTTCATTTTATATCATAGCAACTAAAAGAATAATGGACCGCAACGAAGAAATTTACTGATTGCTGGAAAACATTTATCGTAGCGGGCAAGATTTACGAATCAAGGCTGTTATATAACAAAATAAAGCTATAAATTTGGATCAAAAGTTATTTGCTAAACTCAAAGAATCCTTTCGAATTGAAAAGGACAATGTTATGAATTGATAATTACCAATGTTTTCAGAAACAACCACAAAGCTGGTTTCATTTTCTTTCATTTCTTTTTTCATTACATAACTTGTAATTATTTCTGTGACTTTCATAATCCCTTGGCTGGGTTTTTTCTGAGTTAAATGTTATGATAATCATTTAATATTGAAACGTGTTTGTAGAAGGAGCGAGAAAGGATGAAAAACTATAAATATCATATATACCTTTTACGTTAGATATTTACAAAATATTGTTACTGTGCACATAAAATTTACGATAAACGCCTTCCAGTACTTTAAATTACTCTCCTTACATCGTCAATTTCCTTCCACGATTCTTTATTGGCTTGATGAACAATGTTACTTGAGGATTCAATAAAAGACTACGAAAAAATGACATTTTGAAAATTTTGAAGTAATTCAAGGGTATCAGCATCAAATTTGATCCAATATACTTTTAAAATTACTCAATCGGATAGTAATTTAAGCTTATGAAGAGATTGAGGTTAAAGATACAAAACAATGATGATCGCTTATTAACCTCAACTTCATCATCTGTCGGCTGCTTATCGTTTGTAGTTGCATTTAGAACGTTTTCTAATATATTTGTTGCTACGAGAATATCACCACTCAATAAAGGTTTATCCTTAGAAACTGTTGTAATGTTAACTAATTCTCGGGTAACTTCACCAATATTGCTTTTGTTACTTTGTAAGTTCGCGATCTAGTCGCAATAGATAAATGATCAATTAGATAAAAATATTAAAGCAATTTTAATAAATTCCAATTTAGCTTGATACTTGCTTTATCTTGTAATGAATTAAATTTAGGTGATGTACAGGCAGTAAAAACAGGAATATCCCAAGCAGGTGTTGAAGAATTTTTACACAATCTGCTTGCTAAACCTGAAACATAAAATTAATGAAATTGATGCAGAGACAATTTATATTTAATTAATCAATTCTTTGTTATATAAAGGTATGATGGGGCTACAGATTTAATACTGAATCGATCGGATACACAATCAAGATTTGTTCACTTCTGATGAATATGCGGGCAAATTATGATCTTGTTTTTAGATAAATCGTGCTATTTACTCGTGATAAGCACTAAGTGGCTACCTTATTGCACACTATCAGTCAATAAATTCTATTCCATTTAATAGAAATGGTAGGTATAGGCAATGATTTAGATATATTAATAAGCACGGTGATTTATCGATAGATCTGTTTAGAAATATAGCTGGTCTTAAATCTTTGTTTTACCAATTTGTAAATAATTCAAATCATATTCAATAGTAAAGTAAAAGGATAACAGAGCAAAAGGGTACGCATTGCACATTAGAATCAAATGTGCTAATAAAGAAAATGATGATAACGAGTATACAGGAATTAGTTATGGGAGCACTTTAATTTTAGACGGAGAGTGCTATTGCTTATTCATCGCCAAGATCGATATTTTATAAGCAATAAATCAAGTCTAGCTAAGATAGAGTCCCACAATTATGGTATACTCATATACATTATATGTGAACACTAAAGGAGGATTATCCAAATGATACCTGCACTACCAGGTGGACATTTAGCATATGCGATGCGGCCAGCTAGAGTTTCGTTCCAGAACACGGTAGAATTTTCTGCTTTGCAAGTCGTGATTTCTCCAATAATTTCTATTAGAAAATGAGATACCGACAAGGAAGAAACTTTTAATATCGGTATATTTCTAATCTGCGAATGTTTGACGAACAAATGCAATGGACCATCGATAATCAAACTAGGCTCGTAATTCTAATTCTAATTACCTTTTTCGCATGTTGGCCCTTCAAATTTAGGCGGACAAGTACATCGATATCCTCGTTCAATATTAATGCATCGGCCATTATTTTGGCATGGATTAAGGCGACATTCGTTGATATCTATGATAAATATTATATCAAGTTTAAAAAAAAAATTGACTCAGTAAGGTATTACCGTTATGGTTATATAGCACCTACAGTACTATAGGAAGTTACCACAGTACGCGGTATATACTATGTTTATCGAAGTGAATTTAAAAATATAGGTTAGAACTGAAAAATAAAATTTACCTTCCTCACAGTCTTTTCCTGTATAATATTGATTGCAACTACATCGGTAATCGTTAAACAGATCCGTACACCGGCCGTAGTTTTTGCATGGTTTGAGTAAGGCGCATTTGCTAATTTCTATTTGAAAGATACTGGTAGTTAGCGTCAAGGGTTAGAGATATTGTGTTATTTATTTTAGTTCTATAGTTATCCAACTTATCATGGCTCTGAATTATATCGAATCTTCATGTTAAGACTAAGAATTTTTGGCTACATTTCACCTTCATCGCAGGATGAACCAGTATATCCTGGTTGGCATAGACAGCGATGACTATTGCGTATATTTTGACAAGTGCCATTGTTAGAGCAGAGAGACTTACAAGTCAACGGATCTAAATTGGAAAGTACCGATAATAAAATAGAGAATATGTAATAATTCTCTGCAATTCATACCAACGAAATTAATTAATAATACTTGTATAGTTAGCAATAACTTGCTGCCTCATGGTTTAAATTTTCTTACGAAAAAGGTAATATTTCTTTAAGATTTTACATTTAAGAATATAATCATCCATCAGTAGATTTTTTATTAACTGATTAAATTTTTTAACCTTTTTCCGCTAACAGACTAATTGTTTGATTGTGCGTTCTCGTTATGTTGCAAAAAAAGTTAAGACGAAGGGTCCAAGTTCTAATGATAGATGGGTTACAATAAAGACGAGTAATATTTCGGTGGGTTATGGTTACCAGCTTCATTACATCTTGTCTGCAATTTCTGGTTAAAAATCGAACCTGCGGTTTATCATCATCGTTACTGCTGTTATACGGACAACGATCACTTCTAATATCTTCTGGCCAAGAAATATTATAATTTGCAAGTAAGATATTGATAGTCTGGGTTTTTATAATTTGGTTCCTGCAGTGATCTATAAATGACCACGTCCTGCGTAATTCGTATTGACATCCATTAAGGATTGGCCTAGAATCAACGTAAGTAATTTTAACATTATTTGTTTGATTGTGAATATATAGAGGGCAATATGGCGGTGTAATTATTTTTGGCTTGTCAGAAATACTTTTAAGGCTTTCAGCAATATCAGCACATGAATACGAGGTAATTGAAGATGATAAACTAATGCTCGGTATACTTTGGGTATCTTCGTCAATTTTTCCGTCTTGATCATCATCTACCCCATTAAAAATCTCTTCGTCGATATTCCCATCACAATCATTATCAAACTTATCTCCTGGCAAAGGATTATCTTTGACGCAATAAATTTTATGTGGCAATAGATTTAAGCGAGGCAAATATGTAAACACGAAATCAGTACTTAGACTAAGCAGCATGCTAAATTTTACATTACGATTAACGTGATAAATTTCACTATTTGCGGTTAGACGATCTAGTTTTCTATCTAGCTTGATAATAGAATAGTCAATTCCATTAAGGACAGTCCAATTACTGGAGTTTAATCTTGCTTGCCTTAATCGTAAACCATTAGTTTCATTACTTGGTACTATAAGTGTTAAGCCACTTATAAAGGAGTTAACATTAGAAATCCAGTAACGGTTAGAAAAGTGCTTAATAGCTTGAACAAATGATGTTACTGTTGTCATCATATTTACATAACTTATATCCGTATTACGGCTAGAAAGAAGTAAACACGGTTTACTACATTGTAGATAAAGCGTATCAGGTAATAGAATATGCTCTTGATCAATTATCTCGAATTTTCTTGCAAGCAGTAATTTAAATTGAAGATTGCCGCCAATCTTGCTTATATTGAATTGATTGCCATTAATAGTAATGATAGTTTCATTGTACGGCGTAACAAGATTGATGTGCGTATCATTATTTTGCAATTCTGTCATGATGAAATCTTGCCCAAGTGATGATATAGGAGGTATTTGCAAGGATATAGTAGGACCAGCCATAAAGTTTGGAGTTGATGTCATATCTGGATTATGATTGGTACTTGCTAAGAATACAAAGATAGGTTTAGATGTTGTAATTCTAGCAGTATTGTTAAGCGAATTTGTAGCATTAACAGGAATCAGTGTATATGAATTAGGTCGGGTAGTCCATTCTGATTGCATTTGATCACGATTGCCGAAATAGTCAATATCGATAGTAGTATTTTCCTCCAGAGTCAGCAAATAAAAGTTAGACCCGCTGTTAATTATTGAATTTAATGGGATAATGTATTGCTTCGCGGCAGTTGCTTTAGGCAGCATTAAAACAATTTTTCGGAATATTTCTGTACCCATGTCATGAATAGATACACTGATTGGATTTGTAGAATTGATATAGATAACTTCGTCAAAGTTTCTTGTAAATATAGACTGATCTTCAATTTCAACTATTCTACGTGTTAGCTGGCTAATGTTATTAGAAAAGTTCCTTTTAATATCCCTCACGGTAAATGTAGCAGCAGATTTGGACTTTATCTGGTATGGAAGAAAGTGCTTATAGATCGCATTAATATCTACCACGCCTGGTTCGTGGAAAGTTATTATAATCTCGAAAAAACTCTTACTAGAAACTGGAAAAGCAAATTTTTTACCCATGGTACCTTGATTACCTATCATTAAATTAAATTTGCAAAATTTTTAGGATAATGATTCATTTTAGGAATGCAAGATAGAAAAATGTAAGAAGTATCTGGTCCAAAATATACCAGCGCTATTTAAATAAGTCTACGAATCTTCAAAGTTTTCAATATGTTCATGATAGAAGATACTAAGATTATAAATTACATCTAGATTTCATATCTCATGTAATGATTATACATAAATTGATATTTTATGATTTCTTCAGTAGATATTTGGCACCTTTAATTTGGCATAGAGTTCCAGTATATTCTTCAGAGCAATGGCACGTAAATTTATTGCGTCCGAGGTGTTGACACGTGCCATAATTTAAGCAGGGATAATCATCGCATCTATTCAGTTCTAATAGGATAATAGTTGATTACTGTACATCATCAATTCTACAAAACTTTTTAGTTGTAGCAATTGTAAAATTTATCTAAAAGTATTCTTGTCTGCTTGGATGTACTACAATCTTCGAATTATCCTGACAAGTTCAATTATTTATTTTAACTTACCTGTCGAGCATGTTGGATCTGTGTAGCCAATCAAACATTTACAGGTAATACCGGTTGATGAGCTCAAACATGTACCACTGTTATTACATGGATTTGATGAACACGGATCATACTCTAAATAATAATGATTTAGAAGGAGTGCAAAGATAATTATCATTTTCAACTAATAACTGATTAAAAATATTTTCAAATTAAAACATAAAACAGATTACTTATTTCACAGTTTTTGCCAGTATAGAGAGTCAAACAACGACAATTATAGGCGTTATTAGCTTTAGATGAAACTATGCAAGTTCCCCCATTCTTGCATGGATGATTGACTGGGCTGCATATACTTATGTCTAGGAGGTAAAAATTAATTTAAATAATCAGTTATCTTAATCGCTATATGAAATACTTTAAATCAAGTGAATTTACTTATTTCACAGGCCAGACCCGTACGATCTGATGGACAAGAGCATTCATAGGAATTTAATTTATCTATGCATGTAGCATTTGCATTTCGGCAAGGATTTGATGAACACTCATTGATTTCTGCATTAGTAAGAGATTGTAACTTATCAATTACTTAAATTATACTCGACTTTATCTATATCCTTATTTGCTAAAATTTGCTGGTAAGAAATGCATACACATACGGTATATATATGGGTATTTGTACGGCGTATATGAATTTGTTAATTATATAATATAGCATAGAACTCTGAAATTTAATCTAAGTGTAGAATACATAGAAGCGTTAAATCTGATTTATCGTCTTTCTCGTTATACCTGTTTCACAATGCAATCCAGAATATCCGCCTCTGCAATTACACGTGTATGATCCATCAGGTTGGTTATTACAATTAGCGGAATTGAGACAAGGAGAACTACGGCACGGATTGATATCTGTAACGATTATAGAATATTTTATAACGTGTGAGTTAGTATGATATAAGTTTGTAGATGTGCTTTATTGTAACAATTTCTGTTAGAGCTTAATCCGATCATAATTTATATTTGAGATACTAAGTCTAATTTATCGTTTTTCTCGTTTTACCTGATTCACAATGTAATCCGGAATATCCTGCTCTACAATTACACGCATACGATCCATCAGGTCGGTTACTACAACTAGCGGAGTTGAGACAAGGAGAACTACGGCACGGATCGACATCTGTAACGATTATAGATTAAGTATTTTACGACATATGGGTTAGTACGATATAAGTTTGTAGATATGTGTAATTGTAATAATTTTTATGGGAAATTTTTATTAGAACTTAATCCGATCATAATTTATATTTGAGATACTAAGTCTAATTTATCGTTTTTCTCGTTTTACCTGATTCACAATGTATTCCAGAATATCCTATTGTACAACTACACACATACGATCCATCAGGTCGGTTATTACAACTAGCGGAGTTGAGACAAGGAGAACTACGGCACGGATCGACATCTGTAACGATTATAGATTAAGTATTTTACGACATATGGGTTAGTACGATATAAGTTTGTAGATAAGTGTAATTGTAATAATTTTTATTAGAACTTAATCCGATCATAATTTATATTTGAGATACTAAGTCTAATTTATCGTCTTTCTCGTTTTACCTGATTCACAATGTATTCCAGAATATCCTATTGTACAACTACACACATACAATCCATCAGGTCGGTTATTACAACTAGCGGAGTTGAGACAAGGAGAGCTACGGCACGGATCGACATCTGTAACGATTATAGATTAAGTATTTTACGACATATGGGTTAGTACGATATAAGTTTGTAGATAAGTGTAATTGTAATAATTTTTATTAGAACTTAATCCGATCATAATTTATATTTGAGATACTAAGTCTAATTTATCGTCTTTCTCGTTTTACCTGATTCACAATGTATTCCAGAATATCCTATTGTACAACTACACACATACGATCCATCAGGTCGGTTATTACAACTAGCGGAGTTGAGACAAGGAGAACTACGGCACGGATTGATATCTATAGCGATTGTAGAATATTTATAGCTCTTAAGACATTGCAACATGATTTTGTAATTGTTTACAATTATAATAATATGATAGGAGTTGATTTATTATTGGTTTTTAAACGATTAATTCCTTCATTTAGAAATAATGTCGTGCACTAGTAATATAATTTTGCTAGCGGTTTTGACCCGTAAAGCCAAAGGTCAAGTACATAAATAAATGCACACACTAATGCATGAGCAATTGAGCTTGTACCGCCAATTACGGCAGAAGTTCGCGCTTAGAATGAAATTACTCATTATAACGTTTCAGAAAGAGTATCAGGAATTAGTTAGTATGAGTAATTTACTTGATGTGTAAAAACCCAAATGTGTAATTATTAGTAACTTCAAATTTAACTGATTAATAGTGAATCTTACCAATATCACATAATGTGCCAGTTCGCTCTGAGGGGCAATTACATGTAAACCTATTTACTCCATCGATGCAAGAGGAATTAGGATGAAGGCAAGGACTCGATGCACATTCGTTAATACCTGTAAATGAAGGAAAATAAATTTATAGAATATAACAATTACATATTGGCTACAGTACTCCAGTGATTCAGACTAGGTACTGTATAGTGCTATTTACTGTTAATAAATTAATATCTGCGAATAAAATTTTGATTTATCACTTCGAACTTGTACATGTAAAGTCCGATCTTTTCTTTTGGTAGCCCATTAATGTAAAAGTTGCGTATGTTTTAAGTACTACATATATGTATAGTGTGTGTACTTCTATATGTTAATAACTGAATCAGAAAATTCATTATAGCTTACTCAGATGATGTGAATATGACTGCGATTGCTATATCTTATCTTATAAAGCCGAATTATGGTATTAAAGAAATGAATACAGTACTGTATTTGTAAATCGATCCTAGGACGAAATTTACTGTTATTTGGATAGTCTTACTTTGATTACAAATCAATCCCGTAAAACCATTTTGGCAGCTACAATTATATGCGTTTATGCCAGCAAATGAGCAATTTCCTCCATTTAGACATGGTATACTCGTACGACATAAATTTCCATCTGTTTCATGTTGTTTCATAACTTTAATACTTCTACATTTGCTTGTACTGTAGAAGAATTGCTTTTAAATTATTAAATCACAGTTTTACCCTACCGACTTCACAATTGGTGCCAGTCCATTCAGAGGGGCAATTGCAAGAATAAGAGTCAACATTGTTATGGCAAGTAGCATTTAAATGTTGACAAGGGTTGGAGGCACATTCATTGATATCTATTTAGAAATTAAAAGAGGCTTGAAATACATCACATATTTAGATGTAAATAATTTTAGATATATCGTAGCCTGCAGTATACAGTCTACAATCTCACTAAGGCTGGTATAAGCCTTAGAAAAGGATAACCGCAACATAGGTTTTATGTATATATTTGTTAAGTATAATATTTTATTGATTATAAATAGCCGCGAATTTTGAGACCTCATCCGATCGTAATTTATATTCAAAGAGCTAAGTTTAATTTACCATTTTACCTGATTCGCAATTTATTCCAGAGTATCCGGCTCTGCAAGTGCATGTGTACGATCTATTTTGGTGACTAGTACAAGCAGCAAGATTGAGGCAGGGAGAACTACGGCATGAGTTCATATCTCGTATAGCGATTGTAGAATGAATATTTTAAATATATATTAGTACAATATGAATTTACCGGTGTACATAATAGAAATGATTGAATCAAAATTAATTCATAATGAGATTATTCAAGTTGATATTTTCTAAGAATTTTCTTAATTATCGCATAAAGATTAACTTAAAATGGTATCGGTGCCAGTAATTTACTTGGTTATATTGATTTCTAAGTTTAAATGATGTTATAATGTATAAATTATTAGATATAGTAACACGAATACTTTCACTTCTTAAAGGTATATCTAATTTTAGAACTGGATCGAAAGTAATAAATTCAAGAATAATTCTTTAAGTTTTGCAATGATATTATATTATATATCGCCTTGCTAATACTAATCGACAATTGTTAAGATTCGCTAATTATAGCTATTTATACGGCATATCAAATAGATTTATCGGAAGATTATCAATTGTAAAATAATATCGAGTTCTGAAACTTGATCTAGCTATGGTGTAGGTATAAGATACTAGGTTGAATTTATTGCTGTACCTATTTCACAACGTGCTCCTGTATAGCCACTATTGCAATCACACCTGTACGAATTATTTACCAGAGTAATACAAGTGACGGAATTAAGGCAGGGAGAACTTCGGCATGAATCAGTAACTATATATCAAATGTAAAAATAATGTTTTTAAATTTTGATAATTAATCTCTGGTTATTATCTGCGAGTGTAATTTAAATTTGACGTACTTGCAGAAAATTTAAGACTAAACCCTTGGGAGGTGCGACGATTAAGTCCGCGGAACCAAACTTGAACCGTATTGTTTCGAAATATGATAGGATTATTTGAACTGCAAAATAATTTAGTTTTTCCGATATCTCCAGCATACAAAGCCAGCCAGACATCCCGACAACTGTCAAAACTTGTTAAATTGATAGAGACTGTTTCCATATAAAGGCTAGAATTCGTTAGGGAATCAGGGATTTTAATAGTCCACAAACAGTCTGTTTGACTAACACCAGAATTCATTGTGTAATTGATAAACTGGCTGCTATCACTGGCAATTATTGTTGACTGGCCACATACATCTAATATGATATGGAATGAAATAAATTAAATAGTGTTTAGCACCTTCGACAGTAATTACTATCTCATTGCGATGGACTATTACAAGATCGAGTACTTGAATAGCGAATACTATGTTTGATGTACTGTTCAGTACGGTAGTAAGATTTGATCAGAAGCTTAAAAATTTTATGCTATGATTTTGATCATTGTGATGTACCGAAGTTTCTTGCAACCTCGCAAGTATAAGGATTCTGAGGAAATCGATTAGGACATTCGCAGTATTTTTTTCCATCTGTGAAGTCAGTGTAGCAACACCATCTATACTGCTGATCTGATTCGCATGTAAGACCCACTGGACAGTAGTTAGTAGGGCAGGAAAGCTCTGAATTAAAATATGATTGAAAGATTTTATGTGATAACACACACACTGAAATTTTTCATGAATTTTTAAAAGGAGAATAGCAGGTATTAACATAGTTTACTAAGGAGCGTGATAGACAAGTAATCTTCCAGGTTAAGGAAATGTGTTATTGTCTAAGCCAAGTTTGAATACAAGTAAATTTATTAATCACTTACTAGTTGGAATGGTTGGGCTAGGAGTTGGAGTTGTTTGAGCATCAGTTGAAGTATGATGTAGTAAAAGAAGCAACTATTGGATAAGAATCAAATATCAAAGTAAAGATATTTTTACAACAAATTAGAGTTTGATATGACATTTGTACAGAGCTCAATTCGCTATTAGAATTATCGTAATTCGAGAGTAATCACGTAAGCTAATGCGCAAGTAGGCAGCTATCACGCTTAGACGGTCTAATAGTTTTCATAGTCAAAAGCGTATACTAGTACTATATTGGCAAAAATTAGATAGCTGGAATAAGTAGTACAAACGGAAGGTTATAAATTTCGATTAAATACTTCTGTTTATGAAACTCTCATAAAACTATGTAAAATAATTAATTTCAAGTGCCGTATTCAATAAGGTATTACAATAAAATGATTAGTAATTAGAATTATACTGAAAGGATTTAATGGTTTAATTTTTACTCACTTGTATAGCGATAACAAAGGTATAAAAAACCCTCTGGATCGGAGTCTCTTCCATGCTATAATGCCGCACTAAATCACCGATATTATAAGCAAATAAAAAATTGTGCTGCTTTCTTTTGTCTATGTTATGATCTTAAACGTACGATATTTAACCGTAAGAATGAATATTTCAATTTTTTGTAGTCATTACAATAACTTGAAGATATTAAGTACGCTTGAAATTGAGGCCTTTTGTAGATTTAAAGAACCAAATTTACTATTGTGCGTTATTATGCGAATAAGGTTACTAATGGTTCAATCTAATCTTGGTAATGGTAAAGCGATACGTAGATATGCAGTGGCGACTTAGTAATGGTTTGAGCTTTATTCGCGTATACGGTAGGATTATTACGGGTGTAAAATATTTCGCCTGGGAGGATACCAACTTTGTTTATTTATTTTATGACGACGGCTCTTTGAATGAAATTTTTGAGTGGAAAATAATCAATACTTTACGTAATTATATATTTAATTATTATCATGATTCGATTTACTAGCCTACGATATTGCATTTCACCGCTGTGTGGATACTATATTTTTAATAATATCGTAGGTTAATGGAGTAATTGAGTAGTGCAGTCAAAATTACGAGACGGTTTACGTGCTGAATTTTCACGACTATTAAAGGCGAGTCTATTACCTTGTATATTTGCGGTAAGTTTAGTAAACGGATTCGAAACATGTGGTACTGTATTTGTTAATTGAAGAAGAATAACACCATCAGTGGACCTTTTGAAGCATCATTAATGTGATCTACTAAACTCGTAGGGAGTAAATATTATTCGCTATATTTTACTCTTTTAGCATCGTTAGTGCTACTGTCGCAGTGTCTGCCAATTTTAAATGGTATCTTCGGTTCTATCTCTCGTAAATCATGTTCAATTAAACCTACTCGCATTTTTGTAACGCATATCTTACATATTATACTTAAATTAGCGTTAACTGATTTGATTCACTTTGCTTGAACTGTATCTATACTTATTAGTTAAAATTTTCCCTAACGTCGTAAATCGATTAAATAGACAAGTATTTATTATTATTATTATTATTTTTACAAGAATGTTTCCTTAATATCTATAACTAATCCTAAATAGTATGTTTTGGGATATTGATAAAATATGACCAAGATTGGAAATGGTTCGATTACGTTATTGTTCAATATTCTGTCAATACTGTATAGGGCTCATGAAAATAGCGAGTTTGAATTCATGTATTGAACTTATTTAAAATACTCATGCAAGATCGACTCATAACTATTTTCTTCCAGTTTACTGAATCGCATGTAGTGTGTAATCATCTCTTGTTGTGGATCTGATGGTCTCTATCATCTAGTGATTGTAAATTTAAGACTATTCATTCATTTTAATGAGCTATATTCCCTATAATACCGGTGTGATATACTGTACGTCCCTGAATTTAAAGGCAATAATGATCGATTCATAATGGTTACTATTAGTTACTGTATCTGATTTAGGATTTGCCAATTTGATTTCTCGGCTTTAGAATCTCGTAGGATGTGAGTAGCGTGTGCGTAGTAGATGTGTTTTTCGTATTATTGTTGGACTAGGAGAGGTTCTGTTCAAAATAACGACTGTTGCATATATACAACACAATTGCGAACCTATGCAAACTATGTGGTGATGATTTTTTCACAAAAGTCCCCTGCCAATCGAGAGAAAAATTTTTCGCTCATTGAGAAAAAAATGGCCAAGAAAACATTGATTGGATCATGGTTGGTATGCCGCAGTTATCGACTTTTGTTGTCAAGTCCATGGTACGATCGACACCTCACGGCTCACACGGTGTCCAACACGAACAAATGCTAAATCCTTTTCATCCATGCAGCGATACAGACTATCACACCGTCTGTGTCTCTTTTAGTACAGTAGTCTGTAGCACCAAGTTGACACTGTATCCGAGATTTTCGAAGGCAGATTTACATCATTTAATCACTATATTACAGTGCATACTTTGCCGGTAGCATAACAGTATCGGATCATTCTCTGCTGTTTATAGTTATGTCCATAAAATACGGCTACTGCTACAGGACACTGGTACTTTACTACAAAACGCGTGAGCGGTCTTGACGAACCAAACTTTGGATCACCTACTGAGGTACAGCTGTACTGTCTCGGGCGGTTGGTCCATAATTAATTTGTTACCGTTGGTACAGTACAGTACAATACTGTACACTGTACACTGTAGAGTAGAGTACTGTACTGTACTCAGGGACTGTTAAAAACAAATAGAAAGCACGTACACAGAAACTTTTTCCTTTTTCTTTGAAATCATACATTTAAGCGCGTACCTTTAAATCTCTCTTGTTCAAAAGTATCTACTGTTATACACAAAACCCCACAATTTTCAATCCTTAAACCTAATCATGGATAAACGCCGAATTTCAATGACACATTAAGCTATAGTTACAGCCAATAAATTTGAAATTGGAAGTTCAAGTCAGCCATACAGTACACTAATTCATTGTCCGACGATTTTTTACGTTACCTCATACAGTAGTAAGCGTAATGGAATACTATCGTACCGTTCAGTACCGTTCTGCCTTGTGGTGGCATGGCAGTGTTCACTGTACTGTACAGTATGTGCCAGGCCGTGCAGTAAGCATTTCTGTACCGTACTGCATGTGGGTAAAACTAGGTAAAACTACAGGTCCACGTGCCTCCAGCTCAAAAATCACCACCATTATCAACTAGTCAAAGTCCAAGTCCACAGCTAGCAAAAGTTACTAAAGATATAAGCTATTTTATAATCCTGGTATATAATCTGTAGGTGTTAGATTACAACTGTATTGCTTGAACTCAACTGTGTACAGCATTAATCTCTGGAACACCCCACAATAGTAACAGGTACCTTGGTATCCACCCATCTCAGTTATTGCAAGGTTAATAGTACCTTAGCGTACAGTACTATTTAAGATTAATTAATTAATCAATGATTAATTTCGAGGCTCGCTATCCATGATTTCGAAGCTACAACCGATGATTGCTTGTTGTAGAGACTATAGAACAAAGTGAGCTACAAGTCTAGCTAGCTGGACGGGATGTGTAATCATTATGATCAGGCCGCACCGTAGAGACTGTTCATAAAGACGAAGGTATTAAAAGGATACACGTGTATGTATGCACATTGTACAGTATGATGTCAGTATCTACCGACTCCAGAGTCGAGATCCATCAACGCTTTCATAGTACAGTATCACAGTTTAGTATAAAAAGTCTAATTAATCTGCAAAATCAGGTACTCATTGCCTCATGCTTTCTTGCCACTCCTGTTTGTTATTATTATCGCTCAAGCGAACTTAATAACAGCCCGATTCATCTGCTAGAAATACCATAAAAGCACAGCACTGTACGTTTCAGTCCATAGTTCTGTAAGTACAAAGTCTAGTGCCAACAGTAAATATAGTCATGCACGGTATATCGTAAAATGAACTGATCGGCTAAAATGCTGAGCAAATTATCTCAAAATACAGGCATGCTTTAATATATGAAATCATTAGTGACAGTACAATAGTAATAATAAAACGTAAGTTTATTTTAGCTGATGGTGTCTGAATCCCATTCTATCCGGGTACAGTTTACGTACAGTAGTGGCTTTACTACATGAGGAAACACATATCGTTTAATAACAATCACAACTTACGATTTAACCGATTTAAGATGAATAAACATGATACGATAAGTAAGCACTACCGCTACAGGATGCCTCTTTCTCCGATAGAAAAGAAATCAAATAATTTAAAATATCTACTGTACTGTACAATAATTTTTCTGTACGCTTTGAAACGCTATTATCAGAAAGGTTCCGTCAAAGTTAGTAGTAACATAAGTAACGGCAAGCCTAAGAAATTAAATTAAACCATATCACATTCATTTTTTAAAAGGTAAAATTAAGTCACTGACCGATAAAATAAAACATTGACGACGTTTTAGCACGAAAATTCTAAGTATCCACTATCTCTCGCTGCAAATCAAGTCTGCAACTAAGTTTTAGTCCGATTAATTTAATAGTTTATCACTTTCAAGTAAAAGTTGGTAATTGACAAATTAGTGCATTACCAAGCAAAATAGATGCGACAAGCATTTTAAGTATTATAAAAGATAATCATAATTAGTATGCTAATTGGAACGGTGCAAAAGTGGACAAGACTGAAAATTAAATTCCAATCAACCGATCAATTTACGGCCAGTATGTATGGAGTAAAGAGGCACCTGAACCAAGCAACATCAAACTAAGCGCTAAATAACTAGTATAAGAAAACAAGAGAATGCGAACGCAGCCAACAACGTTAAAATTAGGTATTTGCCAGAGTTCTGTTACATTGAATCAATCCTTTCTGAGACTTAGGCATACCACTCCTTCTTTCTATCAATTGGAGGTGGCTGAGCACCAGTAGCGTCAGGACTTTGTTGCATACCAAGCTTTATTTCAGTCTTAGTCATTTCATTTGCTTCCCCAGTTTGATAACCACCGATAGTGGTACCACGCCATCTGATAAACAAATATAGTACAAGGATGGCTCCTATTACACAACCTATAATAATGCCAACGAGTGCACCAGTATCCATGACTCTATTTAAAGCTCAAAATATCGGAATCGTTGTAAAGCTAAGAAAACTAAGATAGCAGTTCGTTCGATTGAGAGGCGAAAAGTGTGCCAGTTGCGAGCACCCTAATCCGTTTTGACTGTTGAAATTGACGAAATGCGGGTAACGCTAGAACCAGTAGTGTAGTGTAGGAAAACTATCAATCGCGTACCAGCTACTACGGCGACGCAGAGGAACCGTACGTTTCACTTTTTATGAACAGTTTCACGCTGAGAGCGTGTGTGTTCAGTACAGTACTGTACAGCGTACTGTACTGAACAGTGTATCCTTATGGTCTGTACAGTGTACAGTACACTCCCTTACAGTACAGTACTGTAAAAACTTTTGAATACTGTACAGTACTGTATCCTTATGGTCTGTACAGTGTACAGTACACTCCCTTACAGTACAGTACTGTAAAACTTTTGAATACTGTACTGTACACTGTACAGTACAGTATCCTTATGGTCTTTACAGTGTACAGTACACTCCCTTACAGTACAGTACTGTAAAACTTTTGAATACTGTACTGTACTGTACTGTACAGTACAGAAGACTACAGTAGTTTTACCGTTCTGTACAGTAGGGACTTGTAAAAGAATACTGTACTGTACTGTAGTTTTTGTCTTTTACAAGTCCCTGACTACAGTACTAGACTGTACAGTGTACAGTGTACAGTACGGTAAAAAACTGACAAAGAACGAGCCCGCGTGCCTCCAGCCCTACAGTATGGACGTGCCTACCACTACCAGTGCTTTGACGCCCCTATGAACTCTGTACCTTTTCCACGCAGATTTTTAGCACCAACAGTTTTAATTAAGAGACACTTGTCAGTTATCCAGTCTCTTCTCTAGTTAACAGTACAGTATACGCTATTGTATTGTATTGTAACCACTACAGTACTGTCCTATACTGTAATCATGTAATTGCTGTACTGTACTGTGTATTGATTGATCCATATTTCCTGTCAGCCACACAATGGAGAAGAAAATTATTTGATACAGTTGAATCGCTTTACTTAATTGATTACTGTACTGTCAATTGGCCATCTGAACAGCATTGGCAATCGAGCATCACATCACTTCTGTATAATAATACATTGATGAAAAAAAGTGCAGTAGATAACCCGTGTTATACTG
This sequence comes from Trichoplax adhaerens, assembly GCF_000150275.1. Lineage (NCBI taxonomy): Eukaryota > Metazoa > Placozoa > Uniplacotomia > Trichoplacea > Trichoplacidae > Trichoplax > Trichoplax adhaerens. The sequence goes on along the minus strand of NW_002060943.1, from coordinate 11,104,830 downwards.
TACTGTAGGTTGATCAAAAATGGATCGATAGACCATATTTTACAAATACAGTACAGCTGTACAGGTACAGTACATGCTACTATGGTACTGTACGCATGGCGAACTTCGCATTACAGTTGTCCACAAGTCGCTTTCTCAGTCGCTATAAAATGTGAGAAAGTTTAATTCAAAAATTGCAACGATGATTATTACCGTTCCTTTATTTCATATTCATTTCTTACCAGTTATGTAATCAATATTTAAAATTAAAATTAAAACAATAAATGTCGTGAAAACTTTATTTTCGATTTAAAAAGATATGTTCTAGAACCGATCAGGTAGTTATGCCAGGTCCGCTAGTACATCACAGCACTACATAACATTCCTTGGGGAGTAGGTCATGCTACATTAAGAAACATATTCAATTCATAGGTCGCAGTAGTAATAATTCATAGATTATTGTCATACTGAATTGGTTAAAAAAAATTATGACAGAAAAGAAGTTGAGCCTAAATATGCAACAAAATTAGAGGTCAAAAATTTACAGAGTCATAATATCAGCATTCTAATAATGGTTCTGCAACGTGCTGAGAATTTAAATGGCAATAGCATGAAATCACAAACAGATTGCTACACCGTACCTTAGGAAGAAGCAGACAACGCTGCCCACAACCTTAAGTAAAAATTGTACCAAAGTGGTCAGTAGTCTTTCAAATATTATATACTGTGGAGAACTATCTCATTCAAATACCAGTATCCCGTAAATAATATAGCACCGAAAGAAAATTATGATTAGTCAATAAAATCTGCCAAACGTAAAACTAGAATTTTATACCAAATGCTACTCTAATTATAATGAAATGGGAGAACATAAATAACATAGAAGTATTTGATATTCTACCAAGCAAGCACGCGTATTCACAGCGGATTTTATAACTACTGTGACAACATTCGTCATTATCATATCTAATGAATAATACATCTCCAGGATTTGGCTAGTAGAATATCAAAAATTTTTTAAGTAAACCATAATTTTCATCTAGTTAAGTAAGAATCAAAATTTTGACCGAAATCACATATATTAAATCATTACATCAGGTTGTTAAAAATAGGTCGATAATTAATTAATAATGCAACAGGCCTATGCATTGCGATAGCCAATTATCGAATTTACTTTCATTATTTCAAACATCTTCGCAGTACAGTAAATAGTGGCTGCAGTTATACAATTCACTTATACTTCATCACCACTATAGTCATCAGAGTCAATATGATCATCATTCGGTTCAGTAGCCTGCGAAGGATGGTTCTGAGTAGGTAGCTGTTCGTGAGGATCATTTTCTTCGTTATCCTGGACATCATAATAATTTTCTGCTGATTCGTCATCTTCGTAGCGATTATTGTGCTCAATGTTGTTTGGTATAGATGATTCATAGGGACTATCATAGTTATTGGGATTCATATCATCATGTTGTGATACGTGATTAGTTTGATCTTGCAACTGGTCACTGTCGTTGCGTTCTGGTAGAACATCGTCACTTTGGTGATTAAAGTTCTCTGATGGCGATTGATAGTTTTCATAGGCTGGTATATTCTCGTCCTGTTGAGGTAAATTTCTGTCTAGATCTTCATTAATGTTGGCGTTAGCTGCTTCCTGAGAGGTACCGTTATTTTCTATTGATAAGTTTTCGATGGACTGCTGTATGCTGGGGGTAGAAGAATATCGTGCCGAAGATCTCGAAGATGTTGGCACTGAACCATAATTCGGCTCCTCTTGCGGCAGTGCTATTCCAACTTCTTGGTTTGCTGGTCTTACAGTAATAATTAGGTTTTGGCTGTTGGCTACCATCATATCAGTTACTTGATCTAGTGTCTGCAGAAACATACGATAAACGTATAACTCATCATTTAATAACCTCTAAACGATCATATACAGCTACTACATACTGTATAATACGTAATTTGGATGTGAATGTATCTATTATTGTAGCATTAATTTACAATAATAATAATAATAATAATAATGTAATAAGTCTGCAAAGTATAATTATTAAATGAAAATCGTTTACAAACAGAGGGCGATACAGCTTAGTTTCCCTGTGAAATTCAGCCGTAATCAGATCGAAAAGTAATTATCTATAAATCATTCCCCAAATTTTACTAATTTAATCTGCTAGGGTACTTTATCGTAGCATACTAGCGATAATTTGCAAGATTAGAGGGGCTGAGAAAGGTTCAGAGGTGTAAGTACTGATTTTGCGATACTTTTCTGTGAATATACAATTATGAAAATGTGACTTGTATAAGCAATTAGAACATAACAAATTTATCGCTTATGGTTAGGGGAATAATATCACGGACGCATAGAGTAGTGTAAGTACATACAGTAGTATTGGTATACATGAAAGACTCACACCTATATTAACTTTGACTTAAATATACTGGTACACATCCTATACTCAAATTACTTTATCATCATTACTAATAAACCAACTGAGCTCTGCAATATGACAGATTTCGGTAAATTTGCATAGTTCAGATTAAACAGAGATAGATTGTACAGTAATATTAACACGATATTACTGACATTTGTATTAAGGCTTATTGCACTATTAGTAAAAACAATAGAATTAGATTTTCTCGAAATTTTCATATAGAATGATCATAACTTATTGCGCAGTATTTATACAGTAGTTGAGAATGGCAGTTTCAGCTAAAGATTTTTAACACAGTTAAAGTATGGTTTTCTAGATTTTCGTTATCAAGATTACTTCAGGTAAATCTGGGAATTCATGACATTTCTAATCCTAAGTTCACAACCTCGGCGATACATTTATTTTATCGTGTCATAAATTATAATTTAAAATTACACTTAGAAACAACTGTATCTCGCTTACTTTGCCAGCGACCTCAATACCGTTGACTTCTAACACTTCATCATTAACGGCAAGTAGTCCGGTGCTAGCCGCCAGTCCTCCAGATATAAGACGTGATATGAATATTCCAGGAACTTTCTCGATGCCATTTGAAGTTACTCTGATGCTAATACCGTCACGAATATAAAATCCTAACGGTTTGCTACTGTTACCTCTAACCAATTTAACACGGCGCTGCGTTACCGGAAGAACATCAGCATCAACAATTGAAGATACTTTTCTAAAATCTGATGGTAAACTAATCTGTAATGAATTAAGTTTAGATTTCTTGTTTCCTTTATTATGAGAGTCAAAGATTCTTATCTGATCCCCTAAGGATTTTAACAATACAAAAGTTGAAAATTCAGTTTGATGACACTATTGACGCGAATTTAGTTAAGTCATTCGTATACGTTAAGACCGTTGAATAAATAAATAAATAAACTAGACTAATAGCCGGAATGAAGTATCTCTTATTAAGTAGAACTTAGAAAGCTAATATAGGATCGACATACACGAGCATAATATTGTACGCGCTTATATTGTATTGAGCCATCATAATATAAATTAGTGATTGTCATTAAGCACGATAAAGTACGTCTCTGGTAATTTTGGTCATACCTTTTCTTTGCACACATAGGCGTAGCAGAGGTTTTGCAGTGGAAACCGCTCTAGCGAAATTTTCGTTGTTATTGATTGGTAGAAAGTCTCCATGAACAGGATCGGTGTAGGCTAAAATGTAATCATTTTCTCGTAGTCTATGCATACGCATTATCAAGTCGAAAAAATCATCGAAGGAGGTAATTTGCTTTTTATCGAAAGAAAACCGGCGGAATTCCGCATCGAACTAAAATGATGCAAATAAAAAAGGACAACTAAAATCAGTATGGGTGTAGTCCATGATTGTCTAATAACATCGTTTTGTTTTGTTTGTTTTAATACTGGCCACACACAGACAGGTTTGACAAAATTCTATGTCATTACAATCAAATTGATAGGGAATGATTATCTACAGCACGCTAAAATGTACTATACTGTACTGTACATATCAAATCTATTAACTTGGAAGGTAGAGTAGTACTTTATATACTCTATTGCGTTTTAATGATTAGGCAGGCTGCGTAATAATTACTTTACGAATCGTACAGTATAATGGTTTGAAAGTTTCAACAGTATCGACTTTTTTTACATACACGACGCTTTTGATATTCAGCACTGAATTGACTAGTACTTCACTACATTAAATAACGGTACAAATTTAGAATATATAATTGATGCAATTTTACTACCAGTAGCACATAATTGGTCTAGAATAAAGTTCACCATTAACAATAAGAGAAAGCTAATCGTTCATCCTTGTACTCAAGTAGAGAAATCAGTTGACATAATATTTCGCATCATCAAGGCTGGTGAGTTAATGAGCTTGGAATGACTTATCATTATCAATAGGCTGGACCTACTTTACTTTTAATTTCTACTAAAGTAGATTCGTTTGCTGTCGTGGCTCGAGGCATTCTGTCTTCAAGTCGAGATTACCGTCACTCACTGCGTTGTTCCAACTTAGTATTATAATAAATTCTGAATCAATAACTCCATACAGGCAGCCCGAATTCCTTCTTCTACTTGCGGTATAGTCTACTGTCTACTGTCCACTGTGTACAGTATCATCCAATAAATTGGTACAACACTACACCTACACTAAAATGAGTGCGTTGTCATCAAAAGTAGATATTGTTCTTATTCTGTATCAAGAAGTTGTGCTCTTTCGATTGGAGTAAAAACTGAAATGGATAATCCTCCTTAAAAATGGCGTTGGCAATGACGATATTGGCCGAATTGACCCAAGCAATATTAGCAAACATACAATAGAATACTGTCGCTAGTGACTCACATACACTTGTTACTATATCACTTGGAACGTCACGTTGATACTAAAACAGTAAAGACGAAGAATGGAGAATCGTTCTGCCTTGGTACCGTTACAGCCCCGTTTCTCCCTACTGTATTAGTAGGGCGGCAGACGTTGACACGTACAGTACAGTACTGTACAGTGTACAGTCCCCTACAGTACAGACAGTGGACGGTTGTACTGTACTGTACACTGCACTACTGACTATCGTATTGACAATTTTACAACAAGAAGAAAAAGAAAAGAATTTCAATTTACGTACAGTACTGTACTGTAATATTCATACCGTCGATTCCGTCAATGGTCAGGGCGCGGGGACTTCTAAGAGAAAAACTTCTCTAAAAAGAGTTTTTCTCTTCCAAGTCACGAACTGTAGTAAACTGTCATGTAGTTCCAGTTCAAATGCATCCAAATTCCAACGATGCATTGAGCTGGAACTACTGCAGTTCAATTTTACAATCATTGGATTTCCTAACATGAGAATTTCTATTTGGACAGTATTTACTACCAGAAAATACGATGATGACGACAGTAGTTTGAACTTGATAGTGGTGGGGGGGGTTGGGGCTTGCAAAGCAGGTTACAGTGCGATTCAAGTTAGGTGCGATCAAAATACGACACTAGTGACATTAGTTTTGCTTACGATAGCACTGCCTCCTGTATGATTAAACACTATAAATCATTATTGCCCGTATTGAGTAAAGTTTGACACTCTGGCAAAAATGATGTCATCATAACCTGATTACCTGCTGTTACACACTGCTGACGGTGAAGACCGTGGTAGGACTACTGTACTGTACACCTACAGTACAGTACACCGGATCTGCTACAGTACAGTACGGTACAGTTAGTATGGTACTGTAGACTTCATTTAGTACTGTACTATGGTTGGACAGTCCAACTAAACTACTACTGTAGCTTACTATATTGAGTTCGGTGGAGGACAACATGTCTTCTGTGGATCTTTTAACAGCTGTAGAAGATATTCAAAGAGCTGTCAATGAACTGGAGCTAAAAGAGGTAGATGAAATTGCATAAGAAGAACTTTATGTATGAAATACTCTCAATAGAGTAGAACACTAGAATATACACATTTGTAATCATGTCTTTAAGTACTAGTTAAAAATGGCTGTACCGTAGTTGCCATCGTATATGTATAAATTCTTGTGATGAGAATGGGTTTATGCTTCTCAATGTATTATGCACATACTGTACATCGTAGTTATTCCAGTCTTAATGTATCCGAAGAGAGCTCTGCAGTGGACATGCATTTTACAGTTTAGTATTAAAGAATAGTACTACATCAATTCTTATAAATGTACAGTCCGATGGGTATTTACTGCTTTAAATTTGTTATGATTATTATGTCATATGAATGGCTATAGTAATAGATATGTCATATACTGTATACGTATATGTATATAATCGGTTTGTCGTCTGTTCATTAACCTTATTTTATCAATACGACTATACCTTGGAAAATGGTGATGACGTGACAATTACTTGAGCATATTTAATACAGTTATCGACTGATATCAAGACTGTATAGTATTTCATTTTTTCGTGACGGTATAATTTAAGGTTCTATAAAATAAATACCGAAATGTTGCAATACAAATCATGAAATGATATGATAATTTTCCTACTACAGTACTATAAATGGCACTGCACTTTCTATAGAGATGCTTTAGATTGAATTATAGACCAACTGATAGAGTATGTTAGAATATTTTTACGACATGAAGAACACACTCATACGGTGATGGAGTTGATAAATAAGCGTTGCAGTCATGTCGCCAGGAGAAATGATACAATATCATTTTAATATTAGTGTTACAGCTCTATACAGAAGTAGTATTATTCATTCATATCAAAAACGCATACTGTTTTTACAGTAAGATGAGGATATCTGCCATAACAGCGTAACATTATACCAATAGCTAACTTAATTCATTCCACACGATGTTACATCATTTTATAAAGAAATATTGTAGAATAAGTAGATACGTATATATTGCTGAAGAAAATATCAATTGTTACTAAAGCCTATATTGCATGGAATTAGTATTTATTTGGTAAAAGAATTTATTGTGGATACGTATGAATTAAAAATCCATTTTAGCACTCGTTCTATACTATAGTTCATATACCTTGGCTTGTACAGCACGAGTATGCTTTAATGATGTCGTAAGCGGATGCTAAAATGAAGTAAAATTAATCTCAATTATATAAGAAATATAACTGTTATGATAATTATTAACTTGATATACTAATTTTGATACTTAGTAGTACAGTCATTACTATTTTCTATTTCAATAATGGTGAACTGAATTAATTGAAATGATGCTCGATTGCTCTCTTATATCAATGGATCGTATTCTTACTGATCTATCAATCTTTCTAATGCTATGTCAAATGAAATAGCAACAACTCAACCAACAGTTGGACAGTTGCCTGGAAAGTCAAGCAGAAGTTTCACGAAAGCTGACATTGCTACAAGATGTTGTGTCAGTTTGATCATAAAATTATATATAAATTATTCTTTCAGTTACTAGTGGCGTAAAGCTTACATGGCGATAGTTATATAGCATAGCTAAGGTATTGTAAAGAGCACGTACAAATGATCTCTGAGGCCTTACTGTTAATTTTAATATATTATAGGCCTAAGGTTGACTACTTGATTAAGGATACGGTAAAATTGGATGGTTTGATTAAGCATACTTGTGACTTGGCTGAAAATGTTAGTAGTAAAGTGCGAAAATTGGACTTAGCTAAGGTTTGTTTTATTTTTCATCAAACAGAAGAATTACATAAAAAATTAAGAAAATGTTAAAGTAAGAGTAATTTTATGATCGGGCTTACCGGCCAGTATATACGCGTATGTATATTTTAATTTCTGAATTATTTACCGGTCAATTTCTAGTGAGTTTATTACGTACAGTGTTGTTATATAAGTACGTACTTATTCTAAGACAATATAATGTGAAGTATGACTAAGAGTTAAATACTACGTACATTACAATGCTATCTGGTACAATTTGTATAAATTTCAAAAATAGAGTACTTGGGTATTGCAACAATTTTACAAATATACATTTAAAATCCTATAAATGGCTATATACGAGTAAAGTGAAATGCTTAAAATAGCGATTAAGTCAGAAAAAGGAATTCAGCATAATGTATGCTATATTTCTTTGCAGAATCGTGTAAACTCGGCCATGAAAAGAGTCGATGACGTTTTAGATTTAAAGGTATGTTTAATCGTAAAATTTATTATTATCAGATTTTGCTATCAACGCTATAATGTGCATGATGCGAATTAACTATGGCACACAGCTTAACTATATAAATCGTCGATTAACTACTATTGAATGTATTGAGATAAATATTTAAAGTAAACATTTATGTAATTTAACTAGAACTGTGTTGATGGCGTACAGAATGCACTAAAGATAGAAGACTATGAGCAGGTTTAGTAAAAGTTGCCTATTTCTTATGTTGTCAATTCTAATGTACACGTACAACGGAATAAAATTTAAGTGAAATAGAAAGATATTTGTAATTAAACTTTAAACTCTATAAGGCTGCTGCCCATATTAACCGATATCTGAGTCTCGATGAGAATCTTGTCAAAGCTACAACCGTTGACAGTGCTGAAGGTATACGATTAAATGTCGTTTTATTAATGCCTGAATTGAAGAAGAGTTCTATAAATTCTGTATCCTATAATCTTGATACATCATAATAATGCAGAGGGCAGTGTTGGTGGTGCATTTCATCTCCTTCGTGAAGCGGAAGAGCATTTAAAAGGTATTGTCAATGAGAAATTCGATACCGCGGTCTCTTCTAACAACACCGTGGAAGTGGAAAGGTAAACTAAATTGCTTCTGTATTAATGAAAAGAAATTCATATATTATTTGCTTAAATTTGAATGTGTGCATATTTGATACAGGTTTCTTAAAATTTTTCCGTTATTGGGTATGAAAGAGAAGGGAAAGAGAAAGATATCCCAGTATTTGAAATCGCAGGTAGTTAATTGAAGATATTAATATGTAATCTATCTAAGTCATATCTCGGTGAAACGTAGAAGTATTTGTGGTAGTCAGATTTATGTCTGCTGTGCTATTTATGTTTAGATATCAGATAACTATAAACAACATATAGAAGGTCTGGCTTCTACTGTTACGAATGGTATGCTCTTTGATTCCTTTCAGTACTCAATAAAGAAAGTCTATAACGACTAAATGATGCCAAAACTATTTTCTAGATCAACGAGAAAAGATGATATATGCCGATATGCTAATGAAACTATACGAATTGATTGCGAAAATAATTGAGAAATACCAGCCTCTTGTGGAAACATATTATGGTATTACTGTGTACATACCAATTCTTAATTTGACAATGAAGATACTAATATATGCTATACGCGTAGTTTATTGTATTGATGTTTATTCAATTCTTATGTCGTTTAGGTCTTGGTAACATGATACCAATTATTCAGGCAATTCAGGTTTTTACATAGAATTCTAATAGCAATTTGTATTAAAATTAGAGTTTGGTTAGCGTTGCTGAACATTTCTTTAATTTGATCAATTATCAGCGAGAATGTGATAATCGTGCATCTATGATTCTAAAAGCATTTGAAAATAACAGAAAGTTTAATTTGACGGTTGGCAAGCATTTCTAACGATATATATTGTTTAAATTATATTCTGATACTTTGGGTGGACTTTTTTATGTTTACTAAAAGGTTCTTAGTATTAAAAGATCGTCTAAAAGCGTTCCCGATAGGGTATCTAAGAATCCTAATGAGAGGTTAGCCCGACATATTTATGTTTGGTCTATATTTCATTGTGAAAGTATCGTGGCAGGGTTGTATTCAAGTGAATCAAATGATTATTCTTATGAGCTACAAATTCTTTAACTTAGATTTGATGTGAGGGAATTTGATGTGGTATTAAACGAAGTCGCTGCTATGAGCCAAAGAAGTGAACTATATTTTTCATTCATACGAAAATATTTACAGGTGCTTTGTTAATAGTTTAACATTGTTGGTAAATGTCATTCGCTTAATATAGCAATTTTTGTTACTATATTACGTAATTAGAGCGCAGCGGAACTGGATGGTGTTGAATCTAGAGGTACTCCTTTAATAAACTAGGATGAAAGATTCGATTTAATAGTGCAGTTCATTGAAGATTGGATTTATTTTTTAGAAGCTGATATATCATTAATAATTCGTGATTGTGAACTAAGTCATAAAATGCAGGTAAAGTAATTTATAATTGCGGAGATATCACTAGTAATGAACGAAGGTATGAAATAAAGACTGTTATGGTTAAAAATTCAGGCTATCATTCTTTAGTCTGATAATTTTGTGCAATTTAATGCCATTCTGATTTATATCTTATTGGAAGTAACTTTATGCTCAACAATTAGGATCTAATTGGAAATTATATTGCGTTAGAAAATTTTTATATGCAGGAGATTACTACTAAGGTTTTCATATAATAGCTGTTTATATAAAATGCTGTCGTACTTTAGATTATATTTATTATATGTATGATATCAAAATAGGCCGTAGGACTTTCTCAATCTTACGATAATATCACTGGCCCGGTTACATCTAATTATGTAGATGATATTTTCTTCATTATAAAGAAATCTATACGGTAATCCTGCTACTATCTTTGTATTCGTACAATAACTATTCATTAAGCAAAAATAATCATTTCAGCAATAAATTTTTTGGTCTTTTCAGGAGATCATTATCCACAGCTAGTACCGATGGCATTGGTGCAATGTTAAATAATGCCGCGTGAGCGAATCTAGATATATAAGAGATCTTATTGGTAGAAGGATTTTACGATCATAATATTTATTGCTTCGTAATTCTGCTTGATTCCGTACATTAGAACTTTGTTAACGAATTTTTTTAATGGCATCTTAAGTGGAAAAATAAAATCTAGTTTCATAGCTGGAAGGTTAGCTGCAAAATATTTTAGATTATTGATCAAATTTTTGTATCTTTGGGTAATGTATAGCATTCTATATTGCTTCTGATAATACAGTAGCATAGATTTAACAGGAATGTTGCAAGGAAAACTTCAACCTGCGTTGACTGAAACTATTAAAGTTAAAAACTCATATCTGGTAAATTTTTGAATTAGCAAATTCCAATTTAGGATGGTTAATTTGATGGAAATCTACTTCAATGACATAAATTTAGGTTACGTTGAATGATGCTGAAGTCACATCTGAAAATGTCATTAAATTATGTAAAGATTTAGAGGTTAAGAATACGATGAAAATGCTAACGCAATATCTTTGTAGTACATTATTAATTAATTTTATTGTTCTTATTGCTGAAGGTTGATTTCCGTACCTTTCTTGATAAATTGGATGATAATTCTCGACATAAAATACAGGTATGCAATTTTTCAGGCGTTAATATCATTACTGCAGTTGTGTGATGTGGATGACTGTAGACCAGAAATTTGAAATAATTTGTAATTTGCCCGTTTTTAGAGTTGTTTAAACGATTTACGTGACACAAGTGATGTGTTCAAGGCTATCGTAAATGTAAGCTTTATTACAATCTTGAATAAGATCTTATTATGTAGCTAAATTGCTATTACAGTTGAAGGTCACCGTTTCTGAAAGTCATTTCATTTCTTCACATTTGTATTATAACAGAATGGAAGTACTCAACTGTGTGTATCGGTAATAATGCCAAAAATTAAAGTACATATCGATGGTTTCACGTCTGCCAGTCACGATATTACTGAGGTTTGTTCAATTTAATAGATAATAAAATTAAAGTTTGACTTTTCAAAAAATGTGATTAATTATGATGGTAACTAATATCTTTCTATAAAAATTTCTTAGGAGACATTTAATAATTATGAATTAAATGATCCTTTTGTACAAAATCTAATCTCTTGCATATCGCAAGACATACAAAATTATAAGGTGAGAAGTGCTATGCCTTAGATATGACAAGATTAGTTAATCATTCGAAACGTGTACTCAATTATTACAATACGTTTATTAATAAAATCTTGATAGGAACATTTATCGACAGCAAATTTTGATCTTTTGATCAGTTTACTAACAAATGAAATCACCACTGAATTAGAGAATGCTATTTTCAGATCTACATTCAACAGGGTTAGATGCTAGAGAATCCATTAGTATCAAAAATTTTATAATAATTATTTATGCTCCTTCAACATAGGTTATTACAGTAATACTGTAGTTATGTTTATAGATATACGATCATTGATTTTCATATTTACGCTATAATTAGCTTGGTGGACTGCAATTCGATAAAGAACTCCGTGCTCTAGTGTCGTTTTTAACTTCTGTTACTCAGTGGACTATAAGAGACAAATTTGCTCGCCTATCGCAAATAGCTATTATCTTGAATTTAGAAAATGTAAGATTGACATCTTAATTTGTTGCCAAATTAAGCAATATTAAAAGTGTTCGATTACGCCTAATTCTACGCTGCGATTAGGCGAGTTTCGATAGTACTGGAACTCATTTAGTAAATGTTTTTCTAAACAGGTGAATGAAATCTTAGACTATTGGGGCGTTAATGCTGGTCCACTTGCATGGCGATTAACACCTGCAGATGTTCGCAACAGCTTAATGTTACGGTAATAGAAACGAATCCTTATTTCGTTCATTGGTAGACTCCATTATATGTAAATAGTTCACTGATGTATCATTTGTGCGTATAATTATTTATGTTTTTTCCTTTTTTTAGAGTCGATTTCAGAAGGGAAGATATAAATCGTATAAAATTATAAAGGTGTTCAAATTTACTAACATATGAATATATTGCACGCGTAAATGCAAGCTAATGAAACTTCAATAGAAACATTTTCTTATTTAATACATGATTAATTACGTATTAATATTCATAATGTTCATATTTAAATTTACGCAGCTATTCTCATACATTGCTATATTGCAATACAAACTCTAAATCTTCAATAAATTGCAGTTTTTGATGTTAAATTTGGTGTATTTGCACCTTTGCATACTTACTAAGGGAATTTGAAAGATGCTGTTAATAGATTCTTCATAAAGGTGCATCGATAGTGAAAAAATGAAACTACTGTAAAACTCAATGATAAAAGAGTACTATTTTAGTTTGATGATCTAATTAATACTGTTTTTTAGTTTAAGAGATTCTTAGTTGCAGCTATTAAAATGTACTGAGCAATTAGAATGTAGCATTTGTAACTTCGTACGATGTTTATTCAATTATTGCATGTTAACTAAACGTTAACAATTGCAAACGCGGACGCCAAAGAGGAATACCTTCATATTTATAGATTTACATAATACTGCATTATGCTATATCGTTTAACTTTGAAGAATTTAGTATAAGAATAAGATAAAAGAATTCGTTATTTGAGTTATTTCTTTTGCATCATTCATAAACAGGCTAAAAATATTTTAGTATAGTCATTGATTTCCAATGGGTGAATTTTATTTTCTACTCGCTTAGACAGAGCTCATATTTTTACGAGAAGTACTCCTTTCAGATTTCCTAAAAGAAGAACGATAGAAACTACCATAAATATGCATTCGTCAAAGCCATATTGCACTTATCGTGTACAGTACAAAATAGTACAAGCTATAATACTGACCTTGTTGCGGAATTAAAAACCCAAGATATGAAGGCATTTTTTCGATTTTTTGTGAAGGCAGTTCTTACCTACGTGAAAAGAATGTATTAATTTTATGTTATCTATATACTTATATACAAGAGGTGAATCGAAACCAGTTATCGAATATTGCATCCATCTAGGGCAAACATTATTACTTTTAATATCGAAACCGTAGAAAACGTGATGAATTTGCCAATAAATTCTTAGTAATTTAATTTATAAAGTAGCATGAAATACCGTTCCTGAGTTACAAAACGAGTACGTTATCATAGAATACCTCTCAATGACGGTATATTATTAATGGCAATGTACAGTAGAGCTCGTATGGTAAAGTGATAATCATAAAAGAAGATTACTAAAATAGACTCGTAATTTTTATTAAACACGTAAATAAATCCGAGTGGGCTATGCACCAATCGTACCATGATCATTTCACATAACCTTAATGGGCAGCAAGAGTTTATGTTAAAGATGATTACAAATACTGTACTATATACGCGTGTTATATACAAAATTTTTGATGATCTATCTTAAGCAGATGAAATGTAATTTGTAAACAGGTACTGATTTTTGTCTCATTGATTTAGCAATACAATGGTGAGAATATCGTCATACCCGTATATATCAAAAATTAACAGCTCGTATTCAGTTACGAGGATTAATATATAGAGGTAATATATGAACGATTTAAACCCGAATAAATAAGAACTTTTAAGTCGAAGTAATTAATTAATTACGCACAATAGTAACCCCTTTTGTGATTTATTATATGAAAATATTGTCGTAGATATTTTAATGTATTTTATAGTCTTCGATAACTATATGCAGTATGATCATAATCGAATATTGTAATTATACTATACTGCAGATAAATGCATGCCATACCAATTTTGACTAATACGACCTACTACCTATATTAGTATGTCTAATCACAAGCTCGATCTTAAACGAAGGTGTACGAGCATCTGTGTAAATTATGATCGTAACGTTGCATTATGTTAAGAGTTATATATATTCGTTTACAGATACACATCAGGTTTTAACAAAAATGGAAGGGTCGAATATATTTATATCATGCCTGGTATAGTGCTGTGTTAAGCTCTATGGCTTTGTATGCATTTATTCGTCTTAGCTATCATTTGAATTTTGATAGCCGATTGCAATGAAATTTATGATATAAATTATTATAAAGTAATGATTAAATATTCCTGATACTATCTATATTGGTTGTTACAGTACGCAAAGTAATTATAAAATGATTTACGTTCAGAAACGAGAAATATATATGCAAAAGCTTAAGTTTAGGAAGAAAGAATATACGATGACATTTTTACCTGAGGGTTTCTGAAACAGTACAGAATGAAGATCAAAAAGCCCTGAAAAGAAATTTCGGAGTCAATCATACAGGTTGATATTAAGATGATATTAAATACTTAATTAAATAAAATCTATAGCATTGTGATGATTTCAATTCGATAATGAAAGATGCTATCTCTCAGTAGAAGTATGAACATTGCTAATTACCTGTAGTGAGTTTGCAATTGCAAACAAGAATTGAAAGACGATCAAATCATTATTGAAGGAGAACAGACCTATAATCCATGTAATTCCTAGTAACGGTGTCAACACTAACACACCCTTAATTGCAGTCCTGCAACACATAAAAAATGGGCCGAGAAAAAAGTAAATATTAGATGTTTATTTATAGTTTAATATTTCACTGGACGTATTCTTTTGAGGTGGTTTAATACTATAGGCTCTTTCATTTGTTGCAGTCAAATTATAGTGGGATTATCATAGCATTAGAATAGTACGATAGCAGAAAGTATATTGCGATAATAGTATTGTTTTACAATAATCATCAGCAGTTATCGAAGATAATAAGACGGATATAGCTTTACTTATTGTACTAAATTCTGTTTTTACTCTTATAGCATACGACGTACCTTGCCTTAACATATTTCTGCTTTGATGACTGAATTTTCTTTGTTGATAAAGCAGCTTTGACTGTCATAATCAATACTATGGTATTTAGCTGCAAGTAATTAATATGTTTATAACCGAATAAATAAAGTATGTAAGAAAAAGTATAACATTATAGAAATGAAGACAGGAATAGATAAGAAATTACTAGAATGATAGTAACAGCTGGTCCAATAAATGCTACTATTATTGGAGGATTCACCGATAACCAACACCTGAAAACGATCAATGAAACTTTAATTGCCGATTCTGTAACTCAGCACCCTGCACTTACACTCATAAACGTTACTTATACACTTAAATGTCTCGGAAATAAAAAATTACGATAAGGTTACAACTTATAATATATAATCTCTTACTAGATGTCAATTATTATATTTATGAAGTCTATGCGGTAGATTGGCTGCCTTTTATACGAATATTAACTTGTATATAGAGATTATAAGATTTAATTATTAGCTGTAAATGTATTTCAGATAATATATAACTGAATGGATACGGTACTGGGTGGTATACTTCACCATCAAATATCGATTTCAAAGTCCATTAAAGTATTATATTCATATATGGATTAAAATTCTAGTTTCTTTTCAAGGTTCATTTAGATTAAGCATGAATTATTATCAGTTTGCGACTTAAAATGGCTGTCGCATTACAGAAATAGTATAAAATGATTATGATGATTGAGATAATCTCTTTACTTACGCATATTTGTTTGTATAGTATTTTAGACCCAATGTTGAACCAATAGCAGCAATAACAATAGTGGCCGTTAGCAGCGGAAGTCCTAGCAAAAGTATTGATACATAGTTTTTTTATTAATTTAGAATATCAAAATAATTAACGGAAGCTGAGTATAGTTGTTAAAAAAACTTATCAATATAAATAAACCTTGTAGTAAAATTGCAAATTAACGACGTCTCTATGTTGCTGTCTGCCTCAATTAAAGCAATTTTATCGAGTTGCTATCATAACACTCAGATTTGTAGCTTAGCTCACCGTAGGAAAGTGCGATGTAGTAGCGTAATTTAGTCATTCGGTTACTAAAAACGTCGTTGACCATAAAGTAGATATTGGCAGCTTCCATCAACATCCACATGAACGCCGATAGAAACAGGAAATGTAGCGTAAATGCTACAGCAATGCAGAAATTCTAATAATGCGCGTATAACAATAATTGATGGTAAGAGTTTAAAATAATAAGAAATATCACAGTTGTGTGATCTAACTTAAGCTTAAAGTTAATGTAAATAGCCTATATCTAGCGAAGATCATTATTGGTCAATTTTTCCGTTAATATAAAAAAACTGGGTTTAATCTAGCTGCAACTCAGATAATTGACATTTTTTTATAACATCTTACCGTACTGTTAACCTTATCCAACCCAGTTAACAGAAGTAAATTTGCCAGTAGCAATGTTAAAGATAGATTAAGATGGAATACAGCTTGGACTCTTTTAAGGTATCTATATTGTATTATAAGGATGGTTACTATTAAATCACTTACTATGTACATTAATGTAGATGTGGATGTAGAATAAAATCGTCAAAATTAAAATAAGACTCTTTACCGCCATGTATATATAAAAACAATAATTGTGATTGTTAATGCGGTAATTGATAAGGAACAACCAACAGTAGTAATAATAGTAAGAGCCCTTGCAATGGTTTCTGGTACCTATGTAGTAAATTTACTAAGATTAGTGATTTAAGGATCCAATATAAGAACATTTAAAGTCACTCAAGTTGTCTCTAATGATTTATACGACCTTTTCAGGTGAAAGACTCATTAATATTGCAAAATTCGTCAAGTGGTAACATTTACAAATGGTGACGGTGTCGTTGAAATAAGCAGTTTCACATCCTTCAGTTGACCAATCACCAGATCTAGATGAACTATTAAATTATATTGGTTAATTTTAATAAACTATACTGGCTATACTATAGCAATGTCAGAATTCATAACCCGTATTTTATGTATACATATTCTGCTTCTATATTCTAAATAGTACAGAAATATTGAAATTGATACGATATCACAAGCAAAGATTTTTAATTAGAATATAGAGATTAGGGTTCGATATTTACTTCAAATTCTTATCCCAGAATACACAATCCACTTTCTCGAAACGATCTTTAGTATAAAGCTAGATGTTGAAATAAAATGTAGTAGCAAATTAGGCGGCACGCTGTATTTTGAAACAGTTTCATCTATAAAAACTGTCTGAAACCATCACGAGCTATTTACTGTATTGTGAGACAAAGTAATTTCCACAGGTTCAGCAAAATTGTCGTGTTGAGGTGCATCAGTGGTACTTGAAATGATCATAGAGTTAACGCACGTTTTTACGTTCCCTAAGTTTTGGCTACAGGTCAAATTTATAATAAAGAATCCCAGATCACTGATTGTTTATATATGAATAATTTTTTATCTAATTTGTTTTGAAGATATTAGATAAAGCGATCTTACACATAAACATAATATACCTATCATCGCAAGCTACACTGTTTGGCAGAAGCCTATTTAGTGATTTATAAGCTGCGTTAACAACTGTGACGGATTTTCTATCACCTAAATGAAATAAGTCAAATACCAAATATTACTAATTGGGTACTTCTAATAATAACTTATGTACTACAGTGATGAAAATTTATAATTCATTATTTTCAATTACGGAATAAAACACACTATCACGTATACGACTTTCATTACATAGTAGCAGTAGTGAGATATTTACTATTATTTAGGAATAGCTCCCGTGGTAATTTGATGCTTGCCATTTGAGTACTATCATCCTTAGAAGGATTAGTAAAAGTTACAGTGGAATTTTCTCCTCCCGGAATCGACTGAACCTGAAAGACTGATAAAAAATGTAGCAAGAATCTACTATTGAGATACGATTTCATCGTTAGCATGACATTGAAAACTGTATTGATCACAGAAATTAAAATGTGAATGATATGTGCTTGTATTCAGCAGTAGATATTATCTTATGTGTAGCAGTTATTCACATACAAATAAATATCTTATTAGAATAACAAGCTCATTTTCCGGAAAGAAAGCCCTTACCTATGTTTTCTGTATCGATAGTTACATTTTTATTGACAGTTATATTGATATTGAATCCAAATTTTTCTAAATTTTCAGTCACCGTCATCGAACCTACTTGTTTCTAATTGCCAAATCATAACGTAATAGAAAATATAAAACCTTCATTAAATGATACAATCTTCTACTTATGTAATAGAATAAAAGTGAATGATAATCTAAACAAATTATTTTAAATTAGTTGAAACGGTTGTGCTGCGCGATTTTTAGTCCGCAAATAATTATCCGCCTCGATAAGATAGAGTAACATTTGATATTTTGTAACACGCAAATGACTTCAAGGTAACAGCAACATTTTATGATTTGTATTAGTACAAATTCTACTCGGAATTTTCACGAAATGTTGGCTATTACACTCTCTTACAGCTCATTGAAATGAGCTATAAACTTGTACGATTAATATAACTTCTTAAAACCTATACAAATACTGGCTTAAATGGATCGTTATCCTGATTATAAACCCATCTTCTAAGAGTTTCATCAGAAAAATTTTAATAATCTTGAATTAATCATTTAATCATACTGTAATTAAAATCTAGATGGAGATTACCTTCTGAACGTTTTGCCAAGCAATCGAGTTCTTGAGGTTCAAAACATTATTTGCAACTTTAACCATGTTCTATCATCAACCAAATAAATGTAATAAAGTAAGGGTCTTTATCAATTGAAAGAACTTTGAATATTTGCCTAAGGTAATGTAATTTAAAAGTGCCACTCAATCATAAACTTTAAGAACTCACATCGCTCTCTTCTAAAGGAATATCATTTTTATTGTTTCCAGAGTCAGCAATCTTTTTCATTATTGAATTGGTCGCGATTAGATCGCCACCCAACATAGAATTCGAAGACTCAGTAATATTGACAAGTTTTCTAACGGCTCCAGCAGCAGCCTCTACGGTCAAATTCTTATCCGTCTGTAATCAAGTTTACTTGTTCAATACAATTACACAAATTTCAAGATCATTTATAATAGATAAAAGTAAGGACATTCTACAATACTTTCGAATAGCAACAGTAACTAATTTGTGTAAATTATAAAGTACTACAAGCATAATTATAATATTCTTGGACATATACCTGGGATAGCAGTTGCGCGAACTCGGCTGATACACAATCGGTAAAATCTGCATCACCAAATAGAATCTCTCCATCCGACCGTTTAATGCATTCACGGACAGCAACGCCTACAGATTTTATCATTAGCCATTATAGTGATTGATATTAAGAATGACTTTTGGATATTACAATAGCGCAATATATTTTAACCGATATTATGCCTGATGATTTATTAGTTTACAATGACAACGTGGATGTTAAACCATACTAGTTTAAGTACTCGTATATCTCAGTAACTATTACCAGCAGCTCCTGGAGGACAATTTGAGGAAGCCTTTTCCCCTACCCTGGTCAGAGGCCAAATTACTCTATCTTCCTCTAACGGTTGGCATACTTCTTTGACAGCTTATAACACAAATGATTAACCGAGACATCTGGTCACAGTGATGTTTTGCTATATAAAGCTAGTAGCTTTTGCATTGTCAAACTATATCATAGCAATCAGCAATACCTTTACTTAAGGTGGTTATCTTAGTTTTAATTGATGAACCTCCAATTTTATTGCTCGCTTCACATGTTATGTTTACAGGCTGGGCAGAAAATTGGATCGCTATTATACTTAATTCTGATGACAATTTTTCATATTTTATAATATATTGACGGCCTATATTTTAAATGTTCGGTAATATGAGTCAGTAGAAATCGAACAAAATTGACGAAACATATATATCGAATAATGATGAATGCAATACTCTATTAATTTACAGTATAATAAAAAATGCATTTTTGAATTGTTTGATATGTTTATTATTTGTTATAGACTAGTTTGATTAAAAGAGCTAAAACTCAAAATGATACTTGTATAATATAGCTCATCTCATACATACTGTTAAAAATTTCCTCTCCATTAATAAACCAGCTAAACTGGACTGGCAATAAAACTTTAGTAACACCTGGAACGTTGTTATTAACATCACAGCGGACAGTAGCAGTTTCACCTTCAAAAACGGTTGCAGGGTAAGACTGAACAATGGGACGCCTAATTTCAGGATTATAATTTACTTTAACTTGAATTTTATCTACTCTGTTCATCGATTTAATAGCACATGTGTAAATTTCGTCATCTATTTCCTCAAATTGATGAATAGTCAAAACGGTATGATTTTCTCCATGGAAAATATCGATTTTATTAGGCACATTATGCAATTGTGTATCTCCTCTCCACCACGTCAATTTGCCATGGCGTACTGGCTGTGTTTGGCAGCGAAGATTAACAGTGAAACCCTGAGCTACTTCAAAATTTTGCACGGGGACATATATCGCATTCCAGAAGTCAAAGATGGAAATATTTTTTTCTGCTTCATATAAATCTATCAAGTATTTATTTTCAAATGTTAGATTCCATAAAATATTATTGTATCGGATAGGATAGAAATTTTATACCCATTTATAGTAGTATACTGCATATCCAAGGAGGGCGATCAATAACTTACCGTAAATCTCTTGATATCCTATGCTATCAATATTGACATAAATGCCATTAATTTGCGTAGTTCTGTCCCTTCTGGTTAAATCTTCCTTTCGTACTTCAAATGGCGTTAAAGCAATAAAGTTTATGATGACTGTCTCACTATGAAAAATAGTATAATTAACGCATATAATATTATTAATGAATGCATTTGGCGTTACCTTATAGTGCTGACTTTCATTTAGTAAAAGTTATTAATAGTGCTGGTGCAATGTAATAGGACTCAACTTAATGAGGTAGATTAATCCTCAAATACTATTTCATTCTGCTGGTTTTTCTAATAGCTAAGTAAGGTATCAAAAGATTCTATCTAACAACCAGAGATATGTATGTAACCTATGTTATATATATGCATCATATACAGTTTATTTTTTAAGTAATAGAATAGTTAACTACCTGAATAAGCACCACAGATAAAGTAAATCTGCTTTCTATATAGTATTTTTGTAACTACGATGGCTTAAAAGTGTAGGAACGTGGACGATAATTCTACTTACGAGTATATCTAATACATTTATTGAACATACTTACGTTGGTATAATCTGATAATTATCTAATTTACAAAATAGAAAATGAGTTTTTCTAGAACATAAGTCGCGAACCTAATGAAATAGAACGACGGTTAAATAATTCTATAAAAGAAGTTAAAATGGATACAATTGATTATCTTTCAATAAGAATGATTTGCTCGTCTTATAGCATTTTTTTATGCTCAATATGCTATAGAGGCTTACGATAGCTTGCATATGAATCAGCGATGCTTTTTCTACCAATACAGAACTTGATACTTGTGAGACTCCATTAAAAATCCTTTGTTCTAAAGTAAATGTCGAAAGATCTTATAACCAGCGTTCTACGTGTTCAGTATACTTGTCTATTCCTCTATTCTAGACTTACTTTTGACGTAAATTCGAGCAGAGGCATTATTGTCTTTATTGGTACTAGCACAAATATAGTCTCCTACTTCTTTGGAACTTAGAGAATCAACACGTAGGGTTGCAATGGTGCAATTGATATCATCCAGACAATTGGTTGTATGTTGATCTAAGTGAACAGGTCCTTTTGAAGGAATAACATGATCATCTTTCATCCATTGGACTGTGAGAGGTTTAGCGCCAGATACGGCACAATGCAATGTTAAGTTCTCCCAATATAAAATATTCTTTCCCCGAATATAACGAATGACTAATAAGAAAATGGGAGATAAGAACGTAGGTGTTTAAAATGTGAATATACTGTAATTTAAAAGAGCATACTAATTAATCAAAGTTCCAACAGCCTATCCTAATAGTAGATTCTATCATGGCATAAAGCAACAGCGCAATATAAAGACAAAGTGTAGACAGACAGCGATCATGATCCATGTCTAGAAATATTACGCACTAAATGGACGAATGGATTAAATTATACCTTATAGCTATCGATTGCAAATTCCAATACTGACCTGGTGGATCTGGTACTTGGCTTTGAAGTTGAACAAATCCGAGTAGAAATGCTAGCTAAAGTAGTGATATAAAAATAATTTTTGTCAACTCTTGCAATCATTCAATCGTTAGCTGCATACTGGATTAAGAAAATATTATTTTTAAATAGCTAAGACACACAGTAGAAACAACTTCGCAATTACATACAGTACATGATTGAAACTGTTGATTAAAATTGGTGGTAAAATAAGAGATAAATCATCGTAGTATGTATTGGATTATGCAAACTGTCCGAAATCGAGATAGCCTATAGCAGAATCTCTAGTCTACGCCCATGCAGTGAACTCGATTTGATATACAGTATTAAAATCCAATCCATTATTATTTATGCACAGTATGTCAATATTGCTAATATAGCTTAAATATTCTATCATTAAATTCGGCTATTAAGGGTCAATAAACTTCATGTTAACCGCCTCATGCATCAGAATTATCGTTGTTATAACTGCAGTTATTGCCAACTCTTTCTTTCAAATTGGAATAGAATCAAGTTATCACACCATTTTCCCCTTGATTGTAAAAACGGAAAGTGTTGCTTGTATAACTTTGGATGCAATTTTATGACAGGGAGTTTTATACCTAAAACGTTTTGGTCTATTCGGCAGTTATGTAGATTCTCCATAACGGAGTCGAGGGATACATAGCAGCAATTAAAACAAAACAGCATACAAGTGTAAGAATATTACATACGCAGACAACATGGAGACGATTTACTGATAAACAGAAAATGAAAAGTAACAAGGCCAATTTCAATTGCTAAAATCACTAAAATTCATACAAAATTGGAAATTGTTATTTTTACGTTAGTATGTACTGTAGTTCCTGTCAAGATGGATTCATAGAGGACCATGACAAGTATAATATCCTGTGGTCTTATAGAGAGCTAGCACAAGGTGATGTGTAAGAGATAGACCTTTATTAACAAGCAGGATGAGAGAGAAGAAAAAGGTAGAAAAAAGAAAAGAATGATCCAGTAAGCGAAGAAATGTCAACATATATTATATATATTTACTGTATGCAAGTATAGTGCCAATAAACGTCAACCTGTGATTGGCCAGTTTATTAGGCTAAGACATATTAAGTATGTGTATTTAGCACGAAAGTCAGTAATATACTACGAGATATATGGGAACAAGTATCCTATTAGGAGACCATCACGAAATAGAGTAAGTCCAGGTAAATCGAGCTGCTTATGTGCCATCAGTCAACGACAAAACTTGATCACCGTGTATTTTAAACTAACAATACTGTAGCTAGCTTTAGCAAACCGAATATGGTGTAGAAAGCATGTTACCGTAGTATGCCATTGCCGTGATGATAAGAAAATGAGGAAAAATTACTGGAAAGGTAGAATTGTACAGCAAGCTCTCGGCAAGTGGTAAATTCCCCTGAGCCATAAATATTGACTGTTTTGCTTGCGATGAACGATTCAACGATATAAACAAATATGGTTGTCTTAGTAATGCAAGCAGGGATAGCAATCAGTGATTAAGAACAACAAGTATCAAATTAAATCAAAAATAAAGGATAGGCCAGTGCACTAAAGCGGCACCATTCCAAGAGAAGAGAGAAGGCAGACAATTAATTAACAGGATCAGAAAAAGCGAGTAAATTATTGTGATGGCGTTATTGTAGCCATGGTATAGCCATAGCGATACAATAAACGAATGGAAGGTATAGCCATGGATTACTTAGTAGCCCTGATACAGCATCTCTGTAACATGATCTGTTTGAGACACCGTTGTGCTTTAAGGGATAAATTACAGTATACTGTACAATATTGCAAATTGAACATGGAGATTGAAAGAATGCAATTAATTATTGATTATTTTGAGACCGAACTGTTGATCTATTCGGTTATATTAATGGCGTGACTAATTGCTCCAAAGTGTTATAATATTTTAAGAGGGATAAATACGTTATACGGGTATTTCTAATAGGAAATCGATTCTTATTCATGCTGTATCGATGAAATTACTATGCTAAAAACCTCATAAAGAACGTAACAGAACTTAATGTAAGTAAAAAACAAAAAGGGAGAGAGGGGAGGGGAAAGATTTGTTCTGATCTCCGTGTTCGGCTGTGAATTTCGTTGCGCCTCTTTCACGGCGGTTCGAATGTCATCAATGATTCTATATCATTCTTGTCGATAATAAATTGGGGGAGAAAATGGCGGTAAAATTACTTCGCGATAGCCACTGTGGGCTTGCCAATTTAAATTAGAGGCAAGTAGGAATGACTAAACCAAACAAAATATGGTTTATATCAAGAGCAATCGATCTCAAAGTATTAGGTAGGAGGAAAGAAATTTACTGAAGTCCTACTGACGTGGTTTTATTTCATTATCAATGAATAACTTTTATTGCTAGCAACCCCCAAAAGAAGCAACTCAAAGCATAATTACCTCGAATTGAGCGCCTAATTACTTCAAGACAATCGATCATCCCTTCAGTTGTGAATTTCATCAAGTTTAGTTATTACTACTTAATTTAAAATATAGCAGTTTGATAGCAGACTAGACTAGAGTAAACGGCTGTTAGAAGCATAGAAGTTTAAAATGATTCCAACACAGACTGTTGAGTGAATTGTATCCAAGTATTGCGATCTGTGCTTAGTTAGGCTGTTCATGGATTTTTTTTCTTTTATATTCCTATATAGCTAAGCAATCTAAAATAGAGCAACATGAAAGGAGGCTTGTTATGTTTTCTCTCCCTTCACACTTATTTACGGTAGCCAACAATGCATTAAAGTAGATTTCAAGTTATGAGATCTCCACGTTTATTAATTTTCTTCATCAAAAGACATAATGGCTTTTAGATCCCTTTTGAAATCTATCTTAAGTTTACAGTAACAACGCATATCTGTTAGTGATTGTTGTATGATACCGTAATAAATAATTAATTAATTGAAAGTTAACGGCTTTCCGATTTACCACATCGTTTTTTTATCGTATTAATAAACATTAAATTAAAATGAATAAGGAAGTATCCTCCCTATTAGCATAGCTGTTCGATTTCTGTAATTGATTAGCTTTTATAATCTTCGATACTAATCTCAGTTGCATAGCGTACATCCGTGTATTATATCACTCAGCCTATTAATGTTAATATCAGTATGCTTAAAGCCATAACGTTCGTTGGTATCTAACTTTTTATTGTTAATGCCTTGAATAGCTCCTAGCGCTTAGCTCTTGGCAATTCGCAATCCAGCGATTTTAATAAAATTGGCCTTTGTTATAGTAAAAAAATATCATGAAGAATGGAGGATGTATAGTATTGGACTAATTAATGCTATTCTCAATAGTAGAGTCCTAGAAACTATTACAGGTGGACCGTTACTGGGTTTTATTTCCGTCGGAATTCTACTATCACTTACTATTCTCTGATTCTATTGGATTTATTCCTAAATTTGAACTTGATCGAGATACAAAAAATAGTAAATTTGTCAGTGCTTGCATTAATCTTGACCGCTAGCCTCAAATCCTGTGTAAAATTAATAATTTATGATCGAAAATGATTAATGAGTCTTTCTTCGAAAATCTGTTAAAATCATAGCTAGCGTGTAATGCTTCATTAATTTCTAGAAATACTGCAATATTCATGACTAGATTGAGTATTTACGAAGTCCTTAACGAAACAATTTGCATGTCTTGGTATTTAGATTGGAAAAAAATTGACGAAAGTTATACGATATTTCTTCACGCGGTTATTGTTGTAATAACATTGAAAACCTATTTATGCCAGCGGATCTCAATTAAATTAATAAAAAGATTAGTCATTTTTTTCTGGATTTCTTTCTATGAAACGCTGTCTAGCGCAGTTCCTTCATTGTCAATTTCTTAGTGACTTTTACTTTAGATCAGTTCTAGTGGACTAGTGCCGGCTGAGAGGTAGGACGATGATGTTGATAGAATAGAAGTTACTTTCTCACTTTTTGCTCCTACTTGGAGTTCAATTCTAGTCGGTAATGGCCTTAAAATAGCCAAACAAGTGCTTACAGGATGTAGCGTTAATTAGGGAGAGAAAGAGTACAGCCATTCTTATTACTGGCTATAAGTGATGCCGTAGAAATATCTGTATCTTGGGCTTACTATACTATCGCAGGGCTGACAGTTTACAACAGCGTTGATTAATACGTGTGCAAGTATGTTATCATTTGCTCCTGTGCCTTATTGATCATAGACGACAGTCCAATATTGAAGGACACTTGAAAAAATAAAACTTGTCATGTATCCTAATGGTTAAGTTCATTAGTTTTCGACAGGTTGTGAAGGCATGGGATGTTTATGGCCTATACAACAATGAAACATGCCAGTCAATGAAAGATATAGACTAATCTTTCTTGTTACACTGTAGAATCACATAATCAGGAGTTTTCAAGTAACTTTTACTAGGAAATTCTGTCCTGGATTAAAGCATGTATAATTAATCTTTCTTCGTTCTATTTCAATAATTAATTAAAGAAATAGATCCAATAAGAATGGCAATCATTACAGTATTTCAACTAGCGTATATTATGGACCGTTGCTATAGTATAAGTCGTATAAAAAATTGAAATTGATAGTCTTAGGTGTACAGGTGATTAGTCTATCCAGTCGGTTAAAAATGATTTGGAAGTTCGTTTTTAGCATGTTAATGATTGTAATGTAAAACTTACACCTACAATTAGTTTCCCTCTCTATATACCAACGGACTCATTAAACCTAAAAGGACAGCAGGGCTGCCTGATATAGTAAATAGAATATTGGGATTGTGTTAGATTTTTTACTTCCAGCTTAAGACTTTCCCAGATTTTTGGCCTATTAAGATGATTGCTATGTTACCGTACTTTTATTATACGAACATGAAAAGTTCGCTTTAGTACGAGATGGGTGAGCGAAATGTTTGATAGTTAATATCTTAATAACAGAAATGCAAAATTATGTTACCATCATTCGCTATAATAGCAAATATTGGTGATATTGCGGTTGGAAAGAATATTGTTTATGGTCTAATCGATAGTATATTAAAGGTAAGGTAATGATATAAATATTGTTCAAAGCTAGGGATTAATTCTATAGTCAATAAGGAAGCCGTCATATTAGGATGAAATAGACATATACTGCAAAAATGATCCATCGTACTATTGAAATTAAGAACAGCATATCCAAAATGATCCAGGAATCATTCTTGAGTTGGTACTGACCAAACCTTTAGTGATAATTTGGTCAACATCCTCATATATTTATTGAACAAATTTCGATCATTGGTTTGTAATCGACAATAAATTACAATAGTATTATTGCCTATGTGAACCAGAATGTAAAAAATGATGCGATCATACTGTATCCATAGGCGTATGATATAGTATATCCGGATTGATCCAAAAGTAATCCTTGAACTATCAATTAATCATTAAACTTTGATGATCAGAGCTACTGAATTTCTATAGCGATGCTACAGAATTAGCTCTGTATTAGAATATTATCTATCTACTGTGAATACAATAAGTATTATTGTATAGTTTGGCTAGCTATTCGCATTCAATTTTACTATAGTACAGTATGCAGCATACGTACACTTCTATAGTTTGGTCGAAAATTTGCGTAATTAAATAACAAGATAACTGAAAAAGCTAAACGAGTAATAAGAAATAGCTGAGAGTAGCTGTACCGTATTCGTAATGTTTTTTTTATTAACAGATTGGGCTATAAATCTATAATATGAGTTCAATAAGTATTAACCTGGTATGTTCATCGAGAATAATATTTTGATAATTATCACCATCGATATTATTTTATTAATATCGTGATTATTAACTGGTGTTTAGGAAAATTAACGGTAATGTACTTGGGCATTTTAGTTGGAAAATCATAAGCATCAGCCATCAGGTTAGGTTTTATGAGCGGCAGATCGATTGAAATAGGTAAGGCATATTTAATGCTTGCTTTTCAATGCTAAAGAAAATCAATAGCATTTTCTATATATACTCGTATCTTGTAAATTTAGTTGTATCTCATTACAGTTAGTTGAGATTTCTATTGTACGAATAGTCGACTGATTGGAGTAGTACAGTTTATCCACTCAATAGTGGATAGTGGAGAAAATAAAAATTAATCGGGTTGTCAATTGAATACATCGAGAACTCCCAGTAACTAACTGTAGGCAACTCGTTCTATTTCAATAATCAATTTACACGTTATTATATTAAAAATCTATTTAAAACTTACCATAATCAGGGTTGCAATACAATTCTTCCACATAGTTAGGACTTATAGGGTATCGCAATAAAGCTGCTTCTTTAATTAAAAGATGGTAATGTAGAGCTAAAAGTGAAAGTTTGCCAACTGCAAATCTCAGACTGATTAACAATTGTGAATTATATCTTTTTCGCCCAACGATATCGAGTAAGAGTGTTTAAAATAAGTTACCCTGCAATTGTAATCATGAAATGTTAACGTGAGTAAATTTACGTCGCTATAAATAAGTAGCTTTATTTCTTGTATAATCAACGCCCCAATTCTAGTTGATAAAGATAACTAACTTAAATATCATCTATAAAAAGTAATTCCATTTATTATGAAAAAAGACATTCAAAGTCATAACATATACATATGTATCAAATTTAGATTTCTATTTAAACCATTGACTAACGTAACCGTGGTAAAAGACTAGGTAAACAAAATAACTTTAACATATCTCTATTCAATTAACAAGATTATTACGGGAATCGATTTTTTGACGTTTTCCTATTGAAAAGAATATTTAGTAAATGAGATCGATTTTAAATTGATAGAGAAGATCATTTAAAAAGTATATTCGCAGCTGTTTCTATTTGTCATTTTGTGTATTCAAGTTATCCATCTTTATTATGCTAACCAATCAATCATGGTGTAGGTGAGATTGTTTTATATTATTTCCATAAAACTACGAGGACATTGAAATTAGATACACCTCTTGCTTGCTAAAGTATTGTTATTCGCGATTCCCTTTCTTCGATGCAATGAATTCTAATTGCTATTAACTCAAACATAATAGGAGATTCTTTCATTTTATTGGCAATTATCTTCGATGACTGTGTTAAATGGATAGAATGATGAAAATAAACTGATGATCTATCATAAATAATTATGATTGAATTGTAATTTTGATTAATACCGTGATTCATATACTTCACAGCAGGGACTGATTAGAACTATAAATATTTTACTGTTGACATCTGTGATCATTGGTAGACGTCATGAAGCTATATTGGAATGGAATGATTGTGACCTCAAGCTTAAGAATTATTTTTTTCTTCATCATCATATTATGCAATAAGGGTATCGGTATAGAAGTGTTATTAGATCCTTATTTTCCACTGTTATTTTTGATTTCAAAATAAAGTCATTGTAAAGAATATTGGCTAGAATCTGTTCATTCTTTGCTCCTGACCATCATGCTTATCATTATATTTTACTGATATTATTGTGAATAATTTATTCTATCTATACAGCATAGGGATAAATTAGTTTTATTTTATTCAATATTCATACACGTCTCTTATACATTTCAATTTTATGGCAATATAATTAGAATAATTCTTCTGAATTAAGATTGCCCATTGTGTAGAGTGCAATTAAGGCTTAAATTAGAACGTTTTTTCTAATGCCATACTGCCAAGACTAAGCATAGCTTTTAAACTTGTTATGGAATTTATTACGGATATCAGATTCTTTTAAAGTTAGTGTTGCTTTAATAGTCAACAAAAGATCCTTAGAAATTTACTCCTTGTCTATAATTATATTCAGGCGCCATCCAATCTTTAACTTCTTTACACTAAAGCACAGAATCAATTAAATTATAATCTGATCGATTTTTAGCTGTTATAGATTCATCATGGTTGGTAGATTGAATTCGATCAGCTTGAACGAAGAAGCTATAGTAATATTATAATATTACGTATATTTTCTATCTTTGCTAACCTGCCTACATTATGTGCGAAATCTATTTATATTCTAAGAATAAAAATGACGAAGATGATGGAAAATATAACAACTGTAATATGCATCAACATCTACAAGAATTAAACTTAAGCAGATCTAAATACCTGTTCCGGTATTTTCATTTCGGCACGGATATCAATTACATCCTAAGAAACAGCATAAGAAAATAGATTAAGATGAAAGTCATTTCTAATTTAGAGTTAAAATAACTGCAATGTAAGAAATGTAAAAATAGGCACAATACATCCACTTGAAACAAACAAGAGTAGATACAAGTATTTTATTAGTTATTTTTATATTATGAAAGTATGAATAGTATTTTAAATATGTAATTTATTTTAAGAATAAATTGAGATTGGAATTTTAGATACTTAATCGTTAGAATGATAAAGATAGAATATGCAATCACCAATACAAAAGCTCCACGGTACTTGAAGTAGACAAGCATAGATACCAGTTCTTGTAAATATTTTTTTATTCTGCAAGAAACATGTTCATACTTCAAGGATTAATACGGTTGAATGATATAGGAAAAATCCGCTTAAAAATAAACTATTATAGGTACTGTCGGATTGGAAAGGCAGCATTGCACGCCTAAGAATTTGGACGCTTAACTGATAGAAAGCATTCATTTGAGGCAAACTAGTAAGGAAATAGATCCAAATTCTTTGTTGATTATGTTTGTTTCGTGAAATATGGATAGTGCTTCAATTACAATTAATAGTTGCAAGGATTGCAGCGATATACACACATCGTTAAAATGATATAAAACGCAACAACCATAGGCTTTCTGCATGATATAGGCTACTGTAGGATACCGTAGATATTTTACAAAACATGATACTAGCAGTCTTTAGTAAAAGTATGGATAATTTTTACTTTACACTAAAATAGAATGGATTAGGGTTGATATATTAATGTAGTTCAGAATTTAGAATGACTACAACAAGAGAAAAAATTAGGAGATTGAAACATTGATATGAAATGGGGTGGAATCAAACGAGAACTTGTCGAGTATTTCACTTCACAAAGGTAGATGATTGATTAAGATTAAAGAGTACGAGTTTTAAGTTATGATGACAAAAATACAATAGGAGAAACAAGCCATTACCTTCTCATAGATTTGGATAGGTACAAGTGCTTGTCGAAATTTTTAGATCGGTTGAATAATTTACCATGGGATTACAAACTGGTAGGGATACAAGTTAGATGATAGTTTAAATTATAGGAACAATCTGAAAACTAGATGTTCATTGGAAATGCGAATTCCAATCAATAGAGAATTTTTTTATGCTAATTCAGGTATACGAGATACCCGTTGACCGAATACTATTTGACATTCCATCATATTAAAGCAATCACGCTTACCGCTTTACAGAATTAAAGAGATCGTATTCTCAGCGAAATTCAGCCTGATAAAGATTGACTAATTATTGATCATCATCAACCTAGCGTGATGCTGTATAGGTTATCATACTGCTATAGCATAGTAATAATCTTAGATTTAGGTTGTTGTACTGTTATTCAATCAAAACGTTGTTGCTTTAAGAAATAAACAAATGGACCGTTATTTGTTAAGTATACCTTCCGTATTAGTTTTTGATTTTTAAAATCGATTGTCTGTAATTATAATAGAAACTGACATAGAATACTACAGTATCTAATAATTGATGATTAATCTCAAAGCATAATCATTCTTTCAGTTCTCTATGGTATACTGGTAGGTATAGAGCTGATGCTGTGCTTATTCTACATGATTGAGCTCATCTAACGCAGCTACAGTATAATACGTCAATGGTTGCCTTAATCTAAAGCTATTATGACATGGGTATCATACAGCATTTGTTATTTCTTTCTTCTTCATCAGAATGACTTATTTCAAGACTACAACGTTTAAAGTTAAATTTCTACAAGGCAGGCTTTCACTTTCGAGAATTTTCAATGTCTAGTTCAGATATGTCAAAAATTATGACTCCTGACTGTCATAGACAAGATTTCTATTTCCTGCGGGCATATTTAGATATTTGTAATATTACAATAGTGCATGATAGTAGAATTGCGAACCTTCAATATCGTTTATCCTGAATGAATGTTATCGATCCAGGAATAGTTTATTGTGTACGATACATGTTCAAGCCTTTGTTGCAAAAGAAGTTAGTGTACTTTTTATACAAGGGTTTAACGGTGTTATATATATCTGTTTAAATTAGATTTTATCCTACATTTTGTATCGCCGATTGTTTTATTTACGTTTTCCAAGATTATAAACATCAATAATTCTATTTGTCTGTCGGTGAGCTTTCAGTTTTGTATCATACTATCGTTTAAAATTACTGACATACTATTTTATCTTGTAGTTGCTGTTTTTTTCAATTAGGAATATAGCAAAAAAACTAACTCACGAACGGTATTAATTGATCGAATAGGGGTCTAGATTTTTAGTGCTTGGCCAGCAGATTAGAATTCTTTTTGACTGAGCCTATTTGAGCCTTAAGTAATATCGCAAAATGTTTTATTGATATTTGATTTACATATTTCTTATAAATTAATTGCTTCCATTAAAGTATAGTAACTAATTATGATTAGACTATGTAAAAGTGATACAAGATTAATTGCAGGAAAATTAGCAAGTAGAACTAAAATGAGGAATCCAGTTAATTTCATATGTTGAAAAAAGGGCATCGATGAATAATAAGTGCTTAATTAATTAAAATGTAAGCTTAGATTTTAGTACTGGATGAGCAGATCGGAACCATATTCGGCTAGTTAAAGGAAGGTGAATATTTCTGAATGTGTTTATACTTCTATTAGTAATTTGAAAGAAAGATACTTCTGTATCTGCCGTCGCTTTTTGTAGAAATTGCTATAATGAAATCATTAATTACACTATCCGCATATATAATGTGGTGTAGCATTGTTTTTATTTTGTATATAGAGGCAATAAGGTTACTTTTAGTAATTGATTTTAGCTTAAGAGTAATACATGATTTATTTATAGAAGAGAAAATTTGATCAAAATATTTAATTGGTCATTATGATCGTGTTAATAAATAGAATTAGTAAATTTTCATTTTTTTAATTAATATTGACGCAAAAATATTTTGCTAAATCATGAAATTTACCTATTAGAAGTTTGCTGCTGTTCAATGAACTGGGATAATGGAAATTGAATAATGTGCAAAAGTAAGTAATAGGCTCGTATAAACTATTTCCTGGTTACTGCTTTTGTAACTAAAACATAACTAAAATATGATCAATGGGGGGCAATAGTTATGCAGCGACTGTAAAGATAAATGTTTTTTTTATAGCGCTTGATATTAATAGAAAGGTTAAATAGGATTTAATCAGTATTACAAATAAAGTAAATATCAATAAGAAAAAACAGATGTCTGTTTACGATGAAACTTAAAATTTATTGTAAACGCAATGAATATACTGATTATACAGTCTCTCAGTTCTAAGTTTAATTGCAAGATTAATTATAACTAATAAGATTACAAAGATATTATTTACGTTACTTATATGAAAAGATAAAAGAGACGCAGCATAGTTGCCATTTCATTAATGAATGAATTTGCCCTATAGATTCTATAACTGAATATTAAATGTAAGGATAAAACATAATAAAGGGTTCGCTTTAGTCATGAATAATGTTAATAACAAACAGACTTTAGATTCGACAATATATTCAATTTGTTAGCAAGAAAATAGAAGTTATCAACGAGTAACTGTACTACAACTAAATCAATAGCGATATGTTACCAACGAGTAACGAGATCAGATCTAATCAATAACTCTTCGCTAACCTTCCTCCTGCTCGTGCTTAGCTTACACAGCCTTAAATACTCCCTTTTTAAGTACTTATATTCAAGTACAAGTTGCTAATTTAAAGTAATTACACTAAATAAGGAGCTATATCTAAATCTTGACAATTAAGACTGACGTTAGTCATCACATTAGCAGTAAATATCATAACATGAATATAACTAATAACGTCGGGTAGAGTTTATACCGTCATAGCATAAGTATAACGAATAAAATCAAGAGTACTGGATTTATAGCCCATCTACAGTATGTCTTCCAAACGGTACCAGGAATAGTAGATGGGTATAAGAATTTTTTGGAAGAACTTTCAAGTCGTTGTCACAAACTAACTTCGTGACAAAGTTAACGTAAAACGAATCTCTAAATTACTATGATCTCTGGGATTCAGTATCTCTCAACTACCTCACTAAAATTTTGATGCCTTTGCTTCTAAGTTAAACAACTATAGAACTCCTTTTATTCAACAATCTGCCGAGCTTAAATACCCTTCGGCAGCAGCTATCATGCATGAATCATAACAATTCATGAAATTTAGTTCATGTATAAACGTTTACCACTAAATTTAGTCATTTACTCTTCACAGTGGTTCCTACCGTGACAATCGTCTAAAGGAATAGCTGACACTTCTATTTGGGGACTACAACCATAGAAAATGTCATAACTTGCAATTTAGGACACTTAAAAATAACTAGATTAAGGTAGCCAACCTTCGCAAATATGTCTGATATCGATGATAGAACTAAGAGCGGATGCTATGGTGCATGCAAGCATAAATAATTTCATATTTGATATCTACTAATACCACGTTTGTTTAAAATTATCTTAACTACGGAGCCTTGTAACTCATTTATATCGATACGTATTCGACAATACTGTATTAAAATAGTTATAATTGTTGACAAAATGGGAACGTCAACAGCTTTATTTTTCCATCTTGTTTGTAGTATTGGGTGCATGTAATTACGATTAAGACGGTCAAACAGGCTACGGTTTATGATTGCCAAAAATGCACAGCTACTTTAAACATAGGATAACAAATTCATAGAATAATGCTTACTTATTACGATATTAAACAGGATTACTGAAATGCTTATAGGTTATATGGTAGCAAGTATTTATGTTGGCTATTAACGCCATATGAAAGATATTTTTCGCAGGATGTAATCTTTAGTATTAGTGCCGTACGAATTTTAATTATGTTGATATCAATGTCCAGATTTTCATAGTTATAGTAGTAAATAGGATTAAAAAGTGATGCAATCCTACGGAAAGCAGCATTTACATCATTTATTAACATCATTCAATGGATACTTGTTCACTTTATACGATTTATTATAGGCATTCGGATTTGAAATATTCGTCAGTATTAATTTTTGTCTTTTCTCATTAGATCTAATATTCGCTGTATTGATATTATAATAAAGAGGAATATTTTCGAATAGAAATAGTAAGTTATTCATTATACGAAGCCGAATTAACTGAACATCGTTGATTTAAAGACCTCTCATTGTCGTCGTAACAGTGTTTACAGATTTATAGGATGTCGTTCAGTTCAATTTAATGTACCGACATTATCGGTTAAGAATCAAGAATTCCGTAAATGCGTTCATCAATAATTCAATCTATTTAACTGAAACCTTTCGTACTTATATTTATCAGCAGAAATGATTTTTCAATGAGTAGGTAGAAGCTCTCTCATCCTATTTCCTTTTAAGTGTCAATATTGGTAGATTCTACGGGTGTTCATACTTAATCGCTAGTTTATATTTTTATCATTTATCAATGATAGTTACATTTTCTATTGAATACACATTGTTACGTAAATGCTTCTTTTAACCATAAATGATTTAAAAATTGCTTCAATCTAGTAAAAAAAGCAAATATAGTACAGTATTTTACAAATTCTTTCAATTTCGTGTTAGTAATGCTAAAAATTTTTAGAATTTGCCGCATTGAAGTACTGTGCATGTGCTACAGAATTGATGTCATTGATATGATGCATTTCTAGCACAAACATAAATCAAAGCATCGCTAATTTTACATAATTTGATGAGAGAATTGTGATGTCGTAATGTAAATTGAAATACAAATTCTAGAATTAGGTCAAAGTTCCATAAGCTATCAAGATAACATGTAATGAATAGAAGTTTATTGCTTATACATACGACACTATCGATAGAGATTGCGCAACCAAATTATAGTTGATACTCATTAAAGGAATTAACTTTCCGGAGTCACCATTTCATCTAATTCTGATGATACTTCAGTTAGAGCTGAAATATTAGCAGCTTCTTCTGTCGAGCTTTCCAAAATAGCTTGATTTGGTTCATTAGCCAATCCTACTTCACCGCATAACAATAGATAATGAGTATGATCAGGTTTCGGTATAAGAGGCCTTACAGAAAATTTTCCTTTCCATCCACATATTATGAAACCATTAGTTTCAGTAGCATCCTCTGATCTAATGCCGCAATTGATAGTAAAATCTTGATTATTACTAAAAATTATCGCTAAAATAGTAGCTTCGTGGAAATCGTAAAACTATTTCTAGATTTATCAGCTGATCATATTTTAGATCATTTTACTCACTCATTTTTACTATTGCAAGAAAATAAGCAACACCCTTGACCTATAATAGACAGTACATATCATGTTAAAGATTACCAGCCGATATAGTTTAAACTAAACAGTCCAATTAATCTAAAACTGTGATAGGTCTAAACAATTCATACTTGTTTTTAGTAACTGGCCATGTGTACTTGGAGAAAATCTAACATCTAATGGGTTATTTTGGGTTAAAAATACGATCACATCTTCTTTAGTTAAAGAAATCTTGCGATGTTGGACATAAGGATAAATGTATTCGATGCCCTATACAAAAAAACTCAATGACATTTACACCTTAGGTAATTAATAATGATCATATGAAAGGAAGAAGCATTGTACCTCCTGGTTAATTCTAAAACTGCAGTGGACATGCGGAGATTCACTGCGACTAAATATCTTTACTCCAGTATTAATAACCTGCATGGTAACAACGCAATTTTTATAAAAGACGTTAGTTCATATTTATTTATTTATTTCCTTTGTCATGAATCATAAATTTTCAGCTGAGCATTACACGGAGGGTATCGTTGTTTTCTAAAATATTTTTGATAGCAGATGACGCAAGGTACAACGTACGTTTCTTGCCGATCTTTGTACGGGTAAATACCAGGTCTATCGGAAAGGGGTGTTCCATTTTATAAAAGTCTCTGTATAAATTATTAAAATTTTAGTTGTGTATTGCATAAATGACAAATATAAAACGACTATAAAATTGGAAGCAATGTAGTGGTTAGAAAATTAATTATAAACTGTGATTTAAGAAGGTACCACAATTAGAATGCGAGATACATGATGGTTGTAACTCTTATAAATATAAAAAAGTAAAACAGAGGTTGATTACGAGTAGCTTAATTTTGATTAAAATATTTAGAATATTAGCCTGAACATCCTAGGTGAATAATTTAAGCTGTAACCTGATATCAGGCCAAATAGGGTCGGCTTCAGAGATAAATACGTAAGGATCTTCTTTGAATGAATTTTTAAAATTACCTTTCGCTTTCTTAGACGGAGGTCTACAAATTAAATCACAATATTAAATTCTGATGATTGTACAGCATAAGTGATGCATTAAGACTGGCAATCTTTGAGATCCGACTGCGATTGCTATCCTAGTTAGCGGAGCGATCATACGAATATATATATTTACTCTTTTGCTTCGTCTTCGGAGTTATTTGTCATCCCTTGTGGGGGTTGCTTTTTTGCCGGATCATCTACTGTTACGTCCTCTGTTTTACTTTTCACTTCTGGGATCTGAGTAATGGCCTACTCATGAATGTGGTTGGACGTTACTCTTATAATTTTACAACCTCCATTATAAAATCGCTCGAAATTAAATCATTCAATCCTTAAAGTTTCAGTACTACCTGAACTGATTTAGATTTTGACAGCCATGTCAAATGGTCTACTTTCTGCAGTACGGCAACGAAGAAACCGCCTGTATTCTGATCTTGTGGGAGGATTCTTAAGCTTATAAAATTAAAATCATATATTAACTAACATTCTTGAGATCGAAAAGATCATTAATGACTCAGTTTTTCTACCATCTATCCAGATGCATTTCTTGTGCTTCGCTTTCAGACGGAGGAAACATACTAGGCTTGATCATTGCACTATCACTTACTGGGACATCACTGAAATTGTTATACCAATTTCCTTGCTTACTTAAAACCTAACAGAAATTGATAATGAGTAATTTTAATATCGGGAAAAACGATTCCACGTTGAAATATGATCATTAGTCAAGAAGATTACTTTCCAAGTATTCATTCCACTCCGTCTTTTAAGAGCTGGTAGTTTATCAGATACATCCACTAGTTTGATTGAGCCTAGAGTAAAATAATAACAACCACTAAACGCACAATTTAAAAGCTAATAGTAATAATAGAATCGCTTAAGTATACGATATGACCACAGTCGTATATTACCTCCAGCTTTCTTCAAAAGAGCTGCAATAATGGCTTCATTCTCTATTGGATTAAACGAGCATGTAGAGTAAACTAAGATACCATCACGAGCTAATAACTCTACTCCTCTTATTAGGATCCTAAGTTGTAGACTATTAATATAGTCATAAAACAATGTTGTTGATTAATATCAAGAATTACGTAATCTTCTATTAGTTATAATACACTATTGACTACGTCTTTACTTACCAGTGGAGACTTAAAGCGTTATTTTGATTCCAGCGTTTCCATAACATGATATTTTTTCGTAGAGTACCGTCACCGCTAACGATTGGATTGCATAATTTAATTGCACGGTTCTCGCTATGCACATTGTATGTATACTATGCCTTATCGAATAAATGTACCAACCTGCAGGGCACGTCGCATAATATTCTATCATACACTATCGGGATGTTTTTACTGATACCATCCTGACCTCAGCAGTATAAAAATGTCAGTCTAATAGTAGATGGCAGGAAGTAAATAATTCATGTTAGTTACCTTCGATATGTAGATGTTTGGCATCGTTGACGCATCATAATTTGTGATCATAAAGCATGGACTATTTAATCGCTTGCTTTGGTGGACCAGCATATAACATCGCTTATTATCAGCATCGTTGGCTATAATTAATCCATCTATGGTTGTATAAAATGAATTTTTGCTGGTAATCCTTTGGAAGTTATGCAATGCAGTATGTAGTACATAAGATTAACAATACAGTATAGTGCTTACCAGGAATAATTTTGCTTGAGTCTTGATGCAAGAATTCTATTAGCTGAGCAGTTTTAGATCCTGGTGCGGCGCACATGTCAAGGACCTAGGATACAGCAATATTAAAATCTATGAATAGCAGATACAGTATAGAACAGAAGAGTTGAGATCTATTTAAACATATATATATATATATAAGTGCTAACTAAATTATTATATTGTAATAGTCAATACATAATGATGGGGTTGTACATCCAAAAGCAAAGGAGGAATCATACTGACAGCTTCTTGTCTACTAAAATTGCCCTATAAATCGGTTAAAATGTTAAGATTTTGGATTATGAAGTTACAGTATGAGATTGTTTTGATACAGATTTAGACTTTTAAACATAAAACTTATGCCTGTAAGGATTGTAAACAGTAGTTAACTCGATACTAAGCGAAAATAATAATCGTGATCAACATTCGTAGAAAAACCGCTATGTGAGAAATTAGAATCACGACTAACCAATGCAGTTTCATCTACTAGTAGTTTTTTTAATTTCATCATTTCCTTCGATGTTTTAATAGTGCTTTTAGTTAAATTTATCTGCCATGCTAATTCATCAGGATACCTAGAAAAATTAAAGAAAGAAAGTATATGTCAGACATATATAAGTAAATCTCTTATTCATTTTGATATAACGGGCAGCACTACTATGGAAATAAATATATTACAGTATCGGTAGTAATATTAATGCTAATTTCTTTTCGATAGAATGAAGTATAGGCTGATAATAATACCAAGGTATTGGTTGTGGAGGAAGAATTGCCTTGTCTTCAATCATGGTGCCTTCCATTTTATCGAAATAATGTGTTCGTACACATTGCAGCAATTCCTTAGCATGACTGTTAAGCAATATAAGAACAATACCATTTATTAGTCTATAGTATAACATCCAATAAACGATGGCATACTATACATAGCATACTTTCTTGTTCCAGTTATTCTAAAAGTTGCTGGCAATGGCTCCCGTAGAGTAGCCAGGAAAGCGGGAGTATCATCTTCATTTATTAACTTCAATGTCTGTTAATTGTATCCAGCGTAAAATTTATAAAAGATGGATAAAAATATTAACATTACTGCACTGTATTGCAGCAGGGTACGCAAAGAATTTACGGTCCATTCGTGCTGGATGATTGTTGACGAAGGTTAGAATCTATAATTGAATAATTATCTTAATCATGCAATTACCGTATAGTAACTTAAAAATTTTTCATTTTCTTTCACTATGGCTTCAAAATGCTGGCCTCTATTATCTCTCCTGCGGTCGTTTTTATGCGCTTTTCTCTGCAATAAATTCATTAATTGTGTACAAGAGTCATACATCATAGCTATGATCTATAACGTAACAAGACTTTGAACCATGATTCCTCAAAAGCTGCAAGTATATCATATTTGTAAATGTAAATGATTACGTTAAATATACCTATTACATACCTTGTGCCTGGGCATTTTAGGTCTATGCAGGATTACTTTTTCAGAAAGAGACTACTATCAGAAAGGAGTACAAACAAGATTGTTAATTACTGAAGCATAACTGGTTATGCTCTGCCTTGACAGCAAATTGTACCTATAAATGAACTAAATTCTATGTACAATTAGTAGTTGTATACGATCGTCATAGATTCTTCGATCCTCCACCTATTAGCTCATACTGGGTAGTATTTAACCTCGTTTATGCAAGTTTACACTTTCAGTAGTGGAAAATTTGACATTCGTACAGTACGGATGAATCACGATTTATATTCGTTCGCTCTGTTAGATCGTCAAACTACTGTACTGACAACATACGGTAGTTAGTCCTATTACCGCCTGCCCCAATGACAGAAAAATTCGTATAGAAAGTTACCTAACGACTAGTCATGACTGCATGGCCGGTTAAAAAGGGAATTCTAATTCGTTGCGATCAATTTACATAGGCAGTAAAGTCCATGACTATCGATTTGATCACCATGACACGAGGTCATCTCTCCATGATTCATTGCTTTACAGTACAGTACAGTACTTCATTATTTTGATAGTTCTTCCTTGCACGCAACTAGTAGTTCTTTATTTCAATCTATTTTATAGGCAATTTCTTTCGTAGACTCTAATATATTGCGCACCTAAATTGAAGATACTTACAGGGATTGAATTTGTACTTTCAGCAAGAGCTTTTCAGCAATTTGCCAGAAATGTTCAGTGAAATATTGATTTCTTAGGATCGAGTTGGCAGTAAGGACTGATGTTACTGACTTGCTGCTGCATACTGCCAACGTACTCTTCACTGTGTCGAACTGTACGAATCAGTCACTAGTCAGTGGTAACCATTGTTATCATGGAGATGACAGTTGCAGGTCGCTACAGCACGATGTGTCAGGCTGTACAGTACTCACAGTCACTTACTTTCATACAATACGGTACACTCGGTGTACAGTACAGTACCATCACTAGTCTATCTTGAAGGTCTCAGCAGCACCATGTTACCAATGCTTACGATAGTCCTCCAACTTGTCAAAACATGGTCAATCATTTTGCCAAGTTACTAAAATTAAAGATTTGGATATAAACTGTGTTTGCCTGACTCTAATAAAAGTAACCAATATTCAATAATTAACGGCGCTTATATACGTCCAAATATCCCTGAAATAGTGATTATTAACCCATAGAAGTATATCTAAAACTTAGGTAATGCAAATACCGACAAATAAATCCATTCAATAACAACTGGACTCTAT
Source organism: Trichoplax adhaerens (assembly GCF_000150275.1). Lineage (NCBI taxonomy): Eukaryota > Metazoa > Placozoa > Uniplacotomia > Trichoplacea > Trichoplacidae > Trichoplax > Trichoplax adhaerens. The sequence goes on along the minus strand of NW_002060943.1, from coordinate 11,062,365 downwards.
TAATCGAGTGAGATATATTAACTGATATGTCTCGCTTAAAATTAGTTCAACGAAAGAGAAGTGCTATTTCTGTACGCATAGAGTATGTCTATGTCTATGTTATGACTACAAATTTTGGTACAACACCTGCAACATGTGCTGTGCATGCATAGTCATAGTCGTCAACGATATTGATTCACTAGAAACAGTTACAGCATAACTTGTAACTTGATTTTATAGGGGATGATTATTGAATAGATATTTGCACTGTATAAGAGCATTTACTTATTTCATTAGTCAGGTGAACACAAAGATTATAAATTTACTTAAAATTATTAACTGTAAATTTCAAAATCTTTACAAAGTGTTTTGATGATATGTTGGCTCACTGTGGCATAGCATGAGCAGTGGAACACCATACAAAGAAATTAAGATATTTACAGTGCAATGCAGTGTATGCTATCATGGATGATAATAATAGCGATAATTTAGCAATCCATAGGGCTATGCTGAATCATGAACGAATGCAAGCCCTTCATTGAGCTACAATATATAATCGTATTCATAATTCCGATTTCACTACTGAACTTCATCGCCCTTCGTCTAGGGAGGTAAAACACTTGGACAACCATCGTAACAACTACTATTCTGTTAAGTCTGTTCAAATGTATCAAATACTTATTACGCAGAGTACAAGATGAATCAAGGCATGGATGATATGATTTATTCAACTTGTGATATTGACATCACATCACTTACGAGATTTTACTGACAAGATGCGGTTACGGCTATCAAATTACATTACCGTTACTCATAATTATACTGAGCTAATTAAAAATTAACTACAAAATCATGAAGAAAGATGTTTATCACGTACCTGCAGTTAGTTTAGTCAAAGTTCTGTTGATAATAAAACACTACAACACTTTCTAATGGTTCACTTGCTTGATGTAGAAGTTACAAAAATATGCAGGTACTGACTGACTATAGTGCCTTTTACAAATCAATTTTAGTATCCCCCAAATTTACAATTGTAGTACAATACCGTTAGTACAGTGAAATGTTTACAATTTCTGTAAATCTTTAAGAAATAGCTCGATAGAAGATGCTCACTAATAGCGAAAAACAGACGATTAATAAAACAAGTTCAGCGATAAAATGTACTTGTAGTAAGTTTAACGTAACAGAGCAATAGTGCTAAATAACATTGGCGACATGAATGTGTTACGTATTTTAAAACCATGTCGCATTTCCGTATACTCTTTTATAACATCAATAGGATAGGAACGAAACGTATCTTTTTTTATAAAATGACTAAAATATCACTAATACAAAGTAAGTGTATTACTTCTAGTTTAAATTTCGTCCGCTAAACTCGTATACATTACAAATTCAAGGTAATACAGTTATTCTAATATATATAGGTATATATAAATCTGCTAATCATCAAAATTCTAATTTCTAAAAATTACATCCGAAATCGTAATTTAGCGGTAATAATGATTCATTTTACAGCCGCAATATTTGCCATTACAGGAATTAACCACAAGCCATCGGCTGACATAAACGAATACGTTCAGGACGAATGGAATTATCACAGTCTGTAAATCGTAATTCTTCATGATTTTGAGGATTGTAACAGTAGAGTTGGCGAGTTTGAGCACATCCTTGGTTAGTCGTTTTGCACTACAATACAATAATTTAAAAAAATTAGGGTAAAAATCGAAGTTAATAAGGTCAACAAAAACGAAATTTTTAGTCTATGACATTTCCACCTTTGCCCAAGAATGGACCTTCCATTTTCCTATCAGGCACTTCTGATTATTGCAACTGGAAGACGAAGCAGGGACGTCGTGTGGAGAACATTTGCTTGGGTGAATTATGTGGCCGCTTTGGTTATCGATACAAGCTATGCTGCGATATTTTATACCACCACCGCAACTTTTACTGCAACTGCTCCATTTGCCGGCTTTCCATCTGTAACGCACGAGATTCAACTTTAAAAAGCTATTCTGGAAACTTAATACTTGAAATATCCCCCAACTCAAGTTCATATACTTACTTTGCTTGGACAGCACAAGATTTCGTATTACATCTACGAATATACGAAAAAGGCTTAACCACGCCATTGCAATGGCTATCAGATACCATTTGATCAGTTTCCACTTTAAAACATTTATACGTTATGATTTGAGTTCCTAAATCGAAGTAAGGTAACCATTATCAGAACAATCAAATATCTGTTATTGATGGAAAGCCTCTATATACAGTATATTCTTTACCCGAACCACACGATTTGCTGCACGGATTAACATATACGCGCCACTTGAATGTAAACTGGGGTCTAAAGGTAGAATCAAAGCTGAAATCATTAATATACCCAAGTTTGAAATTAGAATATCCGACTAACCTTGTAGGGCAAGGTTGACTGTTGCATGACAACGTTATATTTTTCGGTTTTACGGCTGTACCGCAAACATATTCCGGCACAAAAACTCTACTACCGTTAGAGCTAATAGTGCCGCACTTTGCGTAACGAATTTTCGATCCTATCGAATGGAGACATTTTTAATATACATGAAATTATGAATTCAAATAAGTATCCATACCTCCTCCACAAACAGCACTGCACTTTGTCTCGAAAGCTATCCAGCCGTAAGAGCTCAACGAAGCAAATTCTTTTCTGCTTATTTTGTACTCGAGCATCAACTGAAGATGACTACGACTCTAAAAAAATTATAGATACTTTCTCATACTCAACATTTACATCATCAAACAACTCATTTGCTTCAAGAACCTACTTGCAGGAAAATATCTTCTTTGATAGGACCATTGGCTTGTATACGTCCAAGGCCATTTACAAACATTGAAAAAAATTCCGTTCCTCCAAAGTAATAGGAATCATTTTGATTTCTAGGATTAATAACAACTGATTGACCATTTCTATTTTTCAATCCTAAATTTCGTACGATCAAAAATATTGATAAGCAGGACAAGAACAAAAATATTAGTTTTAATAGTAACATAACTTACGAAGTTCTTCATTTTGGTTTCTGAATCTTTCAGTAATAAGGATGCTTCGAGCGCCCCGAGGAAATTGTACTTGTTCGTAATCTAAAATTTTTAAAATTTAAAAGTTTAAACACTTTGATATTTTCATAACGGATCGGAAGGAGGTATCATTAAATATCTACCGTAGGTCACTAATTCTTGTTGTATTACTTTACACGATTCATTCTCTCCATTGCAAACGCCACACCGATCTAACTTTGCCCCAGAGTTTACAATGCCATCACAACCTAGTGACTGTACAGTCATCATGGATTTAATATCAGTAATAATTTACGCTAGTCACAATAAACTCACTTTCCATTAGGTTAAATTACCGAGCAAACTCCTTTAAAGCACACTGAAGATTTTCCACATCGTATACCGTCTACAACTTTAGAAACATTCTTCACAACACTTAACCGTCCGAATTGATACGAGCAAAGTAAGTCGCAAGTTGATTCCACTATAAATGGAAAAATTGTGGAAATTCATCTGTAAAACATTCTGTGCCTCTGAACTGGGCAGAATAATACGAATTCAACTTACCATGTTTGCCATAATAATGATTTAAGTAAGCTTTGCTAAAACCAAGCATCTGGCAGTGCCAATCCCGATAGGATTTAGCGTTAGACGGGCAAGACTGTGAGTCCAAAACAGATGTATGATTTAGGATACCTGTTGACCTGGTATATTCAGGTTAAACTACAAAACGATTATTCGTATTTCTACCTGAATATTGCAAATTCGAAAGTCTTTATTTTTGCCGTTGCAAATAGCGTCGCCAGACCTAATCAATCGTGCATTTCTTATTAAAATTTAGTTTCCAATGTATTACTTTAATAAAGTCATTACTTACGGAGATACGCAAAACCTCTGACGATATTGTATACCACCTCCACAGGATCTACTACATGCGCTAAAATCCGAGTATGCACTCCATTTGCCAAGTGATGATGTAGCAGAACTCTTTTCGGAACATTTTCCGTTTCGACACCACTATGTATGTATAATTTTCAAATTGTTAACCTAGTTCGTAGATATGAAAAGAGGCTACTTCAAAAAACTTACTCGGTCTAAACCACAACTTGTTCCATCAACTAGCGGGAAATTATCTGTTGTACACCGACCATTGACTCGACACCACAACCGAGAACAAACCTGAAACATGAATTCGAAAAATTACAACTGATATAAATCATATCTTTAGAAGATAACTATGCCAATAATATAAATTACCGCAGCTGCATTGATGTCATCGCATGGAGTCGCTGTGGGTCCATGACGAATTTTGCACTGAGCAGCAACGTCAAATAACTGTCCTGGCTGAGCTAACGAGCTGGAGGGGGTAGAATCACGACTTTGTTTGTTATGTAGACAGCGCGACCTATAAGGCGAGCTATTACAAGATCAAGATCCTAGGTTAACAATCCCTTTCAGTTGATTACAAAAGAGAACACCTTACTTTAGAAATTCCTTCAGTTTTGACGCACTACAACGCGACCAAGTTAATTCTCCATTCAAAGTAAATTGTTTGGACATTACATAACTGCGGCCACTACATCGAGTCCCATAGTCTTCATCATGTCTTAAGTCGAAACTGTTTAGCAGAACATATAATTATGATAAACGCATGCGATGTAGTATAATAATACAAAATAGACTAGCAGAATCAAGCGATTTTAGGCGACCTGTGTCCTATTTCATGTGCAATCGTAATTCCAGATAATAAACTGACAACTTCAACTATAGAGTTACTAAACATTCTTTCACACATAGTTCCGCTCCATGCAGATCCTGCAAAATAAATTATGGATTATCAAAACGTAAATGAATCCTGCGATAAAAATCTTTACTATTGATCTTACCAACTATAGACTCATAATTGTTTCCTTTTAGCGATAAACTGTAAAAAATAAAAAGAGTAAAGATAACTTCAGTTATGTCATACAGCAAAAATTTTGTTCGGTTATCATATCAAGAATCTCCTTACCCAGTTAACAACACAGCATGATCGCAATCAGGGTAATGCTGGTATTGCCACTGACTGAAGTAATACAGCTGAAGCTGAGCAAGCATGTTTTGTCCCATTGCTCTCTATAGCCATTGAAAATAAATAAAATCTTGTAGACATGTACAAATTTTAACCAAAAATGAAAGTTTATTTAGATGCATACTTGGTCAGCTTCACTCATAATGACGATTTTCGTGACTGCAATATTAATCCTGCTTCCGAGAGATTTGTGATGATAAAAGTCATTTGCCTAGGGAAATAAAATATCAGTAATGGCTCAATACATAGAAAGATATGAAGTTTTTCGAAATAATTTCAGTACTTACAATACTCATCAAGGTCGTTACAAACTGTTCAATATCTGGGACAACCGCTTTAAGCTTTGTATGTAAAGAGTGATCTACTACAACTAACGTCTCCAAAGTTAAATCATTAGAAGTTGAAGTAGCTGCTCTTTTTTTTCTGTTATTTATGAACGCCATTGGAGACCACAAGTATTCGCTTCCTGAGTAAACGTTTAAAACAACTTTTAATAGCTGAGGATAAAGTTAAGACACGGAAATACACAAGGCAAAGTAAAATTAATACTAGTGATGTATGCATCGATGCTTACGATATAGGTTTGGTATGGACGAGTTTATAACTATTAATGTGTGAACTTTATAGGAATCAAACGGTGGCGATCCTTTCTCTGCCAATGGCTCAATGATTAGTTTTTCATTTCTTGAATAGATTGTCCCTGTCGCCTCCTACGATGTATGTAATCCCCAAGTTAAGAGCTGTAATGTGTTTCTGATCAAATAATTTATACACTCACCTTGGTATCGCAAACCGTAATATTTGCAGAAGAAGAGTTATCATTGTATACTGAGCCAATGTATAGTTCACAGCTACTTTCTGTACCACCAATTTGGTAGTCTTGACGAAGCTTAATATGCATTTCGTAGCCAACAAGGAATTTTACGACCATATGCAATTCTGATTCTTCTAATGGTATTTTGTCCATTGTTACATTGTCGAATTTGACAATCGCCAAAGTAACCTCTTGATCTATTCAATAAGATTTAGATACTACGAGTAAGTTCAAGAACATATTTTATAAAACATTTGTGTAAATTTACAATCGCCCGTAGGTGGTTAATATGTTGTTTAATTTTGATGCTAGAATTTATGCATTTGTATAGCACGTGCGATGTCGACACTGGCTATCATTGCGATGAATTCTGGCTAAAGTATGACTTAATGTACAGTACTAAACTTTCACATAGGTGAAAGGCGATATTACAAGATTCTTTACAACCGCGTCATGATAAAAAGCGTTATGTCAAGTAGTTAGTTGACTCTTAATAGAGCATAACCCTCGACGATTTAGCCCTAGCCCAACTAGAGCATACGAATCTATCACTGTATGAATCAGTAAATATACTGTACATGTCTACGTTTCAGGTTTGCTCAGCACTACAGAATCATAGTAGATCTCTGCAGGATTGTCACAGTCATATCAAGTAATAAAAAGAGTTTGCACTGTCCGCAGCTTCGTTTCTGTTTAGCTAAAAACTGAAACAAAATGCCTGGCATGCAACAGATTTGGTTAATTTCGCCGTAAAGTAGAATGAAATCGATAATCATAATTTACGTGTGACAAAAGCTCAAAAAACTGCCTCTATTTATGTCGCTGTCTTTCCAGAGATTACCAACGAGATAGAACAACTTGTAGTTACCGTACTGCATGGATGCTGGCGGTAGGTAGCACGATCGATTGCACATTTGTTGTACTGGACTGAAAAGCTACTTCCAGTCTCGAATTTTCTCGTAAAAGTCTTTGACGATACGGTAGTCTATTTTATGCTATCTACAGCGTCCACTACTTGGTAAATCTAGTACAGTAGTCAGTAGGGTCTCTGATTTTGTACTCAAATACGATATTACTATAAATAAATAAATAAGTAAATAAAATACTTTGAATACAGTAGTAAAAAAGGCATATCAAATAAACACAAATGTAGGAAGGGTTTCAGTTACAATAAATTCGTACAATTTTAGTAGAGGAAAGTAAGATACAATACTATCATGAACTATTATGCCATGGTACTACGCTGCCATAGTCAGTTTGCAAATTTATTTACAGATTCTGTAGCAACTCCACAATATAGTCTGCAGCAAAAAGTTTTTGATCAATGGGATGACCTCCCATAGAGTATAGTACATTAATAAATAAATGAGAACGATGTAAATTAATTAATTATAGAACACACGCAGACCGTATTCCTAGCAGAAACTTCTTTTGAAATCAATAGCGTGGTCGAGTCTAGCATGTAAAAAATAACTTGGACGAAAATAGAGTTTGCTGCACTATGAAATAATTTATCTACAACTGGAGCGTATCAGTTGAAATAGGAGAATTAAGGATATGGTATCTTTAATTCGTATAATATCACACGTCATTGGTATTGACTACTTAAATAATGCTGTATATGTATAAATGTAAAAATTAAGACCTGAGTGCAGGTTGTACAATATTTAAAGGAGTTTTTATACAACATATATATACATTTTTACATATCCATAGCACGAAAATATTGATTTGCCATTATAAAGATCATGATGTACGTTACATGTATGTATAACGTAATATTGTATATTTTTTCGCAATTTTACGTATCAAACGAATAATATTAGCCTTGTCATGTCTTCGCCAGATTCTTTAAATCTACAAAGGCAGTAGTCATCTTTGTCAACTGATCTTCTATTTCGCTGTATTTCTGATTTATTGTTATCCGTTCCTGTAACAAAGCACGCATTTCGTTCTCTACTTCCTCTACCTAAATAGGGGTATTATAGTCGTCGATTTCATTAATATAAACGTAACTACAGTATCTTGCCTTCCTATTTAAAGCGTAATTAATTATTACTACAGTACTGCAACACGAATTATATACATGATTAGTAATTTTTTTATTTTTTCTACTATAAAACATACTGTATGTAATTGGTTTTTATAATTTTTTACTTTTACATTGGACATTACAGTACCTTTCTATTGGCGTTTGCTATGTACACATCTCTTTCGTGACGCAGCACTTCCAGTTGCTCTTCATAACATTGACTTTGCGAATGCAATTGCTTTCGAAATTCTGAATCCAATTTAGTTTGCAATTGTGTAGATCTCCTATGTATACATGAAACATTAATCGACGCATACGTTAGGGCTGCGTGCAAAAGTCATTTATTAGCTATAAAGCATTATTAATTACAAAGCTATTCAAATACTGCCGACTGAATCTGTAAGCAACTCCGTTATTGTAATAATATTGGAGATGACTAGGCATCAATGTGTATAAATATATACGTCTTCGTCTTACTGGCTTTCTTTTATGGCTTGACTTTTCTCTATTTCCATCTGTTTCATCTTATCAGCCGCTTTCTGTATTCTTTCCTTAGCTTCCTCTCCTACTTTGAGCAGCTCATCAATTCTGGTTTGTAGTTCACTAATTAATTAAACGTATGTGATTACAATTACTAATGCGGTTAGTATGATACACCCCTATCTTTAATGATGTACGCTACAGAGACCATTAATAACGAATTATATTTAGTCTCAGAATGGACAACTTTCTATAATGACACTGCAGTACAATACTGACTGTTATATAAAGCCAGTAAAATAAGAATTCGGAAATTGATGATCAATAGTTTTGAAAATGAAATAACGTATGGATGGGATATGACATCGTATCCTTTAAATATTATCATTTACTTACCCGTTTTTATCCCTACATGTCTTGAATTTATACTTGTAATCTTCCAATTGGTTTTCCAATTCTGCAATTTTGTCACGCCCCGCTTCTATTTCTTCCTAAAGAGATAAAACGCAGCGTATGGATAACTTTATTGCAGCAGTTTACCTTTTATAATTGGCATTCATGGATAGTTAATATTTAAAGTGCGTTATAAATCTATTCTCTTCAATTCTAATACCACCGTAAATAGTCAATATCTGTGTATTATACGTCGACAATCACGTCGTTTATCCTATTACTTGATAAATATCGTCTCTATTCATATGTGAAGTAAGCTCTTTTTCGACTTCCGAAGCTTTTTGGATAACATCGGCTAGTTCCTCTTCTAAATTCAGTTTTGCCTAAACCCATTTTAGTGCAATTTAAATTAATATCATTGAGCGCAATTAAATCAATCGTTATCTATATTTTCGCGCTTACTTGTTTTAGCTGCTGTATTGTTGAATTTTGATCATCGAGCATCTTATTTTTAATACGGATACTATCTTCTAAATCCTAATGGTAGTATACAAAGATACGATTCATATTAAGCGACTGTAGTAGTCTTCATCCAATTGCAGATATCCGCGCGAGGTACTTCAATCAAAGTAAATTAATAAGAGTATCCTTGTAACTGATTATCTTTACCAATAATGCCTTGGAATATCTGCTGCATTTGCCTTTAAAATTTCTGCCTCACGTTTTATTATGGCATAATCGTGAATTTTAGCCAGACCTGTCGAAACAGAACCAGTGTAGAAATATAGTACATATTGCTAGTCAATTACGAGATTATTTCTTATATGTCTAGAATACAACGTATAATCCACAAAATGTACGGTATAAAGTATATGTGTGCCTTAACATACATTATAGTAAATAACATCACAACCGTTTATTCGGATTAATGATGGTCCATCAAAGCAATAATGATACTACAGTATATCTGTATTTCCGATACATTTTCTTTTTTGAGACGTATAATCTCAATATCCGTTACAGTAAGCATGTTCACTACCGCTTGTTCGGATTAATGATGATCTGTCAAAGCATGTTGGTACTATATCTGCCTTTTGGGTATATTTTCTTTTTTGATACAACTATGGCGCCCATCATTTCGAATAAATATGGTGCGGTTGATTCTAAACTTTAGTACGGTAATTTACCCCATATAACAGAGAGACTAGCTAAAGTATTTCATACGCGTTAGCTGACCTTTGTCGGCGACTTCGTTGCGCAGTCGTTCATTCTCATTTTTGAGGCCTTCATTTTCACCTCGTAATCGAGTAACCTTCGTTGTTAGCTTCATATTATCCTAATGTTGTGAAATAAATAGGGTAAATATACAGATGCGTAAATACCAACGCAGTTAGTTATAAGAAGTCAAATTGGCAAACCTCTTGTAGCTCTTTGCAGTTCTTCTCTATTAATGTTGTCAAATTAATTTGGCTAGTAAATCTTTTCTCGCACTCCTACAATAACAGTGTTGAAATATTTTGTACTGAAAAACTATATGGAAAAGGTAGAAATTAATGAATACGTTGTGTGATTTATTAGTGCGTTACATCCTTACAGTCATTCGTCTTTTCAGTTCACTATTTTGTAGCTTTACTTCGTTTAATCGAGTTCGTTGTTCTTCTGTCATCTATGCGATATTCGGTACCGTACAATTTAGTAGACTACTCGCACTTATGGTTGGAATAGACAAAGCGATTAATATTTAATTAACTACTACCTTAACCAGTCTTGATAGTAATGATTTCAATCTATTTTCCGAAGCCGCTTTCTTTTCGTAATCCAATTTTAAGCTATTACGTTCACTTACGCAACGTTCAAATTGTAGTGACAACTGCAAATAGGCAAAGAGTAGATATTTTACTGCCGTTAATATTCTATAGAAGTTAGGAATTATCCAACTAAGACTCAGCATAAATCTTGAACAAGTCTGAGAGTTAATAAAAAATCAAATGAAATACCTACCGAGTCATATTCTTCCGCATCTAGCCTGACAGCTTTATTGATCCATTCATTAAGGTCAGCAATTTCTCTATCCTTTTCTTTTAGTCTTTTTAAGAGTTGGCGTGAATTTATTTTAGCAATTTTAACGTTAGAAATGAAGGTAGTAAGAAATGGATTTAAGCAAGAGAGTAAGATACATGCATATCTTCCATGTGGTGTAGCAATCCTAATGGATGGAGGGGTATTTGTATTCATACCTTTCTTGCATTTGATTCACAAGTATATCAAAGCGCTCCCTTTCGTGAACCCTTTCTCGATTAATGGCTTCTTGAAATTCTGAGCTATCCCTGGAAATCATCTTACTCATTTGCTTCCTAGTTTATTTTAAAATTGTCGTTTTTAGGCCGAATTAGTGGCTTAAGGGCGTTTTAGGGTAGTTAAGTACACGCATAAGTACGTGTGTATTAATTATAAAGGATTATTTCGTTGTTTATGTTATAATTGATTTTCTTACTTAAGTGATGACGTATTCTATAAAATACCTATTTTCTTCTGCTTGGTCAACTATTGTTTTCTCTAATTCAGCATATTTTTTTTGATAACTATCCTTTGCTGCATTAGCTTCCGCTACCAATGTGCTCATATCTCGTACTTTATCCTGCAAAACCTTGATGTCTTTATCCTAATATGATAGAATTATATACATTCATACTGTTAATGTACAATATTTTCGATGAAGTATGTAACGCCAAACTATTTGGTCTTTAGAGTTGTCAGATAAAAGTAGCAGTACGAGTATGTAATCAAAAATTACCTTAGCTAGAAACTGTTCTCTGGCACTAATCTCTAAGTTTGCATACGCTTTTTCCATACTTTCTTTTTCACTTTTACGATCTTCTTCACTAGCTTTGCAGGCTTCCAATTGTTGCTGTACTTGTTCTAAATTTGACTAAATAAAAAGGTGAGCATATCTCTGAGATGATCATAGCAGTTAGATATTACAATGCATAATAACTGGGGTTCGGGCTTTAGCCGTAACATATATAATTATGGCTGATTCGTGACTTCTACTTTAATATTCAAACCTGCAGTTCTAGAAGTTTTTGTTGTTCTTCAATTTTCTCGTTATGTTCTTTTTCTACAATTCGCTGAAGTTTTGCGGATGTGTCAATGGCCAGATAGCGAGTTTTCTCACTAGCAGATACTGAAAGTTAACGGAAACTTGCTTAGAATGTGCTACGATTACAAAATTACAAACAAAATAGTTCCGATAATAGTTACAACAGAGTCTTGTGCTCTAAAAATGATGTACTTTAGGGTCACTAATGTATTGTACTGTACATTGTACAGTATGCACAGTAGCACTAGAGATATTGTACGCTTAATCGTAAGTTCAGGAAATTCGTTCAGACATACATTTTCTCTGCAGATTTTGGATGTGGTCCACTAATTTTCTGGCTGCCATTTCGGCTTTCCATCTACGCTCTTTTTCTGCGTCCAATTCTTTTAAAATTGTCTAGAATATTGTAGTGTCGGAGTTATTCATGACACGTTAGAGATAAATGAATTAGCAGACCAAAACGACACTGTAGATACTGCATTAGACTATAATATCTAGCATGTTATCTAAATAAAGCCAAGAAATTACTTACAATGTTTGCGGGAATGCTACCTTCCTTATCAATTGAGTCACGATTATCTCCGAGATGGACAATATTCATTTTGAGCGGTTGAGGTCGTCGAAGTCGCTCAGATTTAGTTTTTCTTAGATTAGATTTCTTTAGTGAAGGTTTTTTCTTCTCCATATGGCGATTAAATTTTTCATGATCACTTTCGATATTTTCTTTGCTACTTGTCTCTATGTAGAGTAGTACGAAGTTAGAATGCGAAATCAGTAACGAAAGAGACCAAAAATGATATGTGCAATTTGATACTAGTGGTACAGGGATTGATACTAAACTGCGGCAATTTCGCAAGTAAAATCATTAAACTTTTATATTGAGATTAGCTCATTAAAGATAGAAAAATCTCAATATGGATACGCCCAATCAATGAGACGATCAAATAAAATACGGTAGTGTCTCATTGCAGAGTGACTAAACTACGTGAATTAGCAATAATAAATAAGGAAGCAAAGCTCGTAGAAAGATATGTCGGGTCCGCTTTGGGAACTCCACCTCTTTGAAGGTTATTGCGCCGATCATCGCTTGCACTAGTTGTTTGAAGACTCCAATATTTAGCATAATTTTCATCTGTACTTTCAGCTGTATTTTCACTACTTTTACGAATAGTTTTTGAGATAATTGATTTTTTCTCATTCTGCAATAAATTAAAGGTGTTATTAATCACGGATTGAGCAAACTAAGCTGTAGCTACCGATTGAATAGCAAGGGAGATTGCTTCACTATATTGCTTGCCTAAGTATTAATTATTTCAATTGTACCCTTACTTTAATAACAATTAGAGGCTTCATCGCCGGAGGTAATTGATCATCGATTCCGTCAGTATCTTCATTTAGATCATATTCCTTTTGAAACTATTAATGAAAGAAGTAAGTCGCAGCATTAGTGATTAGATATAAGGCGTACATGGTACGAGTACATGATCTTACACTTACTTTATTGTCTTCTACTTCTGAGATTAATTTGGTGCCTCGTTGGTAGAATTTGTCGATGGCAGCATTAATTTTAGGCGTTTTAACTTGGAAGGCAGCTTCCTATGAACATACGCATATAAAAGCAAGTTGTATTTTATGGATTCTACAGTACTATAGATAATTATATATAACCAACAAGCGATCACTGTAAGTGGCTTTGCAAATAGTTCACATAGAGAACTTCTTTTAAAGTAGTTTAATTAATTGATTACCTTGACCGAACTTGATGAACTGGTCGACATTAAATATTCTAGATACTCCTCAACACCTTTAACAATGATTTAAAAGGATTAAAGATTCATAGCAATGAAATTAAGGTAGTAACAAGAAAGTTTTTTTGTAAAACGATACATGTGGAGATCTCTTCGTAGTCATACTAGCGACAGCAAGAAAGCAAAAATCATGATCATATAGTACGCGTACGTACGACTACAACATTCGCATGATAGACTAACATATCTTAGAGTTAGTTGAATGTACGGTCTCAATATGCTGGACATTGCTAGTATCTAAGTTTGGATAAAGCATATTGTATTGCAGCTAACATTTTAATTTAATTCTTCAATATCTTGTGATCTACGGTGGAAGACGGAAGGGAAGAATTAAGAATTACGTACCTGGAACGTCTTTATTATCGAATTCTGCAGCTAATTTACCACTTCTATCGAAACCATCTAAAATTTCTAACGGTTGTAATGCTTGAAATATTTTTTCCCTATACCCATCTTGTTTACACATCGGATTGTCGGATAATTCTTCGGATCCATGTTGAAATTGCAGTTCTCTGATATTGGAGAGATTACTGATACAGTTAATTAAATGAGACAGATTGCGTATAAAGTTGGCGCGTAAATCAATATGAGAGATTCGATAATCTGGACCAGCCATGTCTTGAAAACCAGAAACATCGTCAATTTCGTTATATGCTAGATTTAGCTTGGTTAATAACCTGTGATAAAAGGAAAAGATGAATATAGTTTGCAATTTTAACGTGAAAGTATTATCTTGGTGATGAAGAAATGAATATACTATATCAAACCTTAGATTTTGTAAGTTTTCCACAACTTTAATTTTATTGCAAGCTAAATTTAAGATTCTCAATGAAACTAAGCTATCTAGACCGGCTATTTGTGTAATGGAATTGGAAGATAAATCCAGATGATATAATTGATGTAGAAAGAGTAGATTTTCGATCTGCTTTATACGATTGCAATGTAGATTTAAAATGGTCAATTTAGGATCTAATTTCAGATCGTGAAGGCTATTAATGCCTTCATCGATAAGGCATAACTGTTTTTTGTTATCTTCGTCCATTGCTATAACAGGAAATTATCTTATACCGTAGAAAAATGAGTGACTTGAGTAAGGAATAGGATCAGCTTAAACTGCTCGATAGTAAATATCTACGGTTAAAGAATGCCAATTCCGTCAGATTATGATCAGTATACATCATCGTATATAGCCATGAATAATTTCAATCCAATATGTAGAATGGGTTAATTGCGAATCAGTTCAAGTTGTTCACGGTGTTGAACTAGGCTACGACTGCTGTTACTGTCCTATCACAAATTTAATTATTGCGCCAAAACAGTTATTTTAAACTTTTATTATTGACATTCTGTGCCATACATACTGTACTGTACTATAGCTTAGTGTACAGTATAGAAGGATGCATGGGCATTTCAACTGCAAAATCACAAGCTAAAGCAGTTGAAATAAGGAAGATAATATTGATGACCATCAATAGTAGTATTACAGTAGATAATTGGATAATCTTTCAGCCTGAGGATAGGGTTTTAGTCTTATTACAGGAATCACTTAAATTCTACTCAAGTTGATATCATAGATACAGTATAAAAAGCCTTTTAACCAAGTGTGCCTGCCATCCGTTGCCGTGGTGATTCCTTGATGGCAAAGAGTAAAGACATAATATGCTGTAGTGGTGGTACCCCAGTTTTGTACAAATACAGTATGTACTTTAGTGTACTATGTACACTATGACGACCATATTATACTGCTACTACAGTATGATATCGTACGTAGACATCTCTATGGAAACTAGAGTGTGTCTCCAACTTGGAAATTTTAAAAGAAATTTATCAACATACGCGTACTTACACTTATAGACTCCTATATTAATAGATTATGGTATACTACACGCTAATTTATCATCTTCTGTAAATTGCTCTTGAATTTACAGTTAATAAACTGAAAAACGAATCAGATTTAATGCTATTTCAACTATTCTACAGCGGTAGTGTTTTGATCCATCATCTAGCTTAATTAATACTGTACTTTCCACTACCTATGCCAACTCGCACAAGGTCTAGACTTGTACCAGGGACTTGTAATTTTCTCTTAGAAGTCCCTGCTTGTAAGATGAGCGTTAACATTGGGAAACCCATTGAAACAACTACGTCGTCTGATCTCTGCATTTTTATGGATTAAAAAGAAGGATAGAAAGATTAGCTTTCTGTTATTTTTCAGCACATACACGTAGATGTACAATTGTACAATCGAAACCCCTCGACAACATCAGCTAAGTATTCTAAGAACTTTTCATAGGCTGGTGTAGTTGAATGCCCATATGTCATATGCATTATGTTCGAGGTTAATGGTAATTTTCTTAAAGTGTTTTACCAAGTTATGACATGACCTATTGCACATTACGACATAGGGACGCGGCTACAATACTGGACTACTGAATGAATCGTAGTCTATTAGCCCTAGTTTATAGTGCAGTACAATCCTATCAATTAAACTGGGTAAAAATTTAACCATTTGCAAATCTTAAGTGGTACTTCAATATAATGTATCTGTGAGTATTAATCAGGTTAATGATCCCTCATTAATAGTTGGTTGGAGAGTGATATCTAGTATTCACATACCAGATTACAAAAATTGTTGGCAGCGTGACTATTAAAATCTCCTACTTTCTTTATTCTTTAATTGAAGTGTAGATTTTAATGTTCGTAAGTTATTTTATGATATTCTAGAGTTGAGCTAATGCCCTTGCTACAATTTACGGAAATACAGCATAAAAAGTACGCGCTTATTTTCAAGCCATATTATTCCTTAAACTTAAGCACCAATAAACCTAGCTAGTAATAGCACACTTAGTTGTAGAAAACAAGGAAATAATTGCAAAAAGATTTCTTCAATATGCTTGTGCTCTAGTCATTGCGGACTTTTTGTTATAAAGTAGATACAACGTGAGTGATGAAAGTTGCAAATAAATAACTTACGAGTATACTGTATGAAAATAAAGAGAATAAGAACTCGTTTCAAATGATTGAATAATTCCATATCAGCATTACTCTCTCGTTACTAACGAACCGCATCGTGACTAAATATTTTTTGGGAATTTAGCTTGCAAAATAGTCCTATGACGTGATGTATTTCAGACAAGCGATCAACTTCAATTTATCGTGCCATAGTAAATAGCTAATCGTAACTTCATAACATAACAATACGTGCAAAGAAGCAAATCTACAAGGAATTCCATTTTACAATGCAAGTGAATATCCCTTGGGTCCATTATTACGTTTATTCATCATGCTTGATGAATGCATATTCAGTTTTTCGCAAATTAGATGCGCCCGCGACTGTTTACAATGTCTACCTCTACAGCTTTCTTTTCAAAAACTATACATTCAACTATTTCTTACGTCATAATAGCAGAAGAAAGAGCCAGGAAGGTTAACTCCACATCACAATACTATATCATGCTGTCGTCGTTGCCTCCGGTACAGCCATAGTTAATCTCCATTGTACTAAAATAAAGCCAGACATTACCCTTAGTATAAAATTTTTACTTCAATTAAATAAACACTGCATCATTGCGCTGCCTTTTCTACTGTGTATTACAACCTGTTGATTTTCCTCTCATGTTCTAATTTAGTGCCCTTAATACGTCAAGATTTTTTCCTTAGCTAAATCTCAAGCGCCATTTTTGATTTACAGAATAAAACGACAGGAAAAATATTATAGGAAGGTAATATAATGAAAGATATGCCACTAACAAGACTTTAAATACGTAATGTTTACTTGCTAACATATCTTTAAAGACGATGTAATAATGAGTTATTTGCTTTAGTTAATATTAAAAAATAATGAAAAAATTCCAGAGTTTTCAGCGTGAGCTTATGCTTCGTACATAGTTTTTTCAATCATTCAGTTAAAATTATATAAAATGGTTATCCGACCAATTTGATGGAGTCAAGTAGTTGAATATAAAGTGGCGTATCTTAAGAATAATAAAATTAAAAAAATTTTATTCCTTTTAATTGCACTAATTTTACTTGAAAAACAAAATTTTAAACTGGATCCATCAAATCATTTTTCTGTTAACACGACTATGCCTGTGTAGTTTAGGTAAAATGATTATTTATCTATGGTAATGAGTAGCGACTGTAGCAGACTCTTGTAATTTTAACAACTACCAAACTGAACTAAATTCACTTTAATTCTTACGCTGGTACACACCTACAAGTCCTAAATCTATTTTATCAAATTGGCGGTTCTAGGATTGCGTAGAAGTAAACTAAATAAATTAAATCATAACTACTGTACCCAATCCTTTGTAAGAGTATATGATACTGTTCAAGTACGAGTGAACATATACCTTAGCTAAAAAAATACGAAAGAATTTCTCATAATTGCAATTTTTACAGACATTCTCATCCCAAAAAGGCATATTTTAGGGTGTTCTAACATACGAACAAGTACTCTATGGACGAAATTTTTACCTAACAATAAAGCACCGGCAACTAAAACTAAGAAAAAGTTTCTTAATCTTATCTCACTTTCTTTACTCTAATTCGCATTTTAAACTGATTGGTCTTCGCCTTGACTCATAAATTTTTCATGTACACTATGTAATTCTTTTTAGCAAACATGGGCACAGTAAGTTAGAAAACATGAAGAAATTTTTCTCGAAATTGGTCTACACATTCACAATCATTTTTGTTTCAAAATGATGCCCTGATTACAAGTAGACCCTTGCCTAAACAAGTTAACTACCAGAACTATACTCAGAATTACATTATTGAAAGGTGTTACTTTTTACGTTACGTTTGATTCATTTTCATTTTTAAGACCTTTATTAAACCTCTTACTTGTGCCTTTTTAAATATAAATTTTAATAAGAGAATCATGACAGAATTATTAGCACCGAATCATTCTCTTTTAAAATGCACATTTTTCACTCATACGTAATCATTTCGTGCAAATGATATTCAACCACCGTAGCCACAATCCAATATTCCTGTAACCTGCCTATATCGTCGTATTTTAAGAATTCTGGCTAACAAAATTTATTTACTTTAACAAAAATTGTGTGAATTAAAATTTCCATAAGGTGTTTCTCGTGTCATATCATATTTTCTCTAATAAGGTAATGCAATCATTGTTACGTACAGATTATCATCCGCAAAGCTTACCATCATAGAATCGAGCTATATCATAAAGTACGATACTGCCGTCTATACTTTCGGTTGACTGATCTTTTGAAACTTAACATTTCTTCAAGGTATTATACTTAAATCGCTCTAATACAACATGACGGCTCCTTGGGCTGTTAATTACCATAAAGGTTTGTATATTCCTGATGAGGATGAACCAGGAGAATCGGAAATCAACCCTGAAGATCGACAAACTTGGATACCATCAATATTCCGCAAGGTAGGCTAATAATCTTAAAATATTCTTATTTAACAAAAACATCTTGGCTCATAACACACTAATAAACAACAAATCCTTACATACTCGTACATACACAGTAGAAACGGATGACTATATCGTATTCATGACATTTATAAGGAGTATCATGAAAGAAATTCTTACAGATAACTAGAAAATGTTTTTATGTCATATCTTTCCATACTAATAGTTGTAGTTTTATTGGACTTAGTGATTTTTTTGAGCAATACTTTTTTTAGCGTTAATAAGATATTGATGTGCGTTGTAAAGTAATGCTTTGAAGATGAGTTTAAGTTTAGTTAATCTATCATGCTAATATCAAATTCGATAGAAACGAAGCAAACATGTAGAAATTCAAGTCCATCCAGATGATTTTGCAAATTCAGAGTCCACTATTGTTTTCCCTGATCCTCCAGAAAAAATTTCACTTTGGGTTGATGACATTGTTAATCATACCACTCAATTAGATAGCTTAAGGTTAGTATCATAGTATCACAGGGAATCTCATTTTGTAACTAGACTAAAAATTATTTTATAAAAGCTGATTTTAACATTTTAACCATTACCATATTATTTTTATTTTTTATACTTCATATTTCTATGTTCGACTTATATAAATTAACCCTTTAAATATTCTTGTAAATAGGTGGAATGTTCGGCAGTTAATCGGCCCACCAAAAGTCTATCCAAAGTACGGTCACCACGAAGGAGCTTGGGCGCAGGGGAGACTCAATTCTAGGCAATGTGTTGTAGTATGTATTTTAACGTCTAAACGTATCTAAAAATAACGTTTGTAATATAGAAGAAGTGAAAAAATGCCGTAAACTTGTCTTAGATTCATGATTAAGACGTCCTTTATTATAGGAGTGAATATCATTTGTTATGACAGATTAACTCGGAACACATTGCTATACGAGTGTGATTTATGATAAAATTTTTTATGCAATTATGTCAAAGGTTCAGTTTGCAGAGCCGCTTTATGTGCATCAGGTAGATATCTATGAAACTTACATGGCTGGTGGAGTTAAAGCTGTATGTTTATGGAATTCTGATAAAAATGAATGGGTTCCTATATGGGATGCTGAAACAGATACGCTTGAAATAATTGAAGAAAGTAGACTATTCTCACCTCCAATCGACCAGGTAATATAATTGTTTAAATTACTATATTTGTGACGTCTAATCGTACAGCGTTGTAATTATTTCTACGAAAAATAACATATGAGTGTTGAATAAGTATCGTAATTTTAAGTTAATTTTATAACTGGGATATAAATAAAACCGTTATAGGAATATAGTTAGGATATAAATAGATTTTATATAATTAATTATAGAGATTTTTTAATTTTAAGACGAAATTCGTGAGATCATAATTATAATCTGGCAGCGTAAGTACTGAATAAATTGTTCTATCTTTAAATTTATTATTCAGTTACTTGACTTCGCTACCGATATTGTTCTACTGGAAGTGAATTGTCTTAAGGCAAGCTCTTATCGTGACATCGATGCAATAAGAATGAAAGGTTACAGAGAATTTTTCGGTAAGTTCAGATTTTTTCGTAGGGACACTTTAGTACCATATTTGCTATTATTGTAATTGTAGCAGCTTGATGAAACTTAATTTTTAAATGATACCTATATTCGTTTTATACCTAACTATTGAATACCAAAGTAGACTGATATTGATATCCAATTCTGTAACCGACATGGAATGCTCGATCTTGTTGATCTGTCTAAAATTTAGTTAATTAAACTGTAGATCCTGCACAATTTGAGAAGACTATCGAAGAATTACAAGAAAGATTAAGGCTACGAGAATTAGAAACTCAACTTGCTGTCAACGAAGACCTCGAGCAGTTACTTGCTTCAGACATGAACAACACTGTTACAGATGTAAAAAATTCTAGTACGGAACCGGACAGTGTTGAAGATGAAGGATTTATATCCGAACAAAATCATCGATTTCAGAATAAAAATAGCGATAATTCATCTGTCGAAACCACGCTGAATGCGATTATGGTGGAAGAATCAGTAATTCATTTGTTTATACTATTTATAAGTGTATTTACGAGCGTTAGCAGTCAAGTGCTGCAACGTACCAGATCAATGACATACTATACAATAATGCTACATATATATCAATACCATGAGTAAAAATTGCAGTCATTGTTATCAATACGTTGGGTGATAAATTTCATTTCACCTAATTAATACTCTAATATCATGCTTTTTACTAGATTGAAAAGCTGCAAAATGAAGATATTCAGCTTGATGATACTGGATGTTTTAAACCGATTATCGACATTCACCGGAGACGTTCATTGGGTATACATCCTTCCATCGTTGGTGCAACGGAGATAAATATATTTCAATTCACTCATGATGCAAATAAAGGTGAAGAATCGCGTAGTTCTGCTATGTTACACGATATCATTTACAAGCCTGAAATTGAGAAAGCGGTAAGAGTTTAAGTAACTTTAAAATGGATTGGTCTTCATTCTATAAGTGCTTTCTTCTACTATTTATAATACAGCATTAAATACTAATCTCGAAGTGTTCTCTTTCGTACGAATCATTACTGCATGGTTTCAGTCAATTAGATTGTGTGATAGATTTAACTGATGAATCTCTATCCATTTAAATAATGGTATGATTTCTACAATTGATTTTGGTATGTCTTAGCAAGCATTATTGCCTATTGCCGTTAGCGATCATAATACTAGAGCTATCGAGTGGTCACTTAAATATGGAGCTAATCCAAATTTTGCTGATGTAAGTTAGGCGACAATTGGTATTCTTTCTTTTAATTAATTTAGAATTGCAATTATTATCGTCTATTTAATATAGTCTATACGTTACCAACAATCATCCTCATTAAAAATTGTTAGCTTTGAACATTATTATTCTTTTCTAACTTAATTGCTCTACTTCAGCATTTAAAGGTTTCACTGGTGCTTAATTTTTGTATCTGTATCTAACTAGAAATATGGTAATACCATTATGCACATGGCAACAATGAAAGGGGACTTGGATGTCCTTGAACTACTATACCTATATGGCGGTGATATAGAATTTGAAAATAATGTAAGTTTTAAGCAATCTGTAGTGACTCATGGATAGTTCTTGAATTATGCATAGATTTTCCTTATTTTATTCAAATACTAGATGAAAAATTTTTGCCTTCTTTTAATTCGGTTACGTTACTGTTTAGGTGAATTGGCAGATGGTTCATGTAGCTGCGATGTATCGGCAAAGTTCTGTTCTGGAGTGGCTAATAGAGAAAGGAGTACCATTAGATTGCAAAACTAATGTGAGTGTTACTATATCGATTAATTATATTATAAAACCAACCTGGACGTAATAAAATAAACTGATTATGATAATACACCAGATAGACTAAAAGTCAATAGGCTTCGCTGCAATATGTTATGTTAATATACAGACGTTTCAATTCGATTAATATTTTTCCAATTGGATGAAAATTGATCAGATGGGAAATACTCCACTACATTGTGCTGCCATTTCCGGATGTGAGAATAGCGCTAGAATTTTAATTGAAAATGGAATAGAAATCAATTCATTTAACAATGTGAGTAGTTTTAAAATGGCCTATTTCTTTATTAAAGTAAAGTTAACCTCTTACTGACTTTTTAAAGCTAAAATTTGTAATAGTTCTGTTATAGCGACTAAACTTTTAATTAAAATATAGATGGATAAAAAACCAATTGAATATGCATTTGAAACTTGCCATATACAACTTATTACATTAATGGTAAGTAGAGATAAGTAAATCGACTTACGTACTTCATTAACCGTCGTATTTCTGATTTTATTTAGTTAACCATTGATGATATGTACAAATTGGCACGAGATAGACGAGAATTCTTAATTAAAGAAATGTCTGGCAATGGCGTAAATGTCACAGAGATTATGGTGCCGTATAGCATTTTATTAGAAAACTTTGTACTTGTACATTATTTTTATAATATCGCGTAATTAAATAGTATTGTAACCTTTTCATAAGGATAAACATCAGAGGAATAGTCTCCATAGGGCTGTGATTGGCTTAGATTTAATTGCCATTAGGCTACTTCTTAAGCATGAAACAGCAGTCAACGAATGCGATGTAAGTAAACTTTTAATCCGATATTATACTTATTTCATTACATTATCACGTATTCTTCTCATGAAAATGATGAATGAATTGATATGCCACTCGGTAAATCTCAATTTATACTTCTTATACTCTAATCCAACTTTTACTATTTCATTTATTGGCAGGATGAAAATAGGTCACCTATATTTAGTGCAGTTATCAACGGATCATTGGAAGTTGTTATCGAACTTTACGAACATGGAGCAATCATTGCCTGCACTGATAAGGTTGAATTTGTGATATTTAATGTGGGAGTAGTGTTATGTTTCCGTTTATTAGTTAGTAAAAGGTGACCAATTGTTTGCTCAAAGTCTAAGTATAATATCAAAAAGCTTTTATTTCTTAAGATTTCTACTACCAACGCTACAGAATCGTTGTATTTAAATTATTTATTTATTCACCTATGTAATTAACAATAACTCGACAGTAATTTTGGTCACATACAGTATTAGATATAAGTTATAACAGTCAATAAGTAGACGTAATAACGAACATTAATAACAAAAAATATATTCTATATTGTTCAGCATGGCTGGAGCCTGATTAGGCACGCGGTTGATCAAGGCCATTTAAACATTTTGGAATGGCTTTATGAAAAGGGAGTCGATATTTACGAATTAGATGAGGTATGAAATAAGCTTTAATTCTAAGAATAATTAACTGTTCTAACATGTTTTACTTGTACCATTAATGTATATCATATCACGTAGTGTTATTAGGGTGTAATTTGTAATTTTGATGTAGGACAGAATTGCTGTTATAATAAGTTCAGAGGCTTCAAATCTGTTATTTCAACGAAATTCTCATTTTTACATCACTTATGATAATTTACCAATAGGAAGATCGAACTCTAACCTACTATGCAGCAGTCAAAGGTCATCAAGAAATCCTGGAATGGTTAAATGACCATGATGTTGATCTTTCCTGGCGAGATAAGGTTGTATGATTACGCTTATTTATCTAAACTTTAAATTTAGGAATAGATTCATTAATGAAGATTATCTCAACTTCAATACAACTCACAACAACATAAAAAATTTTTTCTACAGGGAAAGCGGAATATTTGTTTTATAGCTGTTGAAAATAATCGTGTTGAACTTCTGAAATGGCTACATTCTAAAGATGTCGATATCCATGTTCTAGATGAGGTAATTGCAGGTTTATTAGTATTCTAAGTACTCTATACCACTAAGATTTGTTATTACACTGACAGTTAATCTTTACTACTTTTTTCAAATTGCAATGTATCCTGCCGACAATTGCTAACTGTTTGGAAAAAATTTGCATAGAACGGCAATAATTTATGTCATATGGCAGCTGCCTTGGGCTTTTATGAAATCTTAGATTGGTTAATAGAAAATAGATTAGACACAACTTTATTAAATAAGGTTATTATCTATCTTTTTAACCTTAAATAATAGCATTATTATTACCAATACTGGTCTACTTATGATCATAGTGAGTAATACATCAAATTATCTTTATACGATATATGATCGAAGTGAAGAAAGCGGTGAAAATTTTAAAATACTGAAGTACAAAATAGGTATAATGCACTACTTTGGTTTACTTACTACTATTTTAGGATGCTAGAACTCCTCAACAGTTGGCAAAAGAACGCAATCACGAAAGTTGTAATACGCTTTTATTAGCATGCGATAAATCAAAAGCGATATCTCAGCGGGTAGGAACGTAATTTATCATATTTAACTTACCTGTACGAGACTTGTCGTTAAGTAATAAAATATTCGTAAAATGTAGAACTTGATTAATTTATTACTACCTGACTCGACTAATTCTGCAACAAATGTTTTATACGCCGTAATAATAGGCTACTACTATGGACGTGTATAATGCTGCTAAAGATGGCAAAGACCGATATTTACAGGCTCTTTGTGATGATAATCTAATTAACATTCGTGTAAGTCTGTTGGCTACGTAATTTTGTAGAAAATGATATTTTTGATTTACTGTGTTCTACGGCTTTAAATACTTGTCACTTGGTATCAGTTTATGCCTATAACATGTAAGTATTACAATACCTTGTTTACAGGATAAGGATAGCAATGATGAAACTGCTTTGCATAAGGCAATTAGAGATGACGAGATCCACTGCATGAACACATTATTTCGTTTTGGTGCCAATATGACATCGCTAAATGTAGGTCATGCTCTCATTACTCCAACGTAATTAAGTATTTATAAAAATAGAAAAATCTTTCAAATTATATTAGTGCTCATTTCACTCAGCTCTCGTATAATATTGAACGCTAGACTGCAGGTGAAACACCATTATATGTTGGAGTTAAGTATGGGAAATCTAAGACACTTCAAGATCTAACTTATAGCAGGGATCCTGAAGTATGAAAATTTAACCCGATTTATTTTGATAACGTTGTAAATTGTATATAACTGAATCAAGCTTAGTGAATTTGTTTCTATAGTACGCTAACTTTTTTGTCTTCGTTCATGATCTTTAATTAAATCTATCCAACTTCTACTATTTTTCATATGAACCTGTATACCTCTAATATAGATTTTAAAAGCGTTTTATGAAAAGTTGCCTGAAGGACAATCATTATTGCACATCGCTGCCTTGAATGAACGAGTTGAATGTATGGAATTACTGATGAATTTCTACGAAATTAAATCAAATGGTGATCGAAATATTGGAATCTTTAACAATGTAAATCTTACACGCTAATTTATGATAAAATTTACAATTGATGGCTCATTGGAATCGTATATACTGTCCAGAACTCATTCTTATATCTTACTTTACCGCTCAGTGTAATTTTCTTTATACTGCTAATCTAAGCATAAACAAGATAATAGATTATAATAATTGAAATATTTAGTATTTTATAATACTATTTCGAGTTCCTACTAAAGCAGTTATTTCGTGGCTGCAATACATGAAATATTTAGTAAATTAATGACTAGAGATTCGTGTAAGTTTCATTACAACGAGTGATAAAACAGATGATCGCTACTACTTTGTATTATTAAAAATATTACAGTTTAATGATAGCAGAAAGATAGGTTTGTACTATAATTTATGATTAAATAGTAATGAGACAAATATGGAAAAATCAAGTAATATCTATTTAAAACGACTCTATAAATAGTTTAGATACCCTATTATGAACTTTGTTATAACCAGTGTTATTAGCGCTCTTTGTATTATGCCAGTTAGTCTATCGTGGTTAGGATTGCTACTTTATCGATGAATGACGGCTTTTTATCTGAGTATAGAAGCTAGAGACTCCTCTTGATATTGCTCGCCAGAATGATAGTAGGGAAATTGTGGATGTAATAGTACGATTTATGAATGTAAGAATTATATTAATGATGTATAGACAAAATGATTTTCAAAACTTATTTACTCGTGCAGCTTAAATATATGCACTATTTCCTTATCATTTATGTGCTTTTAGATTTATCCTATACTGATAGATATGTAATTCATTTTATTACTAATTAGAAACAACTACCTCACATAATACGCCGAAGGGGATTCATTGGAGGAGGTGAAATTAAGTTTACCTTAGAAAATGGAAAAGTCAAAACATCAAAGGTAATATAAGATAATGAGGATGTAACTGGATATCTGCACAAAATTGCGCTTTATCAAGCGCTGTACAACTTAAAGAGAACGAGATAGAACAAGAGGATATAGCATGTCAATATTCATACATTATCTTTCTGATGAACTCAACAATGAATAGAATATTACTATTTCATTGGTTATCATCGATAATTGAGTTGATGAGGGCTGACTAAATACATAATATTCTTGACTTGATGCTTAACAGTTTATGAAAATTAAACCAAACACTCCAGCTGTTGACTTAAGGATATTATTGCGCTGGTATTGGGGTATGTCATCACCCGGTTTGGTAATTGCACTAGAAGGCGGTATTCAAGAAAAAGATAGTATTAATCCTGAACTGAAGAAAATTTTTGGATTTGCCATTTCGAAAGCGGTTGGTTCAATGAATGCATTATTAATGACAAATGATAACGATGACCGTGGATTTATACAATTTATTGGCGAATCGATGGAAGGGAGTGCAGAATTTGACTCTGATCAAAGTATGATAATAGGATATGCCAATTGGAAGCCAAGATCCGTCACTGATGATAAGGTCTAAAATTTTTAACGATTGATTACATATGCACCGTATAGAATGTATGTATACCGCTTACTACACGGATAATATAGCTCTTAAAAATCGAGCGATACGAGAATTTTTATCTCTAGTATAATTTCACGCATTATAATGTAAGCTTAGTACGCCAACTGATATTATGACTCATATGATAAATTATTGACTTAATACTCACCCTTAAGACAATGTCAATAATAACTACTTAATTAATTACTTTATAGAGTAGCAAATTTAAAGTACATGTCATCATTAATATTTACAGGAAACTAGTAAAGAAGAAATCTTGATGACATATGAGGAACCTGATTTTCCAATTAAACTTAGTCCTATATTTAATTACTTTGTATTTATTGATAATGGTGAGAATGTTGAAGAAATCGAGAATGATAATGAAGATGGCCTCAATATTGATCCTACTTCAGCAGCAAGTGCTTTTGATGATCGTAGCCGTATTAGAGCAGGAAGTACTATTGGAGGTCCTACCCAATTACGAAAAGACAATATGGTCGATGGTCCTGGTCGCAGTGGTATTGGAACAAGTACTATTAGTGGTCCTACTCGTGCAGCAAACCGGGTTGATGGCCTGGCTAAAGCACCAAGTATCGTAGATGACCAAACTGTAGCAGAAAGTATCCAAGATACTCCTGCTCGATCACGTACTCTCTCTCGACAAGGTGCTCTTGCTGGTACTCGTAATCGATCAAGACAGAATGTACACGCTTCTGCCCAACCAGGAAGTATTGTGAGCGCTCCCCATCGACCAGGAAGTATTGTAAATGCTCGCACTAAAACAGTAAATATAGATGATGATGCTCTTGAACGAAACACTGTGATAAGTGTTAGCACCACAATTGTTGAAGATGACTCACAGAATAAGAAGAATGATAGGCAAAGCACTAATGAAGCTTATGAAAAGGGTAAAGGAGACGTCCGTGCACTTCTAATGGGAGAATATTTATATGGTGAGTCTTGCTTTTCAAAGTAGAATGTAATATTATTGCAACAATTACTGCAATAATGGGTGAAATCATGACTTATTGATTATCTAAAGTTAGAGTACTTAAAAGTTAAGTTTTATAGTAACTGTATTTAGTCTATCATATAGTAGCACAGTAGCTATCCAATTAGTTTAAATCTCACAATAATCAATCAAGGCAGTTGAATAACCTTAATATTTTCGTAATGTTCTAGCCAATTAATTATTTATACTTAATAGAGTATTTTTTTATTTTTATTTGCAGTTTGCGATATTCCTTCTATTCATATCGTATTTGGAGGCGGTTACAATACCATTTTAAAACTTCATCATGCAATTTATACTACCAAAATTTACAGTAAGGATGTACATCGACTCAATTTTCCTATCGTTTTGGTTAAAGATAGCGGTGGTGCGGCGGATTTACTGGTCTTAGCGTATGAAAATTGTGTCGTAGATGAAACGGTTAAAGATCATCGAGGCAAAGAGTATGTCCCAATGCGTCTACAGTAATATTAGATATAACATATACGTAATGAAGAAGATAAATATAAACAATAGTAGTCACACATAGACCCTGGTCATGATCGCAATCTAAGCTTAAGCTCAGGAAACCAACTATTTGCGAGCAACGCCATGCAGTCATAGAGTTATTTATAAAAGAAAGCTAATCATACTTCAATCATAGTAGAATGACATTTGCTTTTTTTAGTTAGATAATTTAAACGATTTTGAGTTGAATCTCTGTCTAGCTGCAATATAACGTGACCAGTATTCATGAACTATAAAATGATCATAGTGGATATTCCTTGTCCTTTACAATAGTAGCTATAAAAATTTATAGAAGATATGGAATCAGCTGTTTAAACGAAAGCTAATTTACGACTTGTAATAGTGGATCATAATGGAACGGAGGACATGATTTAATGCAATATGAGAATAATGATTTATTACAATTAGCTCACAACTTAAACAGCCACTAAAATGATATCTAAGAATTCATAACGATAATTATTATTACAATTTAATTCAGGGTCAACAATTACACCATCGACCGCAATAGTGAAAGACTAATTAAGGCCTTCTTAAGGAAGGCTTTCAATTTTTCTGATCATTATAATTTTACGGAAATTACCGAATGTTATCGTAAAATTAGCGATTTGATGGTTTATCGCGATGTTGTAAGTACTACTGTAATAGAATTTATTTTAAAATATATTTGCTGCACATTAAATAATTGAATTCACATTACATGATATTGATTGATGTAGAACTTCAGCCTACTAAGCAGGCTGATTTGAACGTAATTAGAAGATATATTTTATTACATTATAATAATCCTCCACGATATTACTTTCAGCTGCTTGTTTACGACATTAATGAAGGCTCAATGGATGTTGCAATGATTCAAGCTTTAATGAAGGGTAAATAAACACTTATTGCTAACTTTACTCATTTCAAAGGAATTTTTACTACCGCAAATTATTGAAATCGTTTCTTAAGTCAAGATTTAAATCGTAACTAAAATTTACATATTGATAATTACCGTTATAGTGAGCTAATTGTATAATTTTTTTCAGATGGATTGGACCCCATTGAAGATACCCAGCAAGTGGAAATTGCATCAAAATTTAATAAGTTATACTTAGCAAAGGATCAGATTCTCGGGTTGATAAGCAATCAGGTTAAGAAATTGTCTTTTAGTATTACTAAAATAGTTTGATATCGATAGGATAAAGTGGTTAGATTAATTAAAATGTGTAATTAAACAAATTTTAATAAAAATCAATGATATTTTGTTTCAAGTTTTACCTACAAGTAGTGCTAGATTTTTTAACATCCTATTACTGTAATCCAATAGAATATAGAACAAAATGACTTAGAATCGGCTATCAAAGAAGCTCTAATCGACGACCGAGTGGACTTTATAACAGACATACTAAACAGTTCATTGACTGTTGAACAAATCCTTACGACACCTATTTTAAAGAATTTATATGCTCATATGGTAATTTAATACAAATAAAAGTTTATTTTTGTTTTATTTTCAGTGAAATTCTCTGTAGCAGATTAGCGGTTATCAATATACCGTAGTTACACGTATAGAGCAGATTTTCCTTGAAGTGTATACTGTATACTTAATTTTTAAACGAATGATAACTGGCACTGTAACTTAATTATTGCATGCTACATAATTGCTATATGTAATAGATAGAAAATTTTAAAGATTTCAACTCTTTACTAAAGCTTTCTTATTTGCATAGAGTGAGATATTTTTTACTAAATTTTGCTATCTTCTACTTGAAATATAATAGAATAAAAGTTCCGGAGTAATTTAGTGCTGAAACGTTTATTTAGGAATTCTATGGGTATAGCAGTCAAGGTTCAGAGTAAGGTATGCGGAGTGAAATTTTATAACTGACTCCATTAAAATCTTGCTTTAATTTTCATGTATGCTTACTAGATAAGTATTATTATGTGGTTACTTTAGAATATTTTAATCGACAAACTAAGTGAGATTGGAGAAGTCATTGAAGAGTTGATAGGATTTGGATTTTGGAATCCTTATGCTAATTTTGAAACTTCAAGTAAAGAAATAAGCTCTGTCCCCATTATAGTGGAAGATGCTCGATCC
The DNA here is from genome assembly GCF_000150275.1 of Trichoplax adhaerens. Lineage (NCBI taxonomy): Eukaryota > Metazoa > Placozoa > Uniplacotomia > Trichoplacea > Trichoplacidae > Trichoplax > Trichoplax adhaerens. The sequence goes on along the minus strand of NW_002060943.1, from coordinate 11,031,291 downwards.
GTCAGTCAATTGAGTGAAAATATTGATGAAACTCAGGAATTAGTTCAAATAGAGTTGACGCCAATCGAAAATAATAATCAACCAGATGACCTAGAAGATTCTGTTAGCCTACTTTCTAGCACATACTTAATTGCAAAAGACTTACAATGGCCTACACATGACTACTTTTTATGGGCAGTGCTGTGCAACCGACTGGCTGTTGCTGCATATTTATTAAAGAAGGTTAAGTACCCAATTGCAGCAGCGATGATAGCTAGACATTTACTACTCAAATTATCAGAAGTAGCTAATGAAATGGGAGAAACAGAGAAAAGCAAGGAAATGGAGCAAAAAGCGGAGTTGAGTATTATATCGATACGATAGTAACTGCATGTCCAACATTATTATTAAATGTTAAGACATTTAACTTATACTTGTATTTTTGTCAGGATAACTTATATGAAAGAGTTATTTGTTGATTGAAATATTTTTTACCGATCTGTTGAATGTAGCGCAGTATCTACTTATCGGAAGGTGTATGATAACCTTATGATATTTATTGTCTTACTATTATCTTTATAATGTTTTGCAGGGAATTCCATAATCATGCTATTCAGTTATTAAGAGCTTGCTATGCAGATGATAAAGAAGGCACATTTATTTTACTACGAATGGAGATACCAGAATGGGGAAGTTGCAACCTAGTACAATTATCTTCTACCACTGTCAATCAACATTTTACAGCGGAGCCAAGTTATCAGCAAATTTTAAATAATTTGTGGACTGATCAGGTATGGTAAACTGTTATAATATTATGGCCTATTAATTACTTCCTAATTCTTTAAGAAAGTAGTAAATTACTATAAATTTAATACTTTTACAATTGCAATTTGCAAACTCACGTAAATAGAGTTTATATTCTGGGACTATCACATTTTATTCGCTACAGTATTATTCCCGTGCAGTTAATTATTGATATTAATATCTTAAGTCTTAGTTTCGATCGCTCTGCTGTTATCTAACTTTAATAAATGCTTATTAAGTCAGCCAGATGATTTTAAAAACCGTTATCTTAACGATCTCCTAAATTATAACTATTACAGCCAACGGTTTTACAAAGATTTAAAGCTGTAGAACCAATTAATTATGATGGCAACAATGATGAATTAGCCGTGATAATCAGTCCGCAGGAATCCGAAAAGGAACATGATTCTGATGACGAAAGTCGAAGTTCCTATTCAACTCTGGCTTTTCTATTTCTAATACTAATCAAGCTAATAAAAATTTGGAATTCTGCGAGAGCTAAATTCTTTATTCATACAGTAAGATTATTTTTTACTATAAATAAATTTAGCAGTGATAGTTATGCTGTGATATTTTTTAATTCTTTTATATCAATGCTAAAATGATATATTTGTGGTACCATCAATTTTATGATTCGAATATCGATGTAAAGATGGCATTACTAGAATAGCCTATTGTAATTAATTACAGTATATTATTACTGATATTGTTTTACTACCATTTGAAATAGCTATCCGATATCAGTTTTTTGGTACTCTTTGCGAATGTGCTAATGTCGACTCTCTATACGTCATACATGGCTGGTACAGAAATTGTAACGGTGATATGGGTGTCGACATTAGTATGTGATGAAATACGACAGGTAACGCAATTATCTAACATAGTGTAATGAGACAAATGCTAAATCACACGTATACAGCACAGATGTCAAAACAAATATTTCTATGATTGTGAGTATGTTATATTATAATTATCGGACATTCATTCTAACTTTTTTGAAAATTCGATTCATCTTTTACAGCTGATTACCACGGATGCTGAAAGCAACCTGTTAAAATTCAAATCTTATATATCTCAAGTTATCAATATTACTATTATCGTTGCATTCATATTGTTCTACACTGGACTGGGTTTAAGATTTAGTACAACAAACTTTGAAATTGCTCGAATTTTGTATTGCTTATCTTTTATTACATTCGCTTTATTGATTTTGAGAGCTTTAGCAGTTAGTCGTTCATTCGGTCCGTTTTTGGTAATGATCGGAAGGATGGTAAATACTGCACCTACAAAATACTTAGCGAATTTCTTAACTTAAACTACATAAGCTTAATGCTAATTAGCTGATAAATTGATTACGATAAGTGATGAGACTAAATTAGTCACACTCAATTGTTCAAGTTCTAATCAGTTTTGTATAATACCCTTACTCTTAGACCATCGACTTAGCCAGGTTTCTAATAATTCTATCCATATTTATGGTATCTTATGGAGTAATTTCTCAAGCTTTACTCTATCCAAACTCACCATGGGATATTACACTTGTCGGCAAAGTTTTATACAAACCATACTACCAGATGTTGGGCGAATTCTTTCTTGATTTAGTCACGAATGGAAACTGCCCTAATACAACTTTAATTGGCAAAAATGAAAAATGTGTTCACAATGCATGGATTATGCCATGGTTGCTAGGCTTTTACGTATTGGTAACTAATATCTTACTTCTCAACTTACTCATCGCTGTGTTTAAGTAAGTTTTTGAAACATTTGAGTATTATTTAGAAAATTAAGTTAGATTAGTAAATATTTATTAAATTAGTTTAAAAGAGGGGAACCGACTGCAAAATTATTCAGAATGTCCATAAATACTAGTATGATGTAGCGCACGAATTTTAATCCTAGCTTCGAAATCCGACAACTCAAAGTTCTGAATTATTAAAATATAGTATGTGGTAGTGTACAAGTGAGCTATTTCGCCGTACTAGCAACATTTACTTTATTAATTAAGATAGACAGTTCTACACCAGATACTATCGCTGTATTACCTATTTAGCACATAACTACTGTAGTTAGCTGAATCATTGCGTAGATTTATTGTGGTATATTCCGTATATTTACAGTAATATGATGCATTAATGTATGGATTATAAAAATTCCTTATTGCTCAGAGAAGATAAAACTATAGACCAAAGTTACCGCAGTTGCATTAGTTTATTCGATTGATTTTCTTGTGCAATAATTTTAGTATTGTTTTTATAACATTAATTTCAGTACAAAATATCTAAAATATTTTATAAGGATAAAACCTCATTGAAATTATCATTTGCTAATTAATCTACATTTCTTAATTACTAAAGTGCAGATATTATATTGATTAATACTGAAAAACGAATTCATTTACTTAATACTTTTACTGTATTGATACTCTTTCTGATTATCTCCTTTTCAGTGATACTTATGTTAAAGTTCAAGAGAATTCCGATATCATCTGGAAATCACAACGATATACTTTGATCACAGAATTTGTAAAAAAACCTGCTTTGCCAGCACCATTCATAATAATAGTACATTTTTATCGACTATTAAAATATGCTTGGGCTAAATATAGCCACCGCCATAAGGAACAATTTGATGATAATACAAGTAAGTTCACCTATTACTCTTACCTTCTCATTTACTATTGCGTCGTAATTCTGCTTACGTAGTCATATCATAAAAATTTGATTCTTCTTTTTCAGCTACTATCCAAATATCAAGAAAAAATATTAATATATCAAAATTGGAAGCATGGGAAAACTGGATGGCATTTACTTATTGGCGGAAATTCGAGGCACGCGATAGAGGGAAAATCTTTTAAAAATTCGGACAACTGTACAAGTACAATGGTATAACCGATATCGTCAAAATTTAACGTTAATGAAACTCTTAAAGATATAACAAATGATTGATATTCCTTATACGTATTTGTTTTATTTCCTTGGCTAGTAATTTAAAGTCTTTGCCAATTACTTAGTATTTTTAAGTTAAGATATTAACGAATTGCTTAAATCAAACTGCAACTAATTATTTAAGTATTACTCGTATGGTACATAATCTGATTAGAATCCTTCAGAGTCAGTTATCTGCCGTAGTAATGGGTTTTAACCATATACGTATAACTGTAGCTATCAAGATAACATTTTATGAAGTCGTTAAATATCCAAAATTTCCGTCTTATATCATATACGAATGGCGAGTATCGTAATTATTGCTTTGTACTATAAGGTTGATGCTTATTCATGTGGTATATTTGAATAATTTTTATCCTCTTATCACAACCTTACTATGCCATGCAAGTAAGTTAGCATTACATATAGATTATTAGTTCAGCTTTAATTACAACATTTTGCTAACATGGGAATTGAATATTTCTGATTTAAAAGCTGTCAGGTGTGTACGCATCTAGCATATCGCTAAGTGATTACAATTTTTAAAAATTGTGCATTTAATGTTCGTGGTTATAATAGAGCGAAATAAAGAGGGTCTATTTAGATAAGATTATAGTAAATTTACGAGATTTATTGTAGTACAGATTTTTGGCAATGTTGTCGTACTATAATTCCCATTCAACTGCTATAGGACATATTAAATATATCATAATTTATAGCTTTCAACTACCTATAATAATATCTACTACTACCAAATAAGCTCATATTATAAGTATAATGATAATATTAGTCAAGTACACAAAACAAATAATGTTACCTAACTCTCGCTATTAAATGTGAGTAACAAGAATTAAGTACGATTTAGATGTGTTTTCAATGCAGATAAACCTGTTTAGGAATAATGTTAGCATTCGACAATATTAGTAACCCCAGTCAAACATCCACAGTTGAATATTTGTTCTGATAGCAAGTATCAGCATCGTTCAGGTTTATAGTGCAGGGAGATGTTTTAATACATTAATTAAGCAAATATTATAGATATGTAACTTTAGAATGCACAAATATTCTTATAATATAATTAGCCCCAATAAAGCATAGCTAAATTGATCATATTAGGTACTATTGTTACCGTTATTCAGATCGTCAGTGATTTTAGCATATTGTAAATCCCACTAGAGAAAGAGTTAACAAGATATGCAACTTAGAATACTTAGTTATGTTTAATAGTATTGTAACTATTCCTGATACAGTAGAACACTTTTTAATATTTGTAAAACTAATTTATCGTATTGCGAGTGATTTAATCTGGTTCATACTGAAATGTATGAAATGAAATATATTTTAGGGAATACTAAAAAAGACTCTTATTTTAAAGCCTCTAAGTATTACATACATACGCTTTTTATACTTCTGAAAATTTTTTAGATCTATTTCGCTAAAGTACAATAGAATTTAATTTAAAAAAGTTCGGTAATAGTCAATACAAATAATCATGCAAATTATATAGACCCTTCGAAGTGTGTAATAAAAGTGGCTCACAACAACTGTCTTAGTCAATGATATTTTCTAAAGGCTTTTGCTATAAGATTTTAGGAATAGTAGAGCAATAATTGATTACTACAAGAATCCAGTCCAAAATCTAAGTATTCCAAGCTCAAAGCGAAGCGAAGTCTCTTCTCTCTCTAAGAGCTCATCTCTGCAGTTCTTAAATTCATTTCGCTAAATCCATTTATGACTACTTGATTAATCTACTCTTAGACATGAGTCATCAAAAAAATAGCTTTTCTCAAATAGAATATCACTATCTTCTAAAATCTAAATCATTCTACTTAAGATATCACTACTCTTCTATTATCGTCCAGCTCCTTTCGGTGTTGGTCATTTTCACAATTACAGTGTTTCTAGCCACATAAATCTTGTACCATAATTAGTCAACTGGCTATTAGTCACCAACAATTTCTAATATAGTGGTTATCAATCATCTAATATTAGCTTCACGATAATATCTATTCGTAGTAACCCAGCTATATCAAATATGGATATCCTTATAATCAAACATAAAGTGCATCACTACAATATTAGTATTGAGTGAGATCGAGAGACAGACACATTTTAAATATACTTAATCATAATAAATTGTAACTTGATTAATATAAGTATATCAGATTCCATACGAAATATTAATTATTTAGTAGTATTTATAAAAGCAATTGATTCTAATAAAGTTTAATTAGATCAATAATGTTACGTAATGTTAGATACGATAATTAAATATATTATAAGTTAGTATAAATTCTGTTGAAAAACTGCTAATATTATGTCTATAGAACGTATAGATATGAGTAACAGACGTAAAATCTTATAACAGCTTTTAAAATCCAACTCAAACTGGGTCTAGGAAAAAAGCCAGTATATTAGAATTCGTAGAGACTGTCTTGTTGAAATCACTTAACGAAATAACGAAGGGGCAAAAAAGTTGCCTAGATCAATCAAACTATCAATTTGAATGAGATTCATGAATTTAGGGATAGCTTAATCCTTAGTCTTCTTACTTCACTCTAACTTGAGCTACTCAACTGCTGAAGTATACTACCTTTTATATGCTGTACAGCTTAGTTTGTAATATAGACTATCAATTTATCACCCTAAAGTGCTTTAAATTAGACTGGCAATCAGTCACATACAGTATGATAAGATAAGTCATGCCCTAGATTCTCGAAATTGCTACATTAATGATCGTATTTTAACTGCAAATTGTATCTTTCTACGGTATTGTAATGTAACTAGTATTGTGATTGTAGACTATTAGCCACGTTTAGTATAATGTACGGTAGATATTCATCCTAAGAGATATCTGGTAGCTATAACTATAGACTGTAGTGGTATAGACTCTATGCTAGAGTACATATGACTATATACAGTAAGCTGTTGAGTTACTAATAAGGCTATAGGTAAAAATAGAACTGTAAATCATATATTAGGATATGGTTAATTCATTGTACTTTGGCTGGTGTGAATAATGTCTACGTAAGTACTGTAGTCGTATCCATATTGGATTAATGATGGTCCGCAGTAGAATAGTCTTTCTAAGAATAATTTAACTATGTGTAATATAAGGTAAAAGATTGCCATGCGGATTGTAGCTGCGAATGCTACGAAAAGTATAAAAGCATGCAACTTTAGATTATTCTGTTAGTTCGTTCTAAAAGTCTTTAGTAGTAGTATTCGGCTAGAGTAGAGCTGTGTGTAGTCAATCTTTGTATAAGATTCAATAAAGCCCTTATTTTTCTAAAATTTGGAATCTCGTGATTGGTATATATCACAGGTATATAGCACATAATTATTAAAGAAACACTTAGAGAAGCCAGAAAGTCTTCAAGTTCGCACTGTATTCGATGACAATGGAACATAACTGCTACTGTATTTTATAATCAAAATTACCCGTTAGTTTCATCATAATTGCAGCATATATACTGATGAAAGTTAACATTATGTACCAATTTAGAGTTCCTAGAAATGTAACATGTACCAAAACTGAATCCGAATAATGTCTAGATAAATATCTATAACATTAACCCTATGTGTCTGGCTCAGTATAAACCCTGTCTGTCTAAAATAGCATCAGAGATGATATAATATTAATAGGCAACAACTACAACCTTCTTTAGTAATTTCCTATAATGAATGTCTGTGAAGCAGTAACATACTATTCAAGTTTTAATTAATTCTAAATATTTCTCCAGTTTGAGTCATTGTTCGATATTTATAATACATTATAATTTATCCAGTGGCATTACAATAGCTATCATATCTCATTAATAAGTATAGTAGAAGAAAAATTAACTATATTGGTTGATAGCATTTCAATCAGTCTTAACCTTAATTGCTAGTATGAGAACGATAGCCACGACATCGACTGGAAGCATTTGGAATCAATTTTAGAACACTCTCACTTGGCCATAAGTAAGATCTTAATACGTTCAATATTGATTAGGCCGAGATTATTTTCCCATTAGCATTTGTTTGTAGATAATCAAGATCAATAGCTACAATCCAACTAGCATGACTATAACCTTGAAATGATAATAACAATTTCCATTTGTGGAGATATTATGTAAATTATTCCTTAATGCAGCTACCTATTGTGATAATATTTGTATAACTTTATCTGTAAATCAGTTATTATAATCAACTATTTAAAATGCAGGCGTAGTTATTATACTTTCCTTCCATTATGCAATTTTGTAAATAGCAATACGACTAAGGCATTTTTCATTTGTAAAAGATTGGAAAGGTACCATTCTAAATTACTCCATTAGAATAGTTTAATTAATATAAGCCATTGAATGGCGTCTGAATTTATTCTCAATCAATAGCTATCTAGTAAAGAATAGTATGATAGACTATTATTACAAAAAGGATCAGTCAGCATTTCATAGTGGGTAATATTTAGACATCGATCAAGTTTAACTTCAGGTAAGATGGTGCTGCTCATCTTGAAAGATTAAATAGAAATGTTTTATGTTATTTTGGCTAATAAAACACGATATGAATCAAGCAATACAACCTGCTTAGTTATGATTATCGTGAAATGAATCGTACAAATACGTTTTTTTATCACGGAAAGCTAATTTTCTCTTTTAATGTTTTATCTGTTCGATTCTTTCTCTACTTCTATTTATACTTTATCAAGTAAATTTAATCTTAATTAGTTATTTCCTTCCACAGCATTATTGCTAACCTATAGTTTTATTTATCATTGTTATTCTATCGTTCCAGTAAATACGATTTTTCACCTACACTTTTTCTCGAATAACTATCATTTATTCGTTTCTATCTATTAAGTATTGGGCGTTTCCGACATGATTCATTCTTGCTTAGATTGCGTTAGTTTTCTCCCTGTAGGACTATTAAGTCATCTCATATACAGTGAATTTATTTGCGTAAGAAATCACTTGAGATGTTATAGTGTTATTATTTATAGACAGCACCCTAGCAGGCTCTATCTATCACGCTGGGATTTCTTCAGCAGTAGTTACAAAGATGCCTAATCTTAAATGTGGGTAAGAGTAGAATGTACCGAAGGTTTCTTTTATGAATAATCAATATTAAGAATTTACTGGTTGTAAGATCGAGACAGAAAACTAGGAACTAGGCTAAATTGCTTTATTGTCAGCGCGATAAAATTGGAATTAATGACAATTTAAGCGAAGAGGATAGCTATATTCGGTTCTTTTATGATCGACAGAAATATTTTCCCCCATGTTCTGAGATTAAATCTAAAGGCATCATATAAGTTAGGCATTGTATTTCAATAGATGTTATGTCTTTAGTCTTATAATACTTCGTATAACAAGTAAAGTATCATGGAAAGCTAGTCACCACCATCATAACGTGATCGATTTATAAAATAGGATTTTTTAGGTGCTTTTTGTATCAAAAGTAAAGCGGATTAATTATTATATTAAAATAGTCAATAAAAACTGAAATAATTTTATTTGTTATCTCGTATTAAAACACCATATTGAAATCGATTAAATTACCTTTATTACTGGTAGTGTCATTTATTAAGTATTGAGTTGAATTCATTCCTCTCATTTTGTTATTGATAGATTAATTAAGGATTTAAATCGATAAAGACAACATGATTCGCCCATCGGCGGACTATACGAGGGGTTCTAATAAGCCTACAAAGCCTTTAATTCCACGAAACAGTGCTCCCAACATATCTGGCCCCCAAATATTGATGCCATCGATATCGGACGCATCCAATAATGGATCAAATTCTAATGTAACATCCGCTAATCATACTAATCCAACACCTGTTACATCACTACCCCAAAAAACAAGCAAGACTATCGCGGCGAATGAAAGACCTAATACTCTGGCATCCTCTCCGCTATTTTTGAAGATGCGAAGTCAGGAAAATTCGTCTTCTCCACCGACAGAAGAAAAGCCAGCTTATGCTAATTTCTTTACTGATAGCAAGACTCCAGGTGCAAACCAGCCTCCTAAATCTTCAGGATCTACTATAGCTAAAAAGCCAACAACGCCGACCTCAAAAACGGCACCTACGACACTGACACCTAGTGGTAAGCCTATAAAAGTAACAAACACCGCGAAGACTGCAGCAAGTAAGCCTACAAGCAAGTCTACAACACCAAACTCTTCTACCAAGCCAACAACATCGACTACCTCCAGTAATAAGCCAACAACATCGACTACCTCTAGCAAGCCAACAACGCCGGCAACCTCTACTAAGCCAGCAACATCAACAGCTTCCGCTAAGTCCACAACACCAACCACTTCGATCAAGCCTACAACCCCAACCACTTCGACTAATCCCACAACATCAACTACTTCTACTAATCCTACAATATCAACAACTACGGCCGATAGTAAAACAGCAACAACTGTATCAAAATCACAGGCATCAAAAACAACGACCGATAAAGGAAAAACATCGCCTTCGGCAACTGAAGATTCCAAATCAGAAAAAGATATTCAGGCATCAGACAAAACTGATGCTGAATCGGAAAAGACTGAAGTTAAAGAAGACAAACCTCCACCACCACCACCAAGAAAGAAACTGTGGGCTCATGAAGTTATGAGTTACTCAAGCCAATTGGATAACTGCAGGTTAGATTTCTATTCTCATCATTTCCTACTGTAGTTAAACGTAGAATGAGATTTGGTATTAAATTCTCCCCCTCCAGCTGAGGTTTCTCCTTCGCCTGTTAAATTATGCATATTCTAGTAATTAGGATTATTGATGTCCTTGGTTACAAAACTTTTTACATCTAATTTGGCGATAGTAACTATGACGCATATTATAGATTTGAAGATATCTTAGTTACAGTGACTGTACGAAATCAGTTTACAGCTAAGAAATGATCAAAATTCAAAAGAAAATCTACAAAATTAGCAAGCACTTCTAACCTTATAAAGTCTCTAATAGATTTTCGTTATTTTTTCGGTCAAGTCCTGTAACTAATTTCGTGCAGCTAGCGTAAATAGTACGCGTATATCTTCCACATATTTATAACAGTAAAAATACTCATCTCTATAGTAAAATATGAACTATTTCGTATATTACAGTAATCAAAATAGATATTAGAATGTCTATGTCGTAGATGATAAAAATTTTTATATCCAGTTTGGACGAAATCAGTTTACAGCAAAACAGTTACCAAACACTAGCGACATTATATAGCCTTTGTTAGATTTTCGCCATTTTCCGTTTCATGCAGTTAACGAAACTGTTATATCTTTTTGTCACGGTACGAACTACCGTGAAGAAATAGCTATCTAAATTTGGTGAATATAATATAGTGATAATATATTACAACTAGTTACTTACAATAGGAATTACTCTAATTATAAATATGTTACAGTAAATTTAATGCTGTGTTGTAATGTGCACTGAAATGATTCTGTGAATGGATATATTGTAGTCCGACTGTGAAAAATTAATTAGTAGATGTTCTCACCTAAGTATTTTATATAAGATGACTCATGAATGTTAGCTGCTGTAGAAGGGTATATAAGCCCGTCAGATAGTTGAATAAAGTAGTTCTCAATTGTCTAGTTGAGTTTAACGTAGAATCAAAGGCGTCTAAATTCTTGTGAGATAGTCAAGGGATACCGAATCCCGGAGACTATAGTAATTTAGAGATTTATTTTACGTTATCCTTGTCACTAAGCTGGTTTGTGACACTTTTACATATCTTTAACCACGAAAACATTTATGTCTAGTTTTAGAATATGAATTATTACGAATGTCATAATAATTAAGATACTAGAATATGCATGTTATGGTAAAAAAATTTCATATCTAGTTTGGTGATATTAACCATTACTTGTTTTTCTAAGTAAATAAACAGACTTAAGTCTCTACTGCCATGTATATAAACGACATTTATCTTTTATGCTTTAGATGGAATGCCGACTGTGTCATTGGTCCTCCTACTGTTTATCCTAGGTATGGTCATTTAGAAGGAGCTTGGGCTCAGGGCAAATACGATAATGATCAGTGCATTGTGGTAAGAATCTATGATTCATGATTTGCGATTACTTTTCTTTTCTTAATTAGATGTCAAACAGTATCCCACGAACTTTATATTTGTTATACGATCGTTTTTTGTCAAATTTTTGCAATCAATAATATATCAATACAGTATCATATCGTTCAATAGTGCTTCTAGACGTGATCGAATCTTTCGTGTATAAAAATACGTATCATTAAAAACACTTTAAACGTCATTGTAATACGCTAGATTAGTAAGATATTAATCATCAAGATCATCGAACGTAAGACTTTACATTGTAACATCAAAATGGTTTTAAAATCTTGAAAGAAATTCGCTAGTCTATATCATACCGATTGTACAACTTGTGACAATATTCTATAAAGATATTCCTACAATTTCCATAGATTCTAGAAGCAAGCCGCCTAGTTGTATAAATTTCCGTTCTACCTTATAAATGATCGTCAGCTATTAGAATTTATATCTCAATATTATAATGCTTTAATAATTTAAGAATTGCTTTAATTAATATTATACCAGTTATATTACTTAGATTATATTCTATTACGAAGTAGGTTGTAGTATATGTAGAATCTGTGGGTGAGTAGTATAGTTATAAATTCTGCGATGGAAACCAAGAAACGTTTATCATATATACGAATCTATAATAACCATCAGTTATCAACAAGCACTTTTATATTGAGATTTGCTTTATAAACTAAGCCTGGAGTAGCTATTCTTTTCAAATTTTATTTCATTTCATTAATTCCTCCATTTCTGATCTATTAAAAGTATTAATATAAATAACTTACCAGATAGATAACTGAAATACATAACATACGTAATTCATTACGGACAACGAGCGTTCAAATATGCGAGATTAGCTAGTTACCGGTATCGTGTAAAACACATCGCTATAATTTTAGCGTATAATATCGAATGTGTAGTGTATTTAGAATATACTGTAACTATATTTTACTCTTAAATATAGACATGCTGTATTGATCTTATATTTAGACATATCTACAGTCTGTTCGCTCTAGGTTCAAATATGGCTTACTACATTTAGTTATTACAGTCCTCGCTATTTTCTACAATCATCTGCTATTCTATAACCTGTTATGGTATATGTTGTATCTAATCCTACAATGATGTTCTCTGCATGTGTTCTAATGCCATTGCTACAAATACTGCCGTTTTCTACCTTAGATTTCTTAAGTTGCATTATTAGTCACAGTTAGTATTCACACTTTACTCACGGCAGCCACCACGTTGACCTACCGCAATTATCACATTGTACCTAACTACTGTCTCCACCACAGAATGATATTGCAAATTTGTTTTTTTATCCTGAAGAACAGAATTTGATTACAAAGATATAACCATACTACTAATACTGTTACTAATGATTACTTATGTATAACAACGAAATTAGAAAGCTATAATGAATCATTTCAATAAATCCTAACCTTAACGTTAAAGCAAGATGCTATTTCTGCATTCTTTTGCAGAAATAATTGATGATAAGAATATGTAATTAGTTTGATTCACAAAGACAATAATTTGTGCCATAGGTGAAATTTGAAGAATCCATTTATATCAAGAAAATTAATATCTATGAAACCTATAACTGTGGGGCTGTTAAAGGAATCTGTGTATGGAACAAAGACAAAGAGCAATGGATCCCAATTTGGGAAATGAGCCCAAGCAAGTTTCCATTATCATACAAGATTGCTCGAATATTTGCTCCATTTCTGCAAACGGTTAGAGATAAATAGAGTTAATCTATAGTGTTTAATAGATCAGTATTAAAAGCACTGGATTGCTTTAACAGAACTATGCCGATAGAATAGCGACTATCTTATTTCTACTAATTGAATAGAGTGGTAAAGATTTTATGACTGTTTGTTGTATTATGGCTTAAAACCGATTACTCACCTATTAAATTTTTCAGATTCCTCCATTTCAAACGGATACCGTCATGCTTGAACTTGATTGCACCATAGTAAATCAATTTTGTGAAATTGATGCTATCCAGATAGAAGGCTATCCAGAATTAGTTGGTAAAAAAATATAAAATTTCTATTATTGTTGTCCAAAATATAAAATACATTAGGTTATCGATTGCTTAATTATCTCCAAAATTGGTCAATAGTTAATTAGATAGTAAAAATAAAAATTCTCTTAAAGTTTACTAAAGTGATGGATAGTTAGCAATAAAATTTCTAACGGTTACACTCAGCATTAGCTCCTTTTATTTCATATCGTTAGTGTTTTCTATTTCTAATTTCATGCTTTGAATTTGTTTTCACTTTAAAATATAAATGAAATGCCTGCCGAATCTTATTTCAACCCGAAGTGGAATCAGCCTTGACCTTAGATGATATTAAAACTGATTACATTTTAGCTACTGATCAGGTAAAGCCTCGATAAGAGTAATTTTTGTAATAATTTACTACACTATCTAATTTATATAACTGGTATGAGCACACGAGCACATTAGGCTAAATTTTCGTATTTATACGCGTACTTTCAACGGATTTATATTAAATTAGGCGATCTACAATTGAGAATACTTTGCGCTAAATTTCATGAACTACTTCAACATATCTTTTGCAATACTATACATGAGTAAATCTAAATACTGTACTTTCAATTGTGGGTGAAAAGCTAAACTATTAATATAAGAAATTCATTTTTTATTATTTGAAGCTATTATACTTTATCCATCTAATAGGTTCATAAACGCTTACAAAGTAGTCGATCAATTTCTTATTTTATTTTACCGATGAATCTCTTTATTGAGTGTAAGTAGATAAAAATTAAATTAGTAATTCTTTATAACTATTTTCATTATAGATTAGCAAGAAGGATGGTGTGGAAAAAAGCATGTCACAGAGTGAAAAACTGTATAAGAGTATTCAAAACAATAACGATATAGATCAACCGGTAAGATAGAATCGATAAAGAAAGATTAACTTGACAGATCATTGGGATTACTTAAATGCTGCAGAATTGTGTAGATTTCTATTAAAATTTTCTTCGATGGACTTTGAATTAAAGCATGTTGATAAATTTATTTTGCTATCAGCAAATTTTATTGAGATTGGCTGTCATGGAAGGGAATTATAAGGCAGTTCAATGGGCATTGCAGTATGGTGCCGATCCTAACTATTCCAATGTAAGCCAATTTTTGCTCGATTTAGTGCTTCTAGTAGCTTAAGCTATTCTGATGTTGCTATGATCACTCAAAATTGAAACCATAATCGGCTTTTAAAGGTTGACATTTTCTTTTGCTTGTTCCTTACTCCATTAGGAATATGGAAATACATTAATGCATCAAGCTGCAATGAAAGGCGATTGCAAAATTTTTACCTTGCTATATGACCATGGAGGTCAAATTGAAGCAGACAATAATGTAATATATCGAGATAATTAATAATTTACTTTGTATTCATATCATCTTAAAGTATTAGTTTTACGCCAAAGTATTCAGTATTATTACTTCAAAATTATACAATAGTATTGCATAAAAATTTTCATGGTACTTTTTAATCATCATTAGGCAAAATGGAAACCAATGCACACAGCAGCAGCTTACAGGAGAAAAGAAGTGATCGGCACCTTGATTCAATATGGTGTTGACCTAAATAGTGCTAATAACGTACGTTTCAGCAAAATGATTTAATCCCCTTTACGTTATTAGACCATCTGTTAGCGGTAACGATAGCGTCTGTTTTTTGGTATGCTCTCAGTCAACTGAAGCGAGATCGTCAGCTAAGCTTCCACGTGAATATCTATCTTTATTCTGATTTCTCACCACCTTATATACTGTACAATATAGTCCTTTACTGATCTAGTGCGGAACAGAACTAGTGCCGTTAAGCTCTGATAAGGTTGCAATACTGTACAACCGATATGAATACAATACAAGAAATCCTATAATTAGATACAGAGACGCTTGTAAATCCGTAACATCATCCCTACTCTATTGCACCATTTACATCTTTAAATTGCTTTCTTGTATGTAGTAAATGTAACCTTAGAAATTAAGAATATCGCCGATGCTCTTTTTAATATTTAATGAGAACGATGTTAAATATTAGTTTAAAATGAACTATTAACTGTTATCGGTTATTCATGCAATACCTATCAGATGTCATCAGATTTTTATTTATTCTTTCGACAAATTAAAAAAATTGCCCATTTCTAACAATCTTGATGGATATAGGTTGGTAATACTCCACTTCATCTTGCTTGCATGAACGGTAGTTATAAATGTACCAGCTTATTGATCGAAAAAGGAGCGAGATTAGACATACAAAATAACGTAAGTTTATATGTTATCAAAGTGAAATAGATAAATGATAAATATTGTACATGTATTTTATGTTATTCTTTCTCTTTCATTCTATATCTACTAGAAAGGCAAAAAGGCCATCGATTACGCCTTTCAGACGTGTCATGTTGAACTTATCAAGTTGTTGGTAAAGAGCGAAATTATCCTATATATATATATATTTCTATTTTAGATTATGCAGGATGTTCTACTAGTTAAACAAAGTATATATGATAGTTTCTGTAATATAATAATGATTGTAATTGGTTAGGTTACCGTTGACGATATCTTTGAATTGGCCAAGCTAGAAAATATCAAGCTACTAGAAGAAATGTCTCGAAATGGTGTAGATATTAGCATTACTGTAAGATACGTGATATCGGCTAATACGATTGCAGGATTAGATCATTCTTTAGACTTATCCAAGGCCAACTAACCATAACAAGAATACAGAAATTCAATTAAAATCACTTCTCAATTACTAATACCAAAAAATTATTTCTTTTTTCTTAATTGAATTATTAAGGGAGCGAGAAAGGAGACTGTCCTTCATAAAGCGGTCTTTAATGGAGATTTAAATGCGGTTACAATTTTGCTCAATTACGACGCAGATCCCAATGCACAAGACGTTAGTTTCACTTTATGTTATTGAGCTTATGCTAGAATTTGATAGTTGCACTTGATTAGTGGGCCAAGATTGTTCATTTGACTTAATTTTCGATTCATAGTAGAGTTTCATACTTGATAAGTACGATTAATATTCGTAGCCTTTTTTGATTAAAGTTGAAACTAGATTGGAACTAGATAATTTTATCTTTGTATTCATTTCATTTATTAAGGTACAGGTATAGTAGAATTGTGAAGTAATACATTATTAGTCACTAGTCTCACTACAATTTAATCTAGATTTCGGACTAGATAAATTCATTTCATTAATAATTTTATTTGTTAAACTACCACTTTTAGCACAATTGTAAAGTTGCATATTGTCAGTTGCTAGACTCATCTGTTATATTTTAAACTAAGTTGGAATTGGGTACTTTCATCTTCTCGTTCGCTTAATTACTTAAATTATAGGTTTAGTACAATTGTGAAATTAATATGTAATTAGTTGCCAGTCTTATCGGTTGTAATTTAAAATAGATCGGAACTAGATACCTATTATTTAATTTTAGCTTTAATGTTAATGTATCGATGTAGACTTCTAAATTTTTTTACATATTTTTGGTACATCTAGTAGTCCATGGTTTAGTAGAATCGTAGAGCCGCGCTTTATTAGCGATAGAAATCCAGAATATTAATATCATGTTCATTCTTTCAATTATAAGAGAATTTTTATAGTCCTACTTATTATTAAACGATTAAATAATTTTTTGAAATACTCTATTGACTACTATGTCTATCTAGCATTAGGATGTACCGTATACATTCTATTTATGCTATAGCTATTTTTTTTTATAGCTATGATAATGTTTGTAAGGCTTGAATATGATTTGATATTTATAAATTTACTTTCTACCTTTCCATAGGAAGGAGGATCTACCCCGCTGTTTTATGCAGTTAAACGAGGCTCTTTAGCTATTCTTAAAGAACTTCATAAACGTCGGGGTGATTTATATCATATTGATGCTGTAAGTATTCACTATATGAGTAACTAATGCAATGGTGCTGATAGTTTGACATAGAAAGTGGATAAACTTTTATAGAAACTCAATTCTCTAAATGAGTATTAAATGCACGAAAATCACCTTGTACTATAGAAGTAAAACTGTCTCAACTCAAGTAGCAATATTACAAGAGATTTATATGATTACATGTCGGTGCAGCTCATCATTAGAGTGGAATGGATCGTGGAAAAGATCAATTCTTTTTCGTCCTATACTAACAAAATATTTTACTTTAGTCCTTCATCAAGCATAAAATATACTACGTAGTAAATGAATACATTACTACCCAATACCATAACTTTTTGGCTAGAACTCATGTCAAAATATTGAATTTTAGAATAGAATACTGCTGTCTGCAAGTTATAGCTACATACAAATAGTTATTACTTGTAATATGCTCAGAGAACAGAGAAATTAAAGTATTTTTAGATCAGGAATCTAAACTAGTTTTGAATGTAGGAGGCAGTACGACACTATAATGCAATCATGAGCTATCTGAATTGTAAGCGGTAGTCAAAATCCGCAGCACTTTTAACTTGTGCACTTTATCATTCTACTACTGTCACTCTTCTAATATGCTGATATTGAATTAGCTTTCATTACTTCCTTGTCGTTTAAAAATATCCAGCATGGCAATAATATCAGCTACTACAGCGCCGAACGGAATGATCTAGAAATGCTTTCTTGGCTTAATGATAAACATGTTGATATCCATCGCAAAGATAAGGTAAAGAGAAACAATAATATCAAAAATTGTAGCTAATCGCCCATCAATCCTTCCTCTTGGCTATAATTTAGTATTAGTAGAAACTGCGATAATGAATAAATTTAATTATTAATTAATGCACTTATATTGGATGTCGTTATTGCACCCAATAATTCATCAATCCTTTCTATTAGCTATAATTTAATGGTAGTAGAAAATAAGATAATGTCTAAATTAATTCTATTAAATACATTTCTATTGACTGTCGTTATTGAAGCTTATAATTCATCATTCCTTTCTATTAACTAAAATTTAGCAGTAGTAAAAACTGTGATAATGTCTAAATTTTAACTCTTTGAATTATTATACTTGCATTGAATGGCGTTTCAATAAATCTTGATTTAATTATCCCACTGCTATGGTAGCTTGGGAGAAGCATAGCTTATCATGCAGCGCACAATGGAAAGATGGAATTATTAGTTTGGCTAAAACAGCAGAAAGTGGATATTAACTGGGTCGATTCGGTGAATAAGACAGAGCTAATCTATGATATTGCTAATTTTTCTGGAAATACTAGACTGTACGAGTAATGTTGATTGATGCTAAATGATTCATTGCTGTATGCAATCTTAGACTGGAAATAATATGGCTTGTGTCGCTGCGGAAGGAGGCTACATGGAAATGCTCATGTGGCTAAATAGCAACAATGTCGACATTCACGTCAAGACTATGGTAAGTTATCGAATTAAATCATAAACAGAATCACTTTACTATACTCTAAATAGGATAGAAATGGCTATCTATGATAATAAACTGTTGCTGTTAGTCATAAATGAATCAATCTGGGTAAATATGTGCCAGATCGAATTGACTAGAAGAAAAATTGAAATCGCTACCCATGATATTAAACCATTCCTTTAGTCATAAATGAATAATTCTAGCAATAACTGTATAGCAAAATTTTATTTTTTCTAGTCTGGCATGAATTTATGCCACATTTCTGCCACGAAAGGACACTACGAAATGCTAAAGTGGATTATTGACCAAAAAGTGGATATACGATGCATGAATGAGGTTTTACATAGTTTAATTTTCCTAAAATTCCATGAGATATTGATAAAAGTGATTATGATTGAGTGCTGCCAGCAATATTATCGTGTGTAATAAATGATATCTATGTGATAGTATGGCCGGACACCTCTACAAGCTGCCAGAGAAAATCATCATGAAAATTGCGTTGAATTATTACTTAAATTTGATGCCGACGTCCTGGAAATGGAAAACGTAATTATTGCTATTTTGAAGAACTAGTACAGCATTTACCTAGAAATGATCAAGTATGCTGATGATAAATCCATTCAGCAATGACATCGTATATTGAGAAAATTTGGAATGTTGTATATCGAATGGACAGTTTCTATTTTATCATCCAATTTATTTTTTGTATACTAGCATATGCTAACGATTAAATTGTGTGATCTGTTACTAATTGTATCATTTAGACTACCATGATCGACATCTATAAAGCTACTAAGGAGAATAACGAAGACTTTATCGAACGAGTTGCCAGAGAAGGGAAACTTAGCCTACCTGTAAGTATAAAATTATGCGTATTTCTACTGTATTCTAATAGAAAAAGAATCACTTACCTAATCCATTATGTAACTTAAGACCTTTTCAGAGTGTGGAAGAATAGTTTATAAATGTGTTGCATGTTTTACTTTAGTAATAACTACAGTACATTCCCTTGCACAGTCGTTAAGACCCCGGCCTATCATTTACCAAAATGATTAAGAAATTACTTCATAAGATATCATATAATTAGGCTATTTTAGTAGTAAAATTATTATTATTATCCTACAAGAATGTCAGTGGTAATGATGAAACTGCTATGCATCAAGCTTTCGCCGATAATAACTTAGAAGGAATTAAGCTCCTGACAAAATATGGAGCAGATGCCTACGTCAAAGATGTGAGTAAAGTTATAATTCCAGATTTAAAGTAAATATTTCGAGTTTTAAATATTGGAACTATCGATATTAACTTTACGCATAGTACAGTTACAATTTCTTAACATATATATTTTAAAGAATACATTATTATACCAAAATAGAACAATGGCGATAATCCAATCCACTATGCAGTTAAGAAAGGTCAATTAGAAGCAATTAAAGTTTATTATGAACTTACTGAAGGATTTATGGTAAATTGATCACTCCTGACCTATTCCTAGATATGATTCCAAAGCTGTATCATTCACTATTTTTTATATTACATCAAATTAAAAGTTTATAACAATCGATTATTTGAACTCGTATAGTATTTTACTGAATCATTTCAGTAACGACTAATATTTGATCTTCATTTAACAGACACCAGATTTATTTTATGAGAGAAATAAACTTGGCCATTCCCCTCTGCATATTGCGGCTATTAACGGTCAGGATAGATGTACACAACTACTGTTGCGCTATATGGAAGGTGACAAAGGTCAATCGCGATTCGATTGGGTGATTAATAAGGTGCAACATAGAATCACTAATAGATTTCATCAGTGTTTGGATCCATACAGTAGCTAATTTTCTTTTTTCAAGGAATTTCTTAAAAGGAATTTGGATATGATTAATAGTCTTTATTGCAGTTAGAGTGCTAGACTTAATTTACTTTATTAATATTGTAAAGCTAAAGGCAATTACGTTAAAGTTATATTGCAGTATACTATAAATATATAGACTACATCATCATTCTGGAGATTAAATCCGTTACCATAAGTTAACTTTACAATTATTTGCTTTGGGAAATAGTTAAGAGTGGATAATTTATCGAGTATGATATAAACAGATTAAGCATGTCTCATTATAAAAATATTAATTCTAGTAGATGAAACAGATGATGCAATTTATTTAATCTACAGCTAATTTTTATGACATATTAGGAAGGACATACACCTATAGAATCAGCAGCTGCTGGTAATAATGATGTGACTGTAATGAGTATAAAGAATGCATTGGAGGTAATTAACCAAATTATAATTTCGATCTGTATATATAACATGGTAATTTAAGCTCAAAGATCTGACTTGTACAAATTACTAAATACTGTGATGCTCTTATTGATTAATTCATTTTCAACCATATTTATTTATTGGAGCCAAGAATTTATTGCTTATATGAATTGACGCGACTTGAAATAGTTATTTTGGTAGTTGTTTTAGTAGTTTCCATCATATAATTATAATGATATTTTCCTTAAATTGCTTTGTAAGGATAAGTAATGTCGGTTTCCCTGATCTAAGCTATAACGCTATGGCATAGTATTCCTAATTACACTTCTTGCTTTGTAATGATTAGTTATTAACATTCAGGCCAATCGCAAACCTCATATGAACCGTTATATGCTATAGTATTGCAACAAGTGAAATAAAAATGATGTAAAAATGTTTTGCTCAGTCAGTGGTTGCAAATAGATGATCGCATACCGTCAAAAATTTCGCATATTATGTCAATCGTAGACTATTGAACAAATGGCGTTATCATTATTGCAGAAAGTTTGTCTTACAATCCTTTAGGAAGCTATTCAGCCAGTTATTTTACAATAAGTCATATAGTAGTAAATGTGCTGTAAACAACTATTACTATTAGCTACGCTTAATAAATATTGTATCTCCATAAAGACTTAAATTTGGTTATAAGTGATACTTGTATGAACTCTAGTTAGATACCATTTCAATTACTAACTCGAGTTCTTGAACTATTTTTAAGTATTGATTTTTGGTAAGAATTAAATACGTAAAAGATTGAAGATTTTAATACTCTATTTCATTCATTCACCAATCATAACAGGATAACATGAAAAATATTATGCACCGCGAATATTACGTTTCGGGTGGTAAAATACATTTTCAAGAACATCGTGGTTCTAAGGTTTATAGAAGTAGAATTTGACATTGCATGCTATTTTTATAAGAGAGCATAGTATTGACACATATTTTTACATCTTATTAATCGGTATATCAGTCGCAATTCATTCAATTCCACAATTGTTAGTATTTCTTTAAGATAATTTTTAGGCGTTAGAGTTAAGAAAGGTCTAGTTGCTATTCTTTGTAATTCATTGATATTTACGAATATTTATGTATCGTATTAATCAGCATATCAGTCCTAGTTCTTCCAATTTCATAATTTTTAGTATGATATTTAAGATAACTTTTAGAGTTTAAAAAGATCTAATTATTGCTCTTCGTAATTCGATTATTTATCTTGATTATAGTATATACGTATGACATCAAATGCAAATATTGATGAAGTCTACAAGTTATTCCGTTGGTACTGGTATTTACAGCGTCCTGACATGGCTATTACTATTATTGGCGGAGTTCGCGGATTCAATGTTAACCCTGAATTAAAAAAAATTTTTGGATTCGGTTTAGCAAAGATTATACGTTTAATAAATCCATACGTTGTAGCTGTAGATTGTGATAATGTTGGCATTATGGATTATGTTGGTGAAGCTGTTATGGAAAGCTCAGTAGCTACTGAAATGCAGCGAAATAGCGATACCATGTTAATTGGCTATGCGTATTGGAAAAACGCAATTGTTCAAAATCAAAGCGATGGAAGCAACCCTATAGATGAAATTGTACGATAGAGTGTCGACCTTTATAGCTATCATAACTTGTAAAAGTCGAAAAATACTTCAGAAAATTCCTTGATGTAGCTCAAACTATTGGTTGATCTATAAAGCCATAGCTTTGAACAGCACTTGCTAAAATCTATTCTATGCTTACTTAAAAATACTATAGAGTTTTCCTTATAAGCAGCTCAAACTGCATCCGATACGTAAATACTTTGAATAATACTCACTAATGTCTATTCTATGCATATTTTTCAATTTATGTTTTTGTTAGGATCGGACAGAAGCTCGTTATCCTGATAATAAGCTTGCTAAGGAGATTGCAGTACCCCTACATAAATCTTTTAAACACATATTATTTCTGGAAGAATCTCGACCGGTAGGATTAGAACCATGTGCAATGCTAACTGGCAAAATGCTATATGGTAAATCACTTTTTTAACAGAGTAAAGCTTTTTTATGTTACTGTATGTTCATACTGACCATTCTATCAACGTATTAACTGACCATTGAATATCCAAATTAGAATACACTGTACCCTGCCTAAACATAATCGTTGGTGGAGGATATCAAACAATCTGCAAACTTCACAGCTACATTGCTGTAACTGATTTATATAGTGGAAGCAAGCATCGTTTGAATGTTCCAATAGTGGTTGTTGCTGACAGTGGTGGAGCAGCAAATATATTAGCATATGCTTATACTCATGCGGTGGCAACTGGCAAAGTCAAAGATCATCGAGGCAAAGAGTATGAAAGGGTTTAAATTGATTCCTTTATCTATTCTTTCTAGAAAGATAAAATAGTCAACACTTTATATCAACTAGTGAAGACTAGACTATAAAAGCTTATGGTATTGATGTTGATAGATCGTATAAAATTCGATAGGGTATTAAGGTACACGTGTAACTGCTAGATATATCGATGCAGCTATGGGCTATCAAATATACAGTACAATATAGCATAGGCCGACAAATATATTTAATTGCAAATCTAATTCTAACTAGATTATACTCGTATTACATAGAAATAATAACGTAACGATGGCCATTCAATGCAGTAAAGATCTGATAATTATTTAAATTAGTATCAAGCATAAGTATAATGATAGTTGTAAATAGTAAAATAATAGATACGTTACATAGTGATATAATTGAAAAGTAGCAAGACTATAGTAAATATGCTGAGGGAGTTACCGTAATATATACAGTGTATTTTTAGGTTAATTTTTTAGTAAATTTTTATACCTTTTATAGCGATGAGGCAGCCAATACTTTTACATTAACTAGCCAAGACTAGAGTATAAAAGCTAACAGTATTGATATCGATAAATCACGTCGAATTAGATAGAGTATTAATGTACCGGTATAAGAGCTAGATAAATATACCCGTACCTATGCAGCTAAGGACTATCAAGCGTACAATATGATATAGACTAAAAAACATGCAATATAATTGGAAATCTAAATACACATAAATTATACTCGTATTTATATAGGTATAACGATAGTTATAAACAAAAACATGATAATTGTATTATATAGCAGTATAATTAAAAAGTAGCAAAATTACTGTAAATACAGGATATTTTTAGGTTAGCCATTCAAAAAACATCGAAATTTTACCCGATTTTATTACAAATTGTAATTAATACGATGTTATGAGTTACAGATGGTTACTCAACTAAAAATAACTATGCTACCTTCAATAATACGCAATGATAGTAACGAAT
Organism: Trichoplax adhaerens; assembly: GCF_000150275.1. NCBI lineage: Eukaryota > Metazoa > Placozoa > Uniplacotomia > Trichoplacea > Trichoplacidae > Trichoplax > Trichoplax adhaerens. Next base: position 11,006,482 of record NW_002060943.1, on the reverse strand, counting down.
TATAAAATTTTATAAATGTTGCTTTTATTTGTAATTAAATTACGCTCTAATCGTAATAATATTCATAAATTATTCTAGTTAATCTATTCATTTCTTTATATCTGAAAGGGTTAATAATTATCGTATCAGTCCACAATATGAAAATGAAACTAAGCGCCTAATTCGAGAAGAATTCAATTGGTCTGAATACCACAATTTTAAGGAAATCATGCAGTGCTTCCAGAAAATCAACGATCTAATAAAATTTAAAGATGTTGTAAGTTACCTATCGTAGATTTCTTTAATTAGAAATAAGAGAAATACTCTATTAAAAGAATTTAAGGTTATCTTATGGACTTAAACTAGTAGTAGCTAACATAAAATTCCAGTTGGCTCAGTTTGAATTCTAATGAAAGAGTGATATTCTTCAATATGCTTTAGAACATTTCTGTTTCTTTTACTAGTTCACAATGTATACCACCGATGATGGGGATTTTGATACGGCTATAGTTCAATCGCTGATGAAAGGTAAATATCGAATGCCTCCTAATCCGAATACAAATTTATAAAAACGATTACGTATCATTATTTTGGGCAGAGTTAACAATTACAGATGTTCATAATTAATATTGTCTTAATTAGATTGTCTCGATCCGATCAATGAAAGACAGCAAATTGAGATTGCATCTAAATGCAATAAGTTATATTTAGCAAAAGTACAAATTATGTCTGGCTTGAATGATAAGGTAAATTAACTCGATAGCAAGGAACATCTTTAGCCATGTTAGAAATTCACTCAATGATTTTAAATTCTCTTTACTACAATTCATTTCTTGCCAGTCACTTACTGAATGAATTTAAAAGTACCTTGTATTAGTGACATTGGAAAGTTTTTTCTTTTTTTAGACGCTAAATTTTACCGATTTAAAATCAGCTTTGGTAATTGCTATGATTGATGATCGACTTGATTTCGTAATGGAGATATTTGGCGGAAAAATGACGCCAGAAGAAATCTTTACTAAAACTGTTTTGAAGGAGCTATATGATTTTACGGTACTTATCGATGGCAAATTATTCATTCACCGTTCCCGTATATTAATGATGGCATTTACTTTTCTAGGCAAGGAATGACTTGATTTTAAAGCCCATTTTTAAAATGGATAAAACGGGACTATTCGGCAAAGCGGTAAGAAATCGCACCGGCCATTTCTATTTTCTGATAAAGAAATACTATTTTTATTGATGCAACCAATATAATTGCTGACGTGTAGATTATTCTATCCTGATGTTGATGACTTCGCACAAGTTAATTTGCGAGTAGATAATAACATAATCATTTGCCTTTCGTTAAAAATCTATTTCTTGCTAATTAATCCCAATAGAACTGCATAAGAGTACGCATATGAATTTGTAAGCTTATGGAAATGATAGCTATACGCGTATATCCGTCATCAGACAATGATATTCGCTCTTACTAATCAGATAACCACTCTGTTTAATTTTCTTATTTCTTTTGTGAGATGATGTTAGTTGAGTTAATGCGACCAATCTGTTAAAAAAATTGTGATCTAATATCAGTTTTCCTTCTGTCGATAATATAGAACCACATAATCAAACTTTTCACCGTGGGTAATATCATCTCTAAATTGATGGGATACGGCTTTGAAAATCCTTTCAAGAAATATAGGAAGGAGAAAGCGAGACACCGTTCTGTTCGAGAAGGCGGGGAAACTATAAATAATATCAATTTAGATACTTCATCACTATTGGACTATCCGCTACATCATTATTTCATCTGGTCAATTCTAGCAAGGCGATACAAAATTGCTCATTTCCTTTTACAAAAAGTTGCACATCCGATGGCAGCATCATTAATTGCCTACACACTACTACGGCGTTTAAGTAAGCAAGCTAAGAGAGTAGCAGCAACTGATATCAGCCATCAATTTTCTGTAGAATCTCGGTAAGTGTTAATTTGTATCATCAATTTTATCTTTATTGCTTTCCTTATACATGTCTATCTATATCTAGGATAAGATGTTGAAAGTGATTTAATCAAATAGGCTTCCTTTTTATGTATAAATGAAAATTATTTTGAACCTTTTAACTTATGATGGATTGACTATGACTACTAAAATTTATAGTCTGTTCCAAAGCCATGCGGTGAATTTTTTACGTCAATACTACGATGATGATGAAGCTAATGCTATGATACTACTCCGAATAATCATGCCAGATTGGGGTAATGCCACTTGTTTACAAATTTCTCACTCGTCTGGAAATGAGAAATTTTTAGCCGAACGCTGCTGTCAATCGTTGTTAAGCAAACTATGGGTCGACGATGTTAGTAAAAGTTTACCAATGAAGCATAGCAGAGATATTAATGTCCGATGATAGCCACTTTATATGATTATATATGTCTATCTAGTTGGCTATTTTGTAAGTCGGCTGCGCAAATACGGCCATTTTACAAAATAGCCGTCTATCTAAGCTAGCCCTATCAGATTGATTAGATCGTCGTTTGCACAAGTATATTAGTATAGGATTACTGCTTATAACTGCGGAATATTTATATTCAGCTAGCCAGAGTAAAATATCAACAGCTATGATTAGACCCTTTTAATAAGTCTGCGATCATTACTATGCCGCTTTGCATCATGTCATTTATGCAAAGCTGGCTATAATATTGAACACCAATTAATTATATTCTGAAAAATTTCATTGTAGGTAGTGGACTGATTACATTAGTTATCGTATACGGAAGTATATTAGCATAGGATTACTATTTAAGATTGCAGAGTATTTATATTTCAGTAAGCCATATTACAATATGAATAGTGATGATTACACCCGTTTAATAAGTCTGCTATTATTGCCAAGCCGCGTTACTTGTTATAATTTTGATCACTCTTTAATTATAATTATAGTGTGAAAGTTAATTATTAGTATATTATATTCGATATCTTTATACAGATGTAAATATAGCAGGCGGTAATGAAGTAATTACAACTTACTCCTGAAAGATTATTAATAAGTACTGTCAAAATTATTGATTTCGATACAATATTTATGCTTACATTAGGATACGATGCCTCAAGAACTTAAAGCATTGCCAGGTCAAGAACAAACCAATCCCAATGAAGATGCAAATTCAAAATCTAAGAAACGGATCTGGAGGCGTAGATCTACTTATGCTTTAGACATTGGAACTGAAATGACCGATCAGTCGGCATTAGTTGATGAACAAGATGAAGAACTTGCTGAACGTAAAAGTTGCTTGCAAGGAAACCGATGCCAGTTTCTAACTGCACCCAGGACAATTTTTGCGTATAATGTCGTAAGTTTATAAAGATTATTATCATTTATTTTCAGTTTTCTATAATTAAAATATTCCTGAGAAATCCTCATTTATAAGTACCATTATTGATTACAAGTTTAAGTATCGATCTCATTTCCAGTATATTCTGGCTTGTTAAGTATACTTGTGTCAATCATTAACGTAATACGTAAACTATCGCTACTTTATCTTCATTAAAGATTTCCTTCCTGGTATTTATCGTCCTATTTGCATACATCATCCTATCTGATTATCAGCAATCCCCGAGTATCCCTGAATACATTCTAATCGGATGGGTTGCAACATATACTATTGAAGAAGTTAGACAGGTATGGCCTGCTCTGCTTGATCAAATTTCCAGTAATGCGTTTCAGTAAACGTTGTCATGATCAAATCTTCATGTCTAGCAATCTCATTAGTTATTTGCGTATGCATTGTTTTTTTATAGCTGGTCATAATTAATCAGCCGACATACATTGCGAAAGTAAAGTCATACTTTTCGAGTATTGGGAATATTGGAGATACAATATCATCACTTCTCTTTGCTACTGGTGTAGTTATGAGATTTTTTAAAGCTACTCGTGATGTTGGGCATATAGTCTATTGCTTGAGCTTTCTGGTTTTCTGCTTCAGAACATTAAATATCTTTTCAGTTAGCAGACATCTTGGTCCTTTCCTGGTGATGATCAATAAAATGGTATGATCTTAAACGATGCAAAGTTGAAAACAATATAATGAGGATATTATAGACTTATATAAATAAAGTTCAAAATTATGTCTCGGTAATACAGTAGTTTTACTGTACTTATTAGATACAAATCTCTATTTAAATACGGTAGTTTTCATTTTATATAATTTTACCTCCTATACAGACGTTAATGAAATAGTATGCAATTTATCTTTTTCTCACAGATCAAAGATTTGTTAAAATTTTTATTACTGCTAGCAATTTTTATCATCGCTTATGGTGTAGCTAGTCAGGCGATTTTGTATCCAAATTCACCGTGGGACTGGAATTTGCTACGACAGATATTCTATATGCCATTCTTTCAGTTATTTGGAGAATTATTTGTGGATCAAATCCAAGGTAATGTTTATTTACTGTAGTAAAATATCGCGGGCATACCTGTGCTAACTTATTTGATAAACTGGCTGATATAGTACTCCCTTAATCTAATAGCTACATCTTATCGGTTTATGATTATCTTAATAGGCCGAGACTGCCCACCGAACGCTACTTACCTTACAAATAGTAAATGTGTGGCTAATACATGGATGGTTCCTATTCTATTAGCTGGATATATGTTAATTGCAAACGTTCTGTTACTGAATTTATTGATTGCTGTTTTCAAGTAAGAAAAATATACATAAGTTTGACCCGTATTTATTTATGAAATACTATAAGCTGCACTTAAATAATATAAGACTGAACTCTTTGCTTTTATTGATGCTTTTACAGCAATACTTATAGTAAAATACAAGAAAATTCAGACACGGTTTGGAAGTTCCAGCGTTACTCTCTAATAGAAGAATATTTAGAAAAGCCAGTTTTGCCTCCTCCATTTATTATTATACCAATTTGCATAACATTGTTTCGATATATCTTTATTAATGGGCTATGTTGCATTCCAAGACCTCGCAGTAATAAACTAAGTAAGTTGAATATTCTTACAAGGGCCATAAGAAATTTTTTATACTTATTTTTTAATTCGAGTTTGAACCGTACTGATTAACGGGCCCGTACTACTTTGATAGAAATACACCTTATGGATATCAATAATAAGCGATTACTAACTTGGGAAAGTTGGTTGGCTTTTCTATATTGGCGCAAACATGAAGAAATAAAACTACCTGTTACCAAAGTGATGGATAAAAATCCAACACCATCACAGTTATGATGGATTACACAATATTTTGTCTCCCCCATTACGGCATTATTCTCAAACCAGATAAGCGGATTTTGCAATCTTGCTAGCTTTAGTAGTGAGTAATTGGTAATTTTCTTTTAAGTTGTGGAATGTTTGGTCTATAGCAATATATTATATATTTAACGTGTAATTGTATATTACACACTGATGTTAAAATGAAAGACTCGCTATTTTAACGTTATCTTCACTATGAGTTAGTTAATTTGTAGTATTAAAATTAGATTCATTATTGATATTACAAGTTTATAACAAGAAGTTTCTTTAACAAATTCAAAAATTCAATACTACTGTACTAAATATGTAGATGTTTAAGTATTAATAATTTGTTGACTACAGAGTAAAATGATACCAGGCTATATCTCATCTTACATTGAGATAGTAAATCTTAATAAAACGCTAATGTAGACTCTTATTAATGTATATTTCTTCAATTAATAGCACGATCAAGCGGAAATATCATTATCACTAGTTAATCTTTAGGATCTAATAATCACTAGTTCTAAAGATTTTTGATGATGTTGGATGTTAATGGTTATAATTTTTGAGGTTCTTTGGTAGCATTATCTTTCCTTGCATTAATTTGCACTGATTGAAATCCTGTCTTTTAACGCTTGTAGTTAACGCAAGCAGTTCATTAAATCTGTCTATTGAGATGAATTAGTAACTACTGTATTCGTTTAAAAGCTCTTTAGATAAAAATAAAATTAATCTACCTTGATTTGATTTACGAACAAATCCAATTACTCGATTATATTCAAATGGTATCAGTTAATGACAATTTATCTGATCCTATCACTACGATAACACTTTTGAATTAAATATTATACCATACAAATATTAGCATGCATTACTAATTGCACTGAAGATGCATTTCATTAGGCAAAATTGAAAATTTTACACTACGATATTTTACTTTACTGCAGATTGCTAATAATGTAAGAATAAAATTCATAAAACGATTCCGTAAATGGATGCTGATAAATTCGTAGGAAATAGATGGTTCGGTGTTATTATATCACAGTCAAAAATATTTTAAAAATCGTTGAAACGACAAGTATGCTGATTGAAATTACGATTAAATATTTATAGCTTCGATCGTCGAGTAAATTTTTAAATAGTGTACGAGAAGATAGTTAATTACTAATACATTAGTATTGAAGTTAGACTAAAATCATCTGAATAAGATTAAAAATGTAAAGGGAGTGAATTTATTGCAAGAAAAATATTGATTAAAACTATTTGCTGAAAAGTTTTTTCATTTTATAACAAGGAATAACGAACACCATAAGATTTCGAAGATTAATTATGGCTTAGTTGATTTAAAAGTTAGAGACTTCTTTTTTACTTTCTATGCTGTATGGATTTTCGTGTCCTGTAACATGGTTAGAGAAAAGTTTCAAATCATTGTATGTCGTTGTAAATTAAAGCTTGAGAAATCTTTTACTTAACTTTACCATTAGTTACCAATGAAAAATTAAGATCCGGTATTAATCTTATATGAATAAGCTAGGAATAATATGCTCTATATACTCTAGTATAGTCAGCATCTATAATACAGTCATTTCTATCATACTAGGCTCAGTCTACATTAATGGGCTACATTAATAGTTTATAGCTTAAAACTGCTACCTTGAACACTTGTAGACGATATTGATTGGGCATTAGCAAGAGCCATTGTGCTTGTACTATATTTCCAGTTTAAAGATAATAATCAACATTGTTAATCAATCCCTCGGACATTTCAAGAAAATTTCAGTGATCAATATCGAAACTATCTAGATTTATTCGATCTATGAGCATTGCCTTTTCACTGGGACGGATTTGTGCTTAATATAGACGACCAGAATGATCATGGTAATAATGATAGCAGCAACACTACCCAATGCTATACCTATGATAGTGCCAGCTATGGAATGAAATAAACAAACTTAAAATACCTTTTTGGGATGTGTACATAATATTTTCGTCGACTTTATCATAGCTACTACTATTTAGAAACGCATTTACAACCAGGCTGTACGATTAATTCTATAAGGTAATGAGGTCATACAGTACGCAACATGTTATTACTAACTTTGCGTAGAGGAACCTGTTTCGCATCGGTTGCCTCGATATGGATTATTGCAACTGTTGAGAAAATATAATAGATACATAATTTATTTAATCATATCAACGAAAGTTAATAAACTTAAATTCCAGTAATACTTACGAGCATACTGGTTTATTATTAAAAGTTGTGCAAGTTCCACCATTTAAACAGTAATCAGTTGGGCATATGCCTAATAAGCGAATATACCAAGATGGTGAATACGTTAACTCATCTCTATACATTAAATACGATTCTACCGTAGTAACATTAATTGATATTCTATATCAATTTACTACCAATTATTTATGATTAATTAACACCTCAAAATTGTCTTACTTTGACAGAAATTAGATGAATCCAATATGTATCCACTGTTACATGGGCAATTATATGAACCGATGGTATTACGGCAATTGGTATTGGGTGGACAGATGTTACTTAAGCATTCGTTAATGTCTATATTATTATCAAATAGAAATATTTAGCCTAATGCGGTAATAAAAATAGAGTACTTCTAAGGATAGTTTAAAGCTATTTCACTATGGCGATATTTAGGACCGTTTTCCGTAAAACTATTTTCTTCTAATGACAGCTCTTGTTAATATTACCTGAACAAACAGTGCCGTTTTTCTTAAATCCTGGTTTACAATCACATCGAATAGATGATCCAATTGTCATACAATTTTGATTTTGGCTACAGTTATTCAAGGATGTACTGCAAAGGTTATAATCTAGTGAGGATAAGTCGGTAAAAAATTTCGATTATTAAAGTGCCTTAAATTTATTATGGTAAAAATGATTGTATTAAGTATAAATTTTCATCTAATATCTCGGTATCACGTTTACTCATATACCAGTTACTTACTATTAGTAGTGGTGTTGGCTACTTGAATGCTACCGATAGATTTAATAGTGTTTGCAACTTGTTGCACTTGGTTGAGAAGTACGGTGGAAGTCGATCTCAAATAGATAGCACAGTTGACGTTGATACTGCTACTAGCACAGGTACTACAGCGACTGTTAAGTAAAATTATTGAAACTAAGATTAGTACACATCATCGTCAAACGTTAAAACAGACTTTGCACTCATTTCCGGCAGTAAATATTAAGAGAAGCGTACTGTATACTGCCATTTAGAAGCTTACCTAATAGAAACAACTCTGACGTCTACAAAGCTGTTGCTTGATACAGCGTTCGCTGCAAAAGTTTGCCTAACCTAAATGTACCAAAATGTCAGTTTTAACTCAATTAACAGTAGCTACTTATTCTAATTTGGAAGCAATTTAGCAAAACTAATTAATAGATTACCGGGGTATTAAAATTTAACGAAATATTAATTTTAAGTAAACTACCGGTAGCTACATATTTTAATTGAAAACTTCTTGATTATATATCCGGGTCTTAATTAATATATAAATTGTAATCGAATATTACTTGATTGGTCACACTGCTTTCGATATTTCGGAATTCTACGCTGTTAGGGTTAGAATAGGCATTTACATACGGCGTAGACAATGTTAGAGTCACAGAGTAGGATTTAGGAGCTGGTTAAAAGTAGTAGAAACAAAACATTAATACGTACAGTATTTATATAGTATATGTAGTACATAGGTAGCTTCACTTGATAGCACTAAGATGTATGTATTATCATAATAAGATAAGAGTTTTTACCAAACATAAACTTCTGACTGGATACTGTGATAGAATTTGAAGCGGTACACCAGTAAGAACCAAAGGTGTTGAATTGAATCTGAGATATTGTAAGTATTGATGTTACAGTGTATTTGCCGCTAGTACTTGTTGATATTGATATAGTAGGGCCGGTGGTAATCGCTTCAGATTCACGATAGAATGCTATTTTTGGTAATGGATCACCATACGCTGAGCAAGTTAAAGTTAATGGTAGGGTCGTAAAAGCCGCAACCGGATTTTGTTCAAATTGTACTAGTATTGCTATATTTAAATTCGTGAAAAGTGATGAGAAACTCTGAGGTTAGAAATACATTCTTTATTGCTATGTACTAATTGATTAATATTCATAATATATGATAGGATTGATATCTATATCAATGTCTCAGTTACCAGTTATACAGCCGATTCCATTGAAATAGCCCATTTTACATTTGCAATAAAAGGATGTTCCGCTGAAGATGTTGACACAAGTTGTGTTGAAAGCGCTGCACGGCGAACTGTCGCAAGGAAGCTGTAGTGCTATTACAGGAAATTAAAATTATAAGTGACTACATAGCGAAATAATATAATATGAAAACAAATGGAATTATACAGGGAGATTATTGTACCTGGAGGCCGCTGAATACATGGTATTAGTGAAGCTAGTGGAGAACTATTGAAGAACAATTGTATTAATGGCTAAAATTTAACTGTTATTCACTTAATCTAACATCAATTATACGTCTAACCTTGTTGTATTTGACGGCTTAGACATAGTGCTGTTGAATGGCGCATCTAAGGTTTATAATACGATCAAAATAACTTAAATTCGGAACGTAGACTAATTTATCATAACTAGTTAACATATTACAAGTAAAGTTACTTTGACATATGATAGCCGCGTCTTCGGCATGACCACAGTTTGTTATTCCTATTCTACTATGTCGACATCTCGAAATTGAGCTTTCAAATCCGACGCAATGAACATCATCGAAGATAATTGGACCAGTGGCATAACCATATCGTTGAATATTAGGTACCGCTTGAGCACCACGAAAACCTAATTGACGGCATACTACATTGCCGTCGGCCAAGCTCCAACTATCACCACAAATTGTTCCCCACTGACCATGAGAATAAATTTCTATTCTACCTTCTATATAAGATCCTCCATCGACTAAGCGTATTCCTATCTTGTTTGCCTCTATAAATTTTGATTCAAAATTAGTTTAAAGCCATTTATAATCTTTTTAACTGTATTATAGACTCAATATTGCGCGGGAACCATTTGCCTAGATATTAATAACTTACGGTAGCGGCACTGATAACCAGTATAGCCATCAGCACATTTGCAAGAGTAACCATTAATTTCATCTACGCATACCATATTTGGGTTGGAACTGCAAGGATTAGACTGGCATTCATTAATGTCTACGTGAAGATTTGAATTTTTAGAAACGAACAGTTAGTAATTTTACACTGAATGTAAGGTGCGTTTTGATCATTTAAGGGGTATAGATAACTACTCATAGTGTTAATTACTTTTCTCACTTATTACTTACTTTGATTACAGTTAGATCCCGACCATCCAGGGTAGCAGAAGCATTGATATGAACCATTGGTTAAGACACTGCATGAACCATGATTGCATACAGCAGTTGCATAACATGGATGATCTACCGTTATAAAGGAACAACTTTCTTAACAAAGAATGCTTTGCCAGTACCGTGGCTATTTAAAGAATTTTTATCACAAAATACAACGTTGAAATAAAGGACGTAACTTACTTGTGCATTTAATACCAATCGGTCTGTTAGCATTAGGTCCAGTACAAAAGCCTGTTGATTGCTTACTGTAGGTACACTGTCTGATCGAACTTTCAGATCCTTTGCAATATAAATCGTTGACGATAACGGACTTGTCTACTGTATATATACCCGGTGCTAGCCACGGTTGAAATGTTTGATATCCAAGCTGTCTGCAAATTACTTCCTGATTGAAGTCAGAGTAACGAGAGAAACCAGTAAAGCAAATTCTACCCCATTGATTGTTATGGTACACCAATAAATAGCCATTTCCAGGAGCTACATTGTAGTTGAGTTGAATATCACCTTCTTGAGGTGCAGCTGTAGATTGTAATGTAGTTCAGTTATTGTAATTTATTATACATCAGAGCATACAAATAATTCATTTCATAATTTGCCTACCTTACTGCTGGTATTTATAAGAGCAAATAATTAAAATAGCTGCATAGCTAGAATTTCCATAGACTTTAATTACGTCTCAAGTTATACATTGGTACTTACCATATTCACACATTGGACCAAATGAAGTGCCTGGGCATACACAGTTGTAGCCACCAAAGAATGATTGACAAGTGGCATTGCTTGAACATGGATTTTGTAAGCAATTATCAACGACTAATTAATCAATACAAGAATGCTGCATTAAATTTCAAATCGATATTGACTCGAGTTTAATATCTCACTACTTGCATTTCCTGATGAACAGGTTATCATAATGATGTCAATCTACTATATTAAAAAACTTATCCTTACCTTGATCGCAGTTTCTACCAGTATATCCTGGATAGCACGTGCATGTATAGTTGACCGAATTGATAGCTACACAAGATCCACGGAAGCATGGTGAGAATGGAGTACATGGGTCGCCTAAAGGTATTACAGATCAATTTAGCATTTAGCTATCCATATATACTGATACATCAACGTTAAAAATTATTAAGCGAACATATTAAATCTTCAAATATTGACAATGTTATTATGCTTACGTTGACAGCTAACTCCAACGTCCCGACTGTGTGCACAGGTATTATTATTCCAGCCCGTATGAGAACACTGAGATAAAGTACTTTCTTGGCCATTACACTGGACATTGGTGAGCCAGATTTTACCTATTCCTTGTCCGTTTCCTCCACAGCACGTTACTCCAACAGATCTAGCATAGCCCAATTGCCTACAGACAACATTGCCATCAGTAGTGTTAAAGTTTTGATCACATACTGTTCCCCATTCGCCATTATGATATATTTCCAATCGACCACGTAATGCTGTCGGTCCGTTAACTAATGTTATATCTCCTTCTTTTACTGGACCTATGAAATTTCAAATAAGAACACAATCATCCTCTGCTGTTTCTCTAGTATCGCAATACAGAGGCCACTATATAGAGTTTGTTACAGTATATAGTTAGCACCATAACTATAATTAATATAGTTTAGCATACCGTATATTTTTCATATACAGCAAAAATTTATTTGGTTATAAAAATACGCTACCTTTTTCACAGAATCGCCCATAATAACCAGGAGGGCATTGACATGAATATGTGCTATCACCGATACACGTTGCGTTAGCTGGACATGGGTTGGAGAAACAGGCATATCCTACAGGAGGAAGAATCCAAATTTAAATAAACTACAATAATTACATCAAAATGCGACCGATAAATTAATTTAAATGTAGTTATGTAGAAAATATGGTTTGGCATGGTTTAATTTTATCTGGTAGGGCTAATGGATGCTTAAAAGTAATAAAGTTTGTAACCCACTTGATTCGCAGTTAACGCCAGTAAAACCAGAAATGCATGTACACGTATATGAATTGCTATTGCTTGCACATTGACCGAGAATGCAGGGTGACGAAGCACAGAAACTATCTGTTTGTAAATCGGATGGAAAAAATTTTAGAATAAAATTTAAATAATAAGTTGTTCGTCTACAAGCTGGTAATGATTGCTTTAAAATGATACTTAGTAAAACTTAATATAAACTAATTTTTAAAATATTAATATCGTGACACTATATTACCAAGCATTTATGTTAGAAATATATCTAAAGTTAAGTATTGTAAATTAATATCTGTTACGTGTATAAGCATATGCTTGAGACCGCAACATCAGAATACCATTATATCACTAGGTTTCTATCATGTCGTACTTGTGCAGGTGACTGATGCATCTTTAGCATTGGCGCATGTATTATTTCCCCATCCGTTATGCTTGCAGCTAGATATCGTTGATTCCGTACCATCGCATTGCAAATTACTAAGCCATACTGATCCCGTTCCTTGTCCAGATATAGGACAACAACCTGCTGTAAGTGCTGTAAGATAGCCTAACTGATGACAAATAACAGTAGCATCTTTGAAGTCGAAGTTATTATCGCAGATAGTGCCCCAGCTGCCATTGTAATAGACTTCTACGCGGCCTTGATCTGGTTGAGCTGATCCAGCTAATTGTATAACTCCATTTGCAGGAGGCCCAGCTATAGTAGGTTTAAACATTAAATATAGTTTTGTAGTGATTTTCAGTAGTATTGTCAATGACTAATTGGCACAAGGCAATTACAAAATGTCTTGTATTACTAGCATGCTTTATTACCGTTGGCACAATTTGAGCCATAAGAAGTACCAGGACACAAGCATCGGAAGGTATTGCCAATGTTTTGGCAGGTAGCATTAGTAGAACATGGACTCCCTGAACATCCATCAACTTTATAATGGATAATTAATAATTTATAAAATTAGACTTTGACGATATAAACAATACAATCTATTAAGATTCCTTGATCATTCTACGATTGGTAATGGTCTTATTAACATTAACTTACTAAATTCACATCTTTTGCCTCTATAACCTGTAAGACAACTACAATTGTATCCGTTGATCAGCGAATTACATGAACCAGAAACACATGGACTGGAAGCACAATAATCATCTATATAGAGTTTAAAAAATTATTGGTAAGGTATAGCAGTCTTCAGAAAGTAGCATGATCATTTAAATAATTTAGAAGTTGAAAATATAGAATGTACGGTACTGACAAATTTAATTATAAGACTGACTTTGATCTTTCATAGATTGTTTCATAAATACCCTAACCAATTACATCTTACCCTACCTGAACATTGGATTCCAACATCTTTGTTGTGCGTGCAAGCAGTCATGGACGATGTCCAGTTTTCATATGTGCATTGGAGTAAAGATTGCTCTGTACCTGTGCAATTGATATTGGCTAGCAAAATGGGGCCAGTACTCTTGCCAAAAAGTGCACAACAGCGAACACGAACAGCCGTATTATATCCTAATTGGCGACACGCTACCATTGCTTCCATATAACCGAATCCAGCATCACAAACTGAACCCCACATGCCGTTACGATAAACTTCTAGTAACCCCCTATTAGCCATGTTACCGACTAATCTTAAAGATCCATCAGCTGCTGGCCCTGCATATATGCATACATGTATGCGAAAGTAACTTGTCAATTTCGTCGCATTAAGTGATCAATATAAATATTGAAACAACTGCGTTGATTTAACAAACCATATTGACAGACACTGCCGTAATAGCCAATTGTGCATAAGCACTGATGACCATCAATGTTCTGTTGACAGGTTGCGTTGGCGCTACAAGGACTCGAAGCACAGCTATTACCTATGTTAGATAGGTAGCCATAAAGGAATCACTTATTTAATAATCAGATAAAATGTAAAAGCCAAAAGATTTAATTTATCCTTAAATTAATTTGTGATCAGTTGGATTTACTTGCGTTGCAGTATGCTCCTGTCCAACCAGATAAACAGGTACAAGTGAAACCACCAAGTCGAGGAGTGCAAGTTCCATTGGCACAAGGTGACAGGAGGCATCTATTTTCTGAAGAATCCGAAAGTTAAAAAGATTATAGTTAATATACAATCAATTACTATTGAAATATGGAGTATATCAAACTATCCGTACAAAGTATTTCGATTGAGGTTTACCTGTTTCGCAACGCCTACCAGTATAGCCTCCTTGGCATTGGCAAGTAAAATTATTTCCATTATTGGTGTTGATGCAATTACCATTCAGACATGGGTTTGTAGCGCAAGTATTATTTTGTGTTCCTATTATATGAATGTCAGCAAGTACCAAGAGTTAAAAATATTTGATGACAAAATTAATGGTAACAGGAAGCCATTTAAACATCTTTCAAGTATCTAAATATTATGAATTAGCGACAAGTTACCGATTGTGGCGCAGTTAAGGCCGGTCCAACCAGCGTAGCAATTACATGTGTGTCCAGTTGGTGTTGAGATGCAAACTCCATTCCAACAAGGACTTGATAAACAGGCATCATCTAAAATTTTAGTTACAGTTTAGTTAAGTTTGAACTTTAAAAGCAGAAAACCTTGATTTAAAACAATTCAAAGGAGTAGTTTCAATCAAAATTTAATACAACATACTTAGACAAGCAACAGATACTGTGCTAGACGGATTGCAACGGCGTAGTCCTAGACCACTATGTTCACATGCTAGTAAGTTAGGCTCTGCTCCTTTACAGTGGACTGAATCCAACCACATGTAATTATTACCAGCTCCGTGAACTCCACAACATCGACTATACCATGCAAATTTATAACCCAACTGGCGACAGACAACCATAGTGTCATTCTGATCAAAATTTGTACCGCAAACGGTTCCCCATATGCCATTGTTATACATTTCCAGCCTACCAATATTCGGCTGGCTGCCATTGACCAAGTGAACATCTCCATTGCTAGCAGGACCTATATTTTAGTTTATTTATTCAATGCTAACTCAATCTAGCTTAAAATTTTGAAGATTTATTAATTGAAAAATATTAATTACCAAGTTCACAGTTTTTGCCGTAAAATGACGTCGGACATTGGCATATATAGCCAAATCGATTGTTTAGGCAAGTAGCATTAGCAGAACATGGATGTGATAAACAATTGTCACCTATAATATTTCGAAAAAGGTAGGATGATATAAAATACTAAAAATCTGCTGTGGGGTGTGATAAACAATTCCACCTATAATATTTCGAAAAAGGTAGGATTATATAAAATACTAAAAATCTGCTAGAATTATGAAAACATAAAGCCATTACGCTTTTCATACACTAATTGTCAAGAATTAGTAGTTATGGATTTTTTAGTTGATATACGTAGATCTCTTATGTAATATGTTCAAACAGCTACTCGTGCTTTATTTCATGATTTTTTTCTTAGAGAGAATTTACTGACTCACGTAATTCACAGCTATCCCCTGCCCATCCGGGTTGGCAGACACATTTATAAGTATTAAATTGTTCAACACATTGGCCATTGACGCACTTTGCTACTTGACATGCATCTAGAAATCAGGGTTAAATGAGAAGAAAACGTTATTTCTAGCTAAATCTATATTTAATTGCCGTTACAAACTATATTTGGAATGTATTAGTATCCATAAGAATTATTATAATACCAATAATGACGTGCATAATAAGATTACAATTTTTACTATAACTTTTCATACAGGCGCTCTTCAGAAACATACAGAAGATGATTTACTCAATACGACAAATTCCAAATTTTCTTTACGCTACTTGATAGTGGTTCTTGTAAATAAAACTACAATCCTCTACCTTGGCAAGTTACTTCAACATCTTTGTGATGAGTACAGCCGTTAGCTACAAGCCAGCCAGTGTTGCTGCATTGAGATATAGATAATTCGGTGCCAGTGCAGTGTACATTATCCAAAACAATTGGCACATTCTGATACGCAGGCGAGTTTTCACTCGTTCGACTAAAAGTAGAAGCTCGATAAAATCCTAATTGCTTGCATACAACGTGAGCAGAGGTTAATTCGAAACCATCACTACAAACTGTTCCCCAAGTTCCATTGTAGAAAACTTCCACTCGTCCGTGCTTATGATCATTGCTTACATCTACGAGTCGGGTGTCGCCATTCCTATTAGGTCCTATTCATTTATACCAAATTTATCGGTTATGCAGTTGCACTATATAACCATATTTTTCGCGTTTATGTAGGTAAGTTTTTAAGCTGTGGATTTATGTTGAACTATACCTATACATATAACACCCGCATCATTACGATGTGAACAATTGCCAGCTGAACCCCAATTTAAATTGCAAGTAGACAGAGAGCCTTCATTACCATAGCAGTTGACTTTACTTAACCAAATTTGACCTGTACCAAATCCAAACTGTCCACAACAGCCTTTACCTATAGCATTAGTAAAGCCTAATTGACGACAAACGACCATAGCATCTGTTAAATCCCAACCATCATCGCATATTGTTCCCCAACGACCATTACGAAATACTTCAACGCGTCCTTCAAATCGATTATATCCTCTCGCTAATCGGATTTTAGGCTCATTGACCACTGGAGTGGAAGGAACGGTCACTAAATTTTAAGCCGAAGCAATTTTTTAATTTCAGTATTAATTTATAATTATTATAACATGTATTACTATAGCTTAATATGCTAATAAAGCAACTTTGAAAAATTTAAACTATTGCATGGGATTAAGCATATTAGCTTAAAATATAAATACGAAAGTGTTCAATTAATTGCTGTAGTTATGTATCGGGAAAAATTAGCTTACTTTGAACATTGCAAGTTTTGCCAGTAAAGCCAGACTTGCAGCTGCACCTATAAGAAGTACCAAAGCTAATTGAGTAGCAATAGCCATTATTGCAAGGACTACTCATGCATGGATCCCGACAATAAGTCACTTTATCTAAAAAGATTTAAATCAACGTTAATTAATGACTCAACTGTAAGGTAATTTACTATTTCTAAATTAATTAACGTAGATTGTTACACGATTTTTTGTGCAATCAATCGATATATTTATAAATATGACCGCTACAAATAAGCATCTCACCTCTATAGCATGATGGATTTGTTTGGCCAATATCACATTTGCAAATACTTGTTAAACTCGTACCGTTGTATACATTAGTGCACTTTCCAATTGAACATAACTTCGTGTTATCACATGGATATCGGTTGGTAACGTTAGCTTTAATTTAAAATGAAAGATACGCTTATTACATTTCATTAATAACTAATGCAATATGATATAGTGGCCTACATAGGATTTAAATGAATTCGTATATAAAAGTTATGGCGCATTTTACCTTTTTGACAATTAGTTCCAGTGAAACCGGAGTAACATAAACATTTGTAGCTTTGTTCATCAGCACTGCTCCTACAGTAGCCATTGTTTCCACATGGACTACTATCACAAACACCTGATATTGTTATAATTAATTGATGAATTGTCTTAGAATCGTCGATTAGTGGATCTACATTAATAAATTATTAAAGTAGAAATTGAGGTATGACTACAGGTTACCTATAACTATTGCTTTGCTGGTTATATTTTGAGATGAAGAAGTAACACGACATGTATATCGTCCATAATGCACAGAAATAACTGAGGTTAGGTTTACCGTAGAAATAAAGTAGATTTTATCAAATGAAAATGCAGAGGTTGTCACGATTCCATCGGAAGTAACAGGCTTATTCCCTTTGTATACGTGAATCTTAGGTTTCGGATGACCGCCTACAATGCATACTAAAGCCATAGCTGGACTAGTTAAGCTACCAATTTTCTTAAATGATATTAATGAATACGGGATTTCTAGATTAATTGTAGATAGATTTAGTAAAAGTCTCGCATTAATTTCAAAAATTTAATTATTTCTATCATCCTAGGTAGTAGCAAATAATGAATTATATTGGTTTAAGGTTTACACTTCTACGATCCACGAATGTAATAATTGAGTAGAATTCAAGTATTTATGTTACGGACTACAAAAATATTAGTCTTTCGCTCTTTAATAATTGAAAGATTTGTATATAGTAGACTTGTCGATCAAAAGGGAACAGCTGCAAGATATTGTGCATTGTAATATAGAATTATAAACTATTATGTGAAATTATTCAACTTTATAGCTTACTTGAGATGCATGAGGAACCATTGAAAAAACCCATCTGACAGCGACATGTATAAGAATTTGTATTGTTGATATTGACGCAAGTTGCATTATAACGATCGCATGGTCTATCGTCGCAAGGTAACCTCAAGCCTTTAGATTAATAATTATGTTGGAATCAGTTTAATATAAATCTCAAGAATTAAAATAATACTAATTACCTTGAGGTCTTGTGATACACGTTTCGGGACTATATAAAATGATACAACATGATTAGTATATGCATATGTTTTGTTGTATTCGACTTGGCTTTACTTTATAAAATTAAGCTTACTGAGGCTGAGGTGGAGTCATAGCATTCATTGGTTTATCTGAATGAAATAACAAGATAATTGTAGGTGCTTTACTTCATATTATACGTCTATTACACAACCTATATCTTATTTAAGTACATTAAGAATGTTATTTGTTATAATTTACCAATGCATACAACAGCCGCATCCTCCGAATGACCACAATTACTTATCCCCCATGATCGATGCGGACATTTGGTAATTGTAGTTTCATTGCCACTACATTGGATATCATCAAAGCCGATTATGCCAGAACCGTAGCCATATCGTGCAGTTGATGGTACAGAAGCAGCTCCAGAAAATCCTAGCTGTCGGCAGATCACATTAGCGTTATTAATGCTCCACTTGTCGTTGCAAATAGTTCCCCATTGACTATTGTAATAAACTTCCACTCTGCCTTCAAAATTGTGGTTACCACCGACTAATCGAACTCCAATAGCAACGCTATCTATAAGTTTAAATGATATATTAATATTTTCAGTTAAATCTTTAGCAATTCACAAAGTAAAGGAGCTTAATCTGAGTGATCGTATACTAGCTTAAAATAGATAATACTCCGATAGAACATGTATTATGCTAGAATTTATCAATGCTCATTGGTTTGCTTACCAAACATGCATTTATAGCCGGAGCGGCCGCTAACACAGCTACAGCCATAATTATTGATTAGATCTGAACAAATCATAGAAGTACTATTTCCACATGGATTGGAGGCACATTCGTTAATGTCTAGTTTAAAACATTACCGCGTAAAAATAAATGTGATATTAGGCTATTGATACAATACTATCTAACTTTTAGAATTATAAAAATTTAGTCATTGCCACTGATATCTAATAATTTATTATAAGTTTTTTTCTAACTTACTGGTTAAGCAATGCTGTCCTGTCCAACCTGGTTCACAGACACATGAATATGTATTACTGCTTAAAATAATACAGTATCCATGATTGCAATGATTATTCTGAGAGCATTGATGATCTGTTATTGATTAGCAAAAGTTAAATATTTTAAGTAGATGGATGCAATCTAGCTCAAACGATTTGCATACTGTGCAATCTCTTCATATATCTCCTGAGATTGCTAGTCTATTGGTATGAGTACTAAACATAAAAATAACCTGAGCATTTAACGCCAATGGGCCTATTGCGATTCCTTGTACAATAACCAACATTGCTTTTGCTATGTTCACATTGGGATATTTTCGATTCTATGCCTTTGCAGTATAGATCGTTCATAATTATTGGTCTTTCTGAGGTGAAGGAAGCTGGTGCTAGCCAGTTTTCGAATGATGTATAACCAAGCTGACGACAAATAATTTCATTATTGAACTGGCTGTATCTAGTGTAACCATCAAAACAGATTCTGCCCCAGGTTTGATTAAGATAAACTAACAAGTAGCCTTGTCCAGGTGCATGGGTATAATCTAGCGTGATGTCATAATCTTTGGGCTGATCTGTAACATGGAAGTTATATCGTTAGGGCCAAGTTTTAGATATAAGGGTTCTATGTATACTATTGTAACTGGTTCAAATGAGTAACATACCAAATTGACATTGTTCCCCGAAAGAAGCTCCAGGGCACAGACAGCGATAACCATCATTAAAATTGGAACATGTTGCATTATTTGGACAAGGATTAGCGTCACAATGGTTGATTCCTTTTATTAGTATCAGTAATACAATTATTAAATTACTTAATTTTGATAAAATAATAAACAAATGCTGGAATTTCTATTAAATTTAGATTTCTGATGGAAGATTTATCAATGATTTAAGTGTTAACTATTACTTGTGTTACAGTTAATCCCAGTGAACCCCGGATAGCAAGTGCAAGTATAAGAATTTCCATTAACAACACAGGAACCGTATAGACAAGGCGATGAAGGAAAACAAGGATTTCCTTTTGAAGAAGTAAATCAGCAATTGCATATTTCTATATTAATACTTTGACATTGTGCTATTAACAATCGATAAGTTAATCATTACGTAAGTCATTCATTAGCATTGATATTGTATCATTAGTTTATTTTAAGCTAACGAATTAGCTATTACGTGACTAAAGAAGTTTTCACTTTGTTTCCTACTTTGATATCAATTTTATACAGCACAATTAAGCCAGTGTGCTATATTTTGTATTGAGTGACATAGGAATATCAAATCAGCCAAGAATGATCATATTTAATTACTATGATTGATTAAATAATATTACCATACTACTGTAAAACTTTCTATTAACTACGGACTGTGCTACTACTTGTCTAGAGAAGTCATTTTACCAAATTTTTGCTACTTACAGTTTATTTTACAGTAAAAAGTATTTTAAGCAACGTGCCAAAATTATTGTCCGAAAGACAAGAAATCTTAAATAAACATTCAATTTCACTTACTTTGACAAATTAAACCCACATCTCGGCGGTGATCGCATTGCTTATTTCCCCATGCACCCAGTTTGCAAGAAGCTAAAGTACTTTCATTGCCATTACATTTAACTTCATCTAGCCACACTGGGCCTTGGCCAGCTCCATATGCACCGCAGCAACGCACTTGCCCAGCGCGAGCATATCCCATTTCACGACAAGCAACATCACCTTCAACTCGGCTAAAGTTCCGATCATAAACTGTACCCCAACTGTTATTATAATATATTTCAAGACGGCCAGATAACACGGTGCCTCCAACTAATCGGATAGCTCTATTTTTTAAAGGACCTATTAAGTAAAATTATACAGTATATTAGTGCATATATATTGATAGGACTTTGCTGATTTTTTGTATTATTTAGTAAAGTTTTATTTCATAGAAGCTTGCATAAAACTTAAAAATTTTGCAGAATCATAATGATACTAACGAAATTGACAGAAAGATCCATATGAATTTTGTGGACATAAACAGTTATAGCCATTGGAATTAACAGTACAGGTTCCATTGGAAGGACAAGGATTAGAAAGACATGTATCTCCTAATTGGTAAAAAAGTTAAATTTTAAAATAAATTTTAAATCTATAGGCATTTATTACAGGCTTTATTATTATCATTCTGTTAGTAGTCGTTATACTTACTCAGTTCACATCTACTGCCCGTAAATCCAAAATTACAGTTACATGAATAACTTGTTGCGTTACTGGTACACAATCCGAAATCACAAGGATTCGAATCGCATATTGTCTCTAAACAAGCGTGAGAAATATTTCGATGATTCACTTATTAATGAAAATTAAATAAAAAATATATATTTGCACATTTGTAAACTATTAAATAGTAACTAGCCTGAAGATAAATATTTTAAATACTATCTACTTAAAAAAATTTATAATGAGACTTACTTGAGCATGAAACGCCTGCATCTTGCGTGTGCTGACAAGAACTTGAGCCCCATTGGCTACGTTGTTGACAGCTCGTTATGGATGATTCATTGCCGTAACATCGTAAATATGACAACCAAATTTTGCCATGACCTTGTCCATAAGTATTAGCCTTGGTAGTAAATGATACAGCAGTTGAAAATCCTAGCTGTCGACATACAACATAGGCATCACTATATGTGAAGTTATTTCCACAAATTGAACCCCATTTGCCGCTATGATAAATTTCTACTCTTCCTCTTGTAGCAGACGTAGTCCCCGCTAACTGTACCATTCCTTCTTGTGGTGGGTTATCTGTAAGTATAGATCAATTATGTGCACATTTATGATTCCTAATCAATATAAAACTTACGGAGATTTGCTAATTATACGCGATAAATATATCCAAAATTATTAAAGTACGATTTTTAAAAAATTGTGCTCGAGTTATTATATAAGTAACATCTATAACCTATAATGAAATCATGCTTTCAATTAATAAGATGCGTATTGCGAGTTCTATCTAACGTACCTTGCTGGCAAAGATTTCCATACTTATTAGATTGACAAAGACAAGTGTGGCTATTTTGAATGTTTTGGCATGTTGAATTTGCTACACATGGCTGAGTTGTGCAGCTATCAACTGAAAATATGGTTACCAATCAACATAGTTATTTATAATGCATAGTTCCAAATTTCTAAAGGGTATTATTCATTTCGTATCTTCAATTGAACTTATATAATTGTAAATGATACGAAAGAATTGAATTCTAACACTATATCCAACTCTTTAGCTTGATCAACTTACTGAATTGACAAAGATCTCCTCTGAAGCCTACATTGCAAGTGCAGTTAAACCCATCACCTAATTTACTACATTTTCCGTTCATACAGGGCGAAGATCCACAGGGATCGTCTTATAAACGAAAACAGAATAATGTCAGTACGAAGACGGTAAAGCTAAGGAAAGTTGACCATTATGTTAAGTTGATTTCTAAGTGCCATTTATTATCTTAATTTATAACTGATTGAAGGCTTTACGAAGTAAATTATCTTAAATAGGTAAATAAAAACATACTTGAACACTGAATACCAACATCTTTCGTATGATCACACATAGCGGAGCTACCCAGAAGCATTTGATGATCGCAATCCGACAATTGTGTTTCATTTCCTTTGCAAGCAAAATCGGTAAAGAAGACTGGTCCGTTTCCTTGGCCGTATCCAGCACAACACCTAAAGCCAGCCGCTGTCACATAGCCTAGTTGACGACAAGCAACAACTGCATCCATCATATCAAAATTTTGATCACATATAGTTCCCCAGGTTGAGTTGAAAAATATGTTGATCAAGCCACTGCTAGGGTTGTTGCTAGCGGATATCATAATCGTGTAATCATCTGCTGGACCTAATTAAAATGATACAATAAAAATTAGAGAAAACTTATTAGGTCTATAGCAAATCCGTCGTTAGATGATGTCTTCGTACAACACAAGATATCCTAGTTAAGTACGATTTGATACCCATTTCACAATTTTTTCCGTAAAAGTCCATTGGGCAATTGCAGGTATAACCACCATTTAGTTTGTTAGTACATGTTGCATTGCTAGCACAGGGAGATGAGGAGCAGCTAATACCTATTAAGTATTACGGTACAATAATAAGCTTAATCGATGTCATGACATAACTTTTCGCATTAACAATTCATATATCTCGTATGCTTTGAAATTTTCCTTACAAATATAATACGACTTACTCATATCACAAATTTTGCCTCCCCATCCTATGGGACAGGTGCAATTATATCCAGGGTAGGCATTAATGCATGTGCCGCGACTGCATGGTGAAGAACCACATGAGTTTTCTGACAGTTTATTGGTTTAATATCAGAACAATAGTTTTAATACATCCCAATTTGATATAAACGTTAAAAAATTTTCAGTCAGCAAGTGAAATAATTTACGTAAAATGAAAGTAATATCTATAATGTAAAGTATATTTAAATACATTAGTCTACCTGATTCACAGTTTACTCCAGTATAGCCACTTGAACAGTTACAAGAATATTGTAAATTGTTAATTTCAAGACAGTTACCATTAACGCAACGATTTGGGATACATGAAGAATTTTTCATTGCTAAAGGGAATAATTTCAAACATAGCAATTAATAGATCATTAGCGACAAAGATCGATTCGCTAATACGTAAGATCTAGGGTTTAGAATTAACTTATACGTGAAAACTTTCGATATGAACTATAGCTAATTATTCTTGTAAATATTGGCTAAAATGATTATTTACCAACTACATCGCAATTAGAGCCGTTCCAGCCTTGATAACAACTGCATGAGTAGCCATTTCCAATTAGGGTGCAAATACCATTTTGGCATAAATTAGCCTGACAAGGGTTACCTAACGCAGAAGGAATAAATTTTACATTATTACAAATAAATTTTTATAATGGTGTAATTTCAGTATTTTTACCGCCTTGTAATAAATAGTTCGATATTTGAAAATTAACGGAAAAGATAGTAACTATTTAAACTTTATCATTAAGGTGCTGCTTTGTATTACACATAAGGCACTCAAATTTAGAAATAATTATACAGCATATTAAATACATATTAACTTAAAATATAAGAGCATGTGTAGATAATCGCAAAAAATTTGTATGACTTACTTGTACAGGAAACAGAAACC
This sequence comes from Trichoplax adhaerens, assembly GCF_000150275.1. NCBI lineage: Eukaryota > Metazoa > Placozoa > Uniplacotomia > Trichoplacea > Trichoplacidae > Trichoplax > Trichoplax adhaerens. Next base: position 10,981,324 of record NW_002060943.1, on the reverse strand, counting down.
GTATTTCTTGCACTGCAACGTCTTAGACCCCACCCACTATGTGGACAGTTTGTTAAGCTAGTTTCATTACCATAACAGTGAACTGAATCCAGCCACATATAGCTATTGCCAATTCCGTTATTTCCACAGCATTGGAAATTTTGAGAATACTTGTATCCTAATTGACGGCAAGCGACGGTAGCACTTTTCATATCAAAGTTCTGACCGCATATCGTTCCCCAAATACCATTATGGAAAATTTCTAATCGTCCAGAGTTTCTAAGGGTACTATTAACTAAGTGGATATCTCCCTCAGCTGCAGGTCCTATATATAATATCGTAATGGAAAACTTTCAAAAACACTATCTACATAATTTATTTAATATGCCGAAATACAATTAAGACGATTTAATACTGAATATATTTGTATATATGATTCGTCCTTTAATATACGGGCAGCCAAATCACAGGATTATAACACATAATAATTTACCAAGTTCACATGATCGTCCATAGTATCCTTCCGGACATTTGCAAGAGAAACCAGTCTGTACATTTTGACATGTAGCGTTAGATGGACAAGGGTGGGTTGCACAGCTGTCCTCTAAATTTTGGCATAAAGTATAAATTATACATTGCATACGTATTTACGACAGATAACTTACGGTAGCCGGTTGAAATATCTGTCGTATACAATATACATAAATGTTAATGGCAGGCTAACTTACTGAACTGACATAATTTTCCACCGTAGCCAGGGGAACATGCACAAAAACTTTTACCAGATCCTTGAATACATGTACCATTGACACATGGTGTAACTTCGCAAGCATCTGTCGAATTAATCATAAGCCAACATAAATAAAGATTACTTCCCACTAAATTCAGCAGAAATATGTTGATTTTGTGATAAGCTGACTAACATCCTGTCTTCAGCATGGCAATTATTATACTTTAATAGAAATAATAAGTTCTATATCTTCAGATTTGAACATATCTTTTCTTAACTAGATTACCTTGACAGGTAACGCTGACATCTTGACTGTGCTTGCAATTATTACTACTCCAACCACCATGTGCACATTTAATTAATGAACTTTCAGAACCTGAACAGTGAACATTATCCAAATGAATTGGTACGTTTTGATACTTGGCAGAGTTAGGACTAATAGTTGAGAAGCTGGAAGCTTTTGCAAATCCGAGCTGACGACAAACAACATTCGCTGATAGTAAGTCGAAAGGGTCACCGCAAATGGTTCCCCATGTGCCATTATAGAATGTTTCAACTCTTCCGCTTTTATGATTCTTGTTTTGGCTATCAACTAATCTTAAATCTCCATTTATATTCTGACCTGCAATATCAGATATTAATATATCATTTTTAACAATTTGTCCTTTTCATTCAATATGAATTAAAAGCTGATAAATATAGAAAGGCAAATTTAGCGAAACAGAAATGTCTTGAAGGTAATACAGTGCAAAATAGTAATTGTATATGCCTCGTTATTAGTTATGCTCGTATTTTAATACCTGTGCACATGACTCCTGCGTCATTAGCATGGCTGCATTGATTAGAGCCATAAGTACCAAGACAGCAGTTTCCTAATGAATTCTCGTAACCAGTACAGTTTACATTGCTTAACCAGACAGTGCCTGTACCTCGACCAAAATTACCACAGCATGCTTTACCAACAGCTGTTTGAAATCCAAGTTGCCGGCAAACTACCTTGGCATCCTGGAGATCCCAACCGTTATCGCATATTGTACCCCACTTATTATTGTGCAATACTTCGACGCGACCCTCAAATCGGTTACGTCCACCAACTAATCTCACTTGAGGTGAATTAATTGGTTTACTAAGTGGGGGCACTGCATAAGAAAATTTAAGCACAACGGGATTAGCCTAGGAACTCCATATCCTCCTCTACGTAAAATATATCTCATGAAGAACTGAATACGAATTTATGGATATGAATGTCTACAGAAAGCTGTCACGGGTACCCAATAGAATATTAAAACTATCGCTATATAAGAGCCAACGCTAAGAAAAAGTACCATACCATAAATAAAATAATAATAATTTAACACAAGTTGTCGTTGCAACTACGGTACAGTACGTGTGTTGATCAGTTTGTTTACACCCTCACATTTTGATTTAATAGGTTTTGTATTTCAGAAGTCTAGCTGTACGAAATATACAGGATGTTTGCCTCGATTCAGCTAGTGATTAGTAAGGTACATTAATGATGCTTTATATTAACGCCATCAAGTGAGTTTGGCGCATTTCAAGAGTAACGAAATCTGAATTATGATATCCCGCAAGTATAATGCGCATGAGTACATAATAATTCCATCGCATACAATCGGATATCCTTTGGCATATGTAGTTATAGTAATGTAAGGAAGTTAATGGCATGCATAATTTATTTTGCGTAATGTATTTAATGGATTCATTTATATTAACATTCTTTTATCTTATCTAAAACCGATAGCCTTACCTTGTGCTATAATTATTAGGCTTATGAGTCGCTAACACGTGAATTATTCGTAAAGAATTTCCTCTATATTAAAGATAGCATTCTACTACTTCCACTACTCTAGATAATTTTAAACTACGAATAGTCATAATGATGGATTACGTAAATTAAATAATTATGTAAACCTATTGGGCTATTTGTTATAGACAGTATCTGACGTAGCATTTAAAATTGAACAAAATCGATGTTGGAATATTAGATCTCATTTAAAAGCAGTTAATTGTGATCACTTGCAGTAATTAATAGTAATCAATTACAGCTTTACTTAAATGACTTACTTTGACTTTGACAAATAGCACCAGTATAGCCTTCTTTACATAAACACTTGTAAGTGTTACCTTGATTCTGATTAACGCATAGCCCATTTTTGCTACATGGAGAGCTTGCACACGCGCTAGGACAATAACTTTTCTCTTCTAATACAGTACGAAAATAAGACGATAAATTGATGGATTGTATATAACATGACTACGCGTATATCATTCAATTGCGCGCAAGGTAGGTAGTAATACTTCATTTTTAAAATTGTTACGTCTTATTGGAACAGTTTAATATCTGTCTCAGAACTAACCAAAATAGCACTTATTTCCAAAATAGCCTTTTTTACAAAGGCAAATATATCCTGATTGGGATCCATTGTACGTGTTATAGCAGGTACCAAATTTGCAAGGGTTCTGATCACAAGGATATCTTTGAGTCTGTAAGGCTGAAATTTGATAGAAAACAAGTTACAATTATAGCAATTTCTAAGAAAGTAATTGAAGGAGAGTTAGCATAATGAACATGATGTTAAACTTTGTAGCTCTATTTTGGCAACCTGTTTGGCATTGATGCCCTGTATAGCCAGCATAGCATGAACATCTAAAGTGATTTCCAAATGGAATGATTGTACAAAATCCTCTACCATTACAGCGATCAATATTGCAGGCTATATCATATTGATTGATTTTAACAATATGGAATCAGTTAGTTGATCAGCTAATTTACCATTTTATTTGTCGATAGGTATAACTTTATCATTGTAATGAACCGGTTATATTTGCATTAGACTCTTTATTAATTGATATACGCATAATCAATGAAAATTCTTTTGATAACACTGACCTAGTGGAGTACTAATCGCTGTAGCCTATAGAATCGACCATGGTCATGGAAAGATAAAAATTGCAACATTTTTAAGTTCAGGTTACAGCTAGGTAATTGAAAATTAATTTTTTACCACTTGCATCATCAGGTCCACTTATAAGAATTAAAAAGGATCATAACAATGACTTAGAAGCCATCGCAAATATCAAAAGTGTTTTAAGAAATTGATAGGAAACAATAAAAAAATTTCTTGAGGGTAACATTAAGATAATAAAATTTGAAGTAGATATCAAATTTGATTTGATGAATTAAACTAATCATCAAAGCAATACATTAATCCATAATCCTTTCCAGATGATACAACGCAAATCAACTTTAGTACATTATCTTTTCAAACATCATCTGATGATATATTTAAAATTCATTGTATGATGCAGTAAAAAAAGTTATGCCTACAGTACCATAGAGGAGAATCAACTATTAATTCTAAAGTACAAGGCTTACGTAGAGAAAATAAAATGTTCAAAATTACGTAGTAGTAAGTTACGTGATATTACTAAATAAGCGCAATCACAACAAGGCAACAGACTAAAATTTTCTCGATTTAAATTTAAATTTAAATTACTACAATATTAAGTTAATAAACTGAAAATAAACTAATGAATCTCACGTCGCACGATAACAGTTACTGGAAGACAGTTGAAGTTGAAAAGGAGAAAAATTTTTCTAAACTTACAAGCGAAACGTAAAGGATGCTTAACAGAAGCATTACGACCCTCATCTTGATCCGCATCGGTAAATTAACTATTTGGATTTAGCCTGATATCTCTTCAGTACCTAATTTTAGTATAACTTAATGAGGGCGAACTGATATCTAGTTATATTATACAATCTATTATAAATTATAATTAATGATAAGCTACGCAGCTATTATTAATCGATATGTAAACATGCTTCATACAAGGTAAGACATATGTATGTTGTACCTATCTACAGTGTTACACTATCAATAATTCCATTGATACAGCAACTATCTAGTAATAATAAGTAGGATAGTTGCGGCAATAATTAAAATATCCTCAGCCCACTTTTATTTAAAATCTATATTTTCCTAGTTTAGCTTGGTCAATTTAGAATGCGTTATTACGAAAGGGCTTACTAGTTTTCACAGTATCTATCTACACCCTAACTTTTCATGATACGTTGCGATCACTAGACGCTCTCAAATATCAGCTGCAATATAGAAAGCAATGCTTCTCATATTTGATTTGATAAGTAATTAGGCAGAAAATTTAGCTAATACATCGCAACCTAATTAGCGACCTTTACCCCCAGGGCAGGGCGTGCATTTACTTTCTTTATTGTTGGATAATTAAGAATATGCTATCATTGATACTTTAGAATAATTGTTGATCCCACGTGTTGCTTACCAACAACAATGATGATAATGTCGAGAAATTTTTTGCGAAGACACTAGTGACAAGCTACATATTTAATTGTACTTTTGTGTTGAAGGCTAGTCGATAAAGAAGATTGAGAAATAGGGATTTTAATTATAGCTTAATCATCATTGTAATTTTAATTCATCGTTAAGAACGTCAAGATTGTAGGGTTTTTCCTTTTTATTGTTATAAATTCTATATTTTGTTTTGGTAAATAAATTGTTATTTTTACTCCTCCTTCTATACTTTACGGCAATAAAATAATTCTAGCTGAGATGTTTCTTTTTGATCAATTTCAATTAAACGCATATTTACGAATTTTTACAAGTGTTTTATAAAAAAGTTATTAGGCATGCTTACTCTTTGAACGTCATTTAAGTTTAAATATCGGTATTAATATTAAAGTTTGATGCTAATGACAATATATTTTAACTATAATAAAAAATAATTGATGTAATTCAATGCATACTACAGCATATTTATAATACATAGTTAATATAATTAATTTGAATTTAGTTTTTACTCGTATTCATTACACCGTCAACACATCGATATTCCTCAGATTAGGTATACCAGACTGTTTGTTCAATCAAACTTATTAATAATAATAAATACTGTAGAATATACAGCATCTTAACAGATTCACATAAATTGTTATAGATAACCGGTAAGGCTATCGAACTAAACGGTACCGAAGTAAATGATGACAGCAGAAACTTTCTCCATAACTTTGAATCTTGCTTAAACAATCTCAACCTTAATATTATTATTATTTAATAACATGAAACGGTAATATTACGCATCAATAATAGCTTACAAAGTAATCGAGAGCAAACATATTGAATGTACTCTTTATTCAATTATTCCAATTAGATCTGCAAAATCAACCAGTATGAAAATTATTCTTCGTATCGTTAGCGATTGACTTCCATCTTTACGTTGCGTCTTTCATTTGAAGAAAAAGTTATTTTAAGTATTCAGTCCTTTTATTGCTTAAATGACTGGATTATATCATAGCAATAGTCATCTACAACTAATTTACTCTTTTATTTTAATTCAACGTTATAATTTTCCCTATCGGGTGTCGTAGCAAGCGTCTATTAATTTTATCATTTATCATTTTACAGATTGAAGCTATCAGCCATTAATGATTTCTGAACTTAAGCGAAGATTTCAGCCACTTAGACATGAAACCTTAAAACATAATTTCAATATGTACCGGGTACCATTATATCAATAACAATAAGTACTAAAGGCACTTGATGAGTAATCTATTTTACTAATGCTAGTCATCTTGGCTACAATATGAATATTTCATAAGAGTTATCGATCTCATAATTAAAATAAGAATTGATGTTTACTTTATGATACGCATGCATTATATTATAGACTTTTAATTACAATCGTGACCGAAATAAACAGCAATTATTTAGAATAGCAACTAATATCAAGGATAAAAAGGTATCACGATATAGATTTACGAGAAAATTTGTGAATAAGAGCATTATGTTGCATGATAATTGTAAAAGTTATGTTTACATGGTGGTGTTTCCGCGTAATAATATATAAATTTTATTGACCAAGGACGTAACGATCATAATATAATTGTATGAGCGGGCAACCTAATATTAACATGGAAGTGTTGCTTCGTTTTCATCTGACGTCGTAATTGATCTTTGCCCTATGCCCTTTGCTCATATTGTGCTTTTAAATTACGTACTTTCGTCACGTAGTCTAATAGTAATGATAGTAGAAAATAGTTGGTCTTACCCTCAATGTTATACTGTACAATACTTAACAGCGTACTATCATAAAACTATTAAGGATGTACAGACAGGGTTTGTCTAGAATGTTACTCCAATGGACAATATTGATCGGGTTGTCAGACATTATTTAATTTGTTAATAATGTCTACATATGTATTGCATTGTCATACCCTAGTTGAAAGACACGTTTATTCAACTCCTTGATAGCATCTCATGCATCGATGCAATCATGATTTGACATCTTTTGATGTTAATAAATAGCACACGACATGTTCGAATCGTTTGTTAAGAGATGCAATCCTCTACAATTAATGCAATAGCTCCAAAATTTCAATCCTCTAAAACAATTTTATTATACAATTCGTAATGCAAAGCAATGTTTTATTCCATGGCATAAGGTACCGGTATATAACTTTGATAGAACACAATATTGTATGGTGTGAAAAATACTTCCTTCTTCCGTAGCAAGAACAGAAATGCAGATGTAACAACGCGTAAAAACTTCTTACAGTTTTTCCAGCTATCATGAAAACTTATAAATGTCTTCATATTAATAATTCTGTATTTAAGCATCATTACTGCATTTTGATTTAGGGCAGTTCTGATGGGTTTTTAAAAACGACATCGTCATTAAGAATTTGTGGTAGTTTTCTACTATGCTGCGGCATGTAGAGTTCATTCTATAATAAACTATACCTTATAATATAATGATATAAAATTCAGCAAACTTAGGACTTTTGATATAGCAATTTGATGCGTAAGAATCAACCGCAATATGATACGAAATTACTTAGTTACGTAATACTGTCAGTCCTCTTTAGCCATTCTAGAAACTTGTAACTATAAATTGTGTTGCAGTAGAGCTGAAAGATTGTCCTTCTATACACTTCGATAATTAAGATGCGAGAAGATATTAGTTAATGTCCCAAACTTTGTTGCGGAAATATGAAACACTACTAGAGTTATTCAATGGTACTAGTTATCGTAGATGATAAATCTCTATGCTACACTTACAAGTCTATTATTGATATAAATTCTGATTTTACAAATTATAGTAAATTAATTTAATCATTACAGCAACATTCATGTGAATTACACAAATGATATATTGTGCTTTATCGTATATCTGAATTGCAAAGACTACGAATAAAAAAGTGAGTGCTGTTATATTAATGATGTAACACCTTGACAATTTATACTTAAAGTCGGCGATGATACATATCCAATTAAAGTAAATGATCTAGTAAAATTTCTAAGCATAATATTATTAATTATCGAAAATGTTAGAAGGGAATGTAGACGCCTTGCTTAAATGTAGATAATCCGCCATCCTGTATACGATAATGTTAAGATATATTTGTTACCGTAATTCATTCCAAGAAAAAATATGTATGTGAGACAGAACCAAAGGATAGCTAGCATTCCCCAAATTAAACCTATTACCTATCTGGTTAATTAGCTTTGCAAACAAAGCCTCGTAGCAATTCGGGAGAAGAAAAGTTCTGATACAGATCGGCCCGTTATATTAAATGTGTAATCCATTTTTTAATGACTTAATCATCTTAACTAAAACTGCTAATTTTAAGAGTAGAATTTGTAAGGCAGTACTATAATAATCTTTGATTTTCGATGAACACTGTACTGTACAGTGCAGAGTTTGTAAAGAATAAACTTTAGGCTAGCAATATTACAATCATGTGATTAGCACGCTGCAAAGCATGTATAAGCATAAAAGCTAAATATAGATAGCAGAAATTTGCATTTATTTAATGAGTAGCTAAAGTATTGAATAATAGCAGACAACTGATATATTTAAACTGCTAATAAGTAAGATTAACTAAGATTTAAACCCTCCAAGTTGATCGTTACATAATCTAATACATTATCATTTTTAACAATCATAGTATAAAGATTCCAATCACATAGTTGCACAACATTTATAAGTATGAATTTAAAGCAACAGGGAAGATACCAAATGCACCTGGAATGCTTAATGTAAGATCATTTATCGATTATTTAGCAGGCATAGCACACGTAAAAGGCCAAAACTACATAATACGTACTCATTATTATAATGGTCTTACTATTTCATTGTGGCGAGCTTAAAGTACTATTTAGTTTGTAGTTATTGGACATACTACGATTTTATAGCTGTTTTAATCATTGTTTACAGTCATTGTCAAAAAATTCGGGCAACAAGCATAAGAATTGGTATCATTATAAATCAAATCTAGGAGAAGCTAATTGTTGTTAAATGCTGCAATGCTTATTGCAAATAGAATAGGCCATTATTACTGTACGTACAGTGACAACGAAGCACGAGTAGTACAATTGAAAATAATTTAGAACAGGATTCCTATTGCTACACCATACGTTTATTTGTTGATTATATCAAATACGGTAGTTGTAACCAACTTATAGTCGTTCAACAAAGGTATGTAGTAAATGCAAAATTGCTTGTAGACAGAATTTAGTGCGGTCCTAATATGTTTTCCGATATTTGGATAAACGTATAACGGTAAATATTTATAAATCAGCATCCGCCCAAGATGCTAATTTATTATCATGATTGATCGTTCACTAGGGTCAACAAGTATCAACCATGACTGTTATGGCGCCTAGTAAAATCTTCAATCAGCTTCAGTTTTAAAGCATAGAGGACTGTATGGCATAAGCCATCAATAGGAAGGCTCGCAGTATCTCCTATTAAAATTTCTCTTTAAGATTTAGTACTAATAATAAATAACAAGTAGAAGCACCAACCTAAATTCCTCTAGCATACCCTTACGCCTTAGACTAACATTAAATATCTCGTATAGCACTTAATTCGTGTTCATCAAAACAACCATGTCAATTGTTTGCCATGATCATATTTATAGCATTGCAAATGTAATTTATGTAATGTAAATCACATGTTGCGTCGGTACTTTATCAATTTTGCTTGCTATCGGAAAAATATTTTAATTTCCATTGTTTTATTATTTTTTAAATATTTGGAATTACAACAATGTACAGTATTACCTTTTTCAAAAAGTAATCAAGCTCAGTGCCGACTTTATTAGTTCTAAGAAGGTTTACAAAGCTCGTTTACTTCGGATTCTAGCATGATTATTAACTCCGAGATTTTGCTCAATGATAACATGATACCTTTAGCAAGAAATTTAATTTTAAGATCTGGATCAAGGGTTAGGCAGTAATGTAAAAGTACCTTGAAAAGTAGTTAAAAATTTCACAGTAATGTTTTTCAATGTTTGATGTAGTGCAATATGAATGCGTATCTATGTTAATACTTGTTATTGTACCCATCGTACAGTACTACAATACGGAGCAGCCAAATATGGATTGGCTAATGTCAGTGTAGTATAATTTTATGATGACGTTGACTTCCTCTGGCAAGTAATTAATAAACATAAACAACTTTAATGTCATTTAACAGCATAGCTTGATCTCAGTTGCAATGATTTAATATTTGCAATACTTTCAGCGTACATTATACAAAAAAATTTTATTACTGAGTCATCACGATAAGTTAAAAATGGAGGTGGAATGGAAGCATAGTAAGAGCTTAGATGATTTTCTTGCTTCATGATCACCAATACGATAGGGTCAAAGTTCATCAACTGTCACTTTCATGTTATTGCATGCTGTATTATTGGCAATGATCAGTACGATTGGAGTAGTGGATAGATTAGCATTTATTTTAAATATGGATCTTAATGGTAAAATTTGTGCGACTGCACAGGTTAGAGACATTTAGCTTTATTTTTTTAAATACTAACTTTGGAAAAGAGTAATAATATAGTCGTTGATACGATCAAAACTTCTTATTTATTGGCAGTACATTGAAATTATTCAATATTTCACACAAATAAAATTGTGTAACATCTTACAGAGTTCAGATTGTAAAGAATGTGAGTGTAATAAATGAGTTTTAATTGTAGAGTTGCAATAACTCCACTTCTATTCCAACTAATACGTAAGTGTTGCATTATAATGGCAATTATTGCACCTTTGACATAAAATAAGGACATCTGTTAAATCAATTGTAAGGCTACAGTAATCATATATCTATTTTAAAAATACCCAAGTGCTGTGTGTTGTAATAGCTATATATTGCACCTATGATTTTAAAATACTTATTACTATTAAATTAATTTTTATCTCTACCGTTTTCCAACACATCATGCCCTATGAGCGACTTTACTACCATCGGAAGATTGTATAGATTTCTCTTTAAATTAGGTGACCACATCATTTTGGAAAATAAATATGTAAAGCAACTGTAGAAGAATCTTACTCTTTTAGATAGCATAGTAGCGCTATTTGCATCAAGTCTGTACTTGAAGCTACCACATGAAAAGTCTAATATTGTAACGAATTATTTCTCTCGGAATATAACACTAACACAAGTAGAAATTATCATCAAACTAATATTACGATTTTCACGACGATGATGATTCAGCTTCCATTTGCATGATACTAGATTGCGATTCTGATTGATTTTCATCTTCACGCTCATGAGGAAGATCAGCTTTAGCGGAAACAACCCGTAAAACTTCGGTGACATGTTGTAATTGGCTAGCCATTGCTTGAATGCTAAAAAATTTTAAGATTTACAGATTGCTCAATATTGGAAACAAGAAATCTTATGGTATGATCTCTCCTAGGTATTCATAACTAATAGAATCAGGTGCAAATAATCTAAAAACTGTATCTGTGTAGCATATCAGAAAAGTCAAACGAAAATCTACAGATTATGTTAGAGATAGGTGCAACCATAGATAGTCTACCTAAGGCAAGTTTTAGAGAATGTGAAAAAAGAATTTTCGTATAGCAAATCACAGCTTACGATAATATTGATTATCAGGCATAGTTTAATTTCTAGATTAGTATTAGGCGTTGCTATTATACAAATGTATTGATCACCAGCTAACTGTAAAGATGTTGTACAGCTCAAAGGTTACAACTAAAGCAATATTAACATTAATAAAAATTATTAACTTCGGTAGACCAAGCTTGCAAACTTAGTACCCGTACTGTAGATGCTTAAGTGATCAGTAGACTTACGCCTCTCTATGTGTGGCAATAGATTGCTTCATGAAGGTGAGATTGTTAGCAGCTAATTCGGATGGATTGTCTCGTTTTAGTTCTTTGCTTTTAAAGTAAGAGATAAACTGTACGGAAAATTTTTTTATAGTTCAGTATATGATTTTCATTCAATTATGTAACAATCTGGAGATGCACAACGATTTATAGTGGTTATAAGCTTACCCTTGATAAGATAGTTGTATTCCTGTTCGGATATATTACAATCTGTTTATAGTACCGGCGTTTTCTTAACCACTTTGGTATCGAATTCTCGGTATCAGTTAAAAACTGAACAGTTTCCGCAAGTCTTTGCATGTTTGCATTTTGTCTTACTTGGTCAATGTCTCCAACAGCTAAACCGATCTACCAATTTAATTTTTACACAAATTACAATAAGAGCAACCTTTATCAAGTTATTATCTCGTTTGCTACACTGTACTGTATAAGTAGTATACAGTACACCTACAACTTTAAAATCTAGCTTAGAAACAAAGGCAATTTTAATTATCAGCATGCTAAGGTCATATAATGTTTCCATCATACCAGCAGGTTCATAAGGGTTATGTTCATTATAAAACACATTATAACGCAAAGCAAGACGGCTAAAACTCCAAAATTGACTTTATGCTGGCTATCCAAGAATACATTAGCAAAATCAAATTCTCCAAGGGTCATATAAACCATTTTGATAATAGATAAGTGGCCTTCGCTGAAGGGTTCCTAAGAAGATTATAAAATCATGACAAAATCATTAAAAAATAACAATAGTGGTAGTAGATAAAACTAACTCAGCTAGCAAACGTTAAATGATCTAACTTTTATCGAAATTATTCCTCAACTTGTTTTAAGTGATGATAGGGAAATAAATCAAAAGTAAAATTACGTTAATTATTTTATTGCTGCTATCGTGATGGCATCTTGAAGGTCTATTTTCAATCAATTTCAATTTATAAAATATTTTAATTATATTTACTTATTTCTCAGACTAACATTTTTGTGTAATAAGATGTAAAATGCCAAGCCAAAAGCGGTTACAAAGAATATAAAGAGAGGTAGAACCTTCAGGACTGTAACAAATACTGAGTTGAACATGATGACATAAAGACCAATATTTCCTAATTTCATTCTAAGAAATTCAAGTACGAAGAGATGAATCAATTACTTGTAGGTATATTGATTAAGTAACAATAATCCAACAATTTGCGGTTAATTATACAATTAAAATCTCTATACTGACAAATTTACCTTTGCAAGTAAATAATTAAATCAAACCATGCAAAAAATATTGCCACTGCCCCCATTTCAATTTGAAGGCATAGAGGTACGTAATATAAAGGCAGCATAAAGTATAATGTAGATAAGTAAAGGGCCCATTCCAAAAAATTACTTATTTCGCTAAAATACGATAAACCCTAGAATGAAAATTGATAGATACAGCTTTTAATAAGAAAGCCTTAAATGGTGATCTAAGATGTTCTCTTGGGTACTCAGTAATGTAAATGGTTACAGAGAGAACTTTTAAGTTTCTTATAGCACTTTCTAATCCCATTCTATCAGTCATTAATATGCGGTTATGCTGTTACAATAATACGATTTTGTCCTAGTTATGCAATATTGTCATTTCTATCAGGGTAAATATTCTTATGGGTATCATCATTAATAACAATACCGTATTCTAGAAAGATTTATTATCTCTCTGTTGCTAAGATATAACTAATTAAATTTCAAAAGAAGCTTTACATATCTATAAAACTTCATGTAAAAATATTTTAAAATGTCTTGTACCATTCAGATGTCTTTCAATTTACTTATAACTAACTGGAATAATTACGAAAACTTCTAATATCAGAGGTAGAAGATAACATACGAAAAAATAACGCTGGAATAGCTTATATTACTCTGTATCGATTGTTTCTTTACTAATTTCAAAGATTAATTAACAAATTATTAACAAATGCATGTAGATTGAAAGTTAATTCCGAGTCCAAAATAATGTACAAGATTATGAAATATGCTTTTGAACAGTTATTTCTAGGCGTGCAACTTATTCTCGAAATGCAGTTGTTGAAGTAGGATTATCTTAACATCATATAAGGTAAACTACATAATATCACTGGATTACTTTATAAATGCTAGCTCTAAAGAAAACTATATACAGATATTCAGATTAGTTTAATTTCTAACATTCAGTAGCCTGATTTGAAATATAAAGTATACAATATACAAATACATACTTTATGGTGCATTTGAAAGCATTCTTTGCCCATGCAAATACAAGTCATAACAAATACGAAAATTTGATAAGCAGACAAATAAGGATCTAGTTTAATCTGTAGAGACAGAAAGAAATTTTAAAAACCGATCTACTTCGAAATTATATTAAACATTCATACCATTACTATAATTTTCTAATAAAATAAATTGAATTTATAAAATAGCTGCTACTGTGTTCAAGAAGGCAATGTGTTATATAGAAATATTACTTTATAAATAGTAATAAATAAATTTCCTAAAAATACTTTAAAATATACGTAGTCTGAAAGTGTTGAGGCCTACCTGGTTGGGTGTTGAGACATTCGATGATACGTTTTGAATAGTGCCATTGCATCTTATGTTATGAAATGCTATACGCGGTAAGCCAGTGATATATAGCGTTAGCATAATAACAAATTGCAGATAGACTGCTACATTTAAAAGGAAAACATATTGAGCCCCGGAGTTCCTTTATAGGGACAAAAAGAGCTGTTAATAAAGATAAGTTCATTATTTTTATTAATGATGTTATTAATTCATCAAATATATCCAAAATTTCATTGAACAATATACAAATTATGGCCATAGGAGTATTACTAGCTTGCAATGGAGATTCTCGTTTCATATCGGTTAATCATAACATAATATATTATAGCTATTTAATACTATTAGGCTATAAGTTGGCTTTGTTTAAGAGCAATGGTCTCATGCATAATTAAAGGATTTATATAGCTATTTTAGTACTTCAAGAATGAAAACGTAAAATATTGATCCAAAAAAACAGTTGTAAATTCTTCGATATTAATTTAAACGCACCATTTCCTTGTTAAGTAAGTTTGAATTAGAGGATGTTGGAGCAATCTTACTCGGTTATTCTCTACCATTAACTTGAAATTGAAAAAGTTCCACAGTAATAGCATCAATATCGGGACAAAGAAATCATAATATCAATTAAGAACTGAAGTAAACATGTCTGTATGAGAAATATGAGTAAAACAATATGATATAGTTAAGACAGGATAATTCATTTCATCACTGTCTTAAAACGATATTTTTCATTAGTTAAAATGTTGATTAACAATTTCTTCGATAGATAAATCAATTTCATACCTTTAACGGCTCAAATAGTTCTTGAGTATCAGAGTCGAATTTTTTGTTCGGATTAGGTTCAATATATTGAAAATTATACGTAATCTATGACATCGAATTATATTAACAGTTAAGTAATATTTTTGCATGATAGTATAGTAAAATTATAAATTTGCCATCTTATCAAAATTTCTAGTTTACGATTAATGGTTAATTAGTCAGTAATTCAGTAATCATAGTCATTCAACATTTATTTACAGCTTGAATCTTATATTGCCATCTTTAGTACCAAATAGCGTAGCAACTTTAAATATATTTTTGAATTACTCCTCTCGTTCGACACACAAAATTTTATACCAACAATCCAAGTACATCATTTTAACCGTACATTAAAATTGAAATCAGTTGGCTGATGCTTGGAAAATTCTGTACATCTATCAAAAACAGCCTAAAAGGCATTAAATCCAAAGATTAGTCTTTATAACACTTTCACAACGACACCATCGCTATTTAAAACTTCACCAATTTTTAGTTAATTGGCATGACAGTATGTACAGTACCTACACTATTTAAGATGTTTCATTATAAATTACCGTACCTCAGCCAGTTGAGGAGCATTTTCGATCATTCGTTTTACTGGTAAAGTATTTCTCTCAGTATTTTCCAAGAATGTTCTCCATCTGCATAAAACAGTAAAATTAATTTATATTTGGTTATATGCCATTATATTGCATGCTGATCAAATAATAGAAAATACGTAATAATCAGTTATTTAAATATCGATCAATTAATGCACTACATTATATTTGAATCTATAAACTTTAATATGCAAAAATTTCTATATTATTTTACTGATAATTACACTCTATTCAGTCTATAGACTAGATATGAAGATAAATAATTATGATAAAGACTACGCGATAATCTATGGACTAATTACGGTACGTCTTTTAATTTTTGAACCTCTTGTTATACCAATTCAAATTAGTTATGTTCAGTGTGATAGTTACATTAAGACATCCACTTTATTTATATTGGTAACTATAAGTATAAAAGATCTATCCGCGGACTACTTGGTGTACCTAGTATCTTGTATCTATATCTAGCAATCCATAATCCATCACATCAAAGCATAAATAGAAGATGTTTTCTTACCTTTTGTTGGAAATAAATAACAAACCAACATCGACTCTATTATTCTCGATGGCCAGATCGAGACAGGTTTGATCGTAAATATTTTTGCAAGTAACATCCGCACCATATGAGAGTAGCAGTTTCACTGGCATTTGATATCCCGAACTACTAGCAAGATGAAGCGGCGTATTCTAATTTAATAAATAACATGACATTTACTATTAGATCTTGGTCTCTTGGATAACATTTTCATCGTAAAGATCCTCTTAAAATTGTGTAAAATATATTTTATCTTGTATGGTAAACACTACCCCTTCCTTATCGCAAGAATCAATTTCTGCATCATTTTCAAGAATTATTTCCATAATTGCACAGAGACCTTGACTGGCAGCATAGGATAGAGCAACACGACCATTTTCATCACTGTAATACAGGTGGTAGTACTAATAATTAGTTCTTTTCATTACTACACAGGCTAACTATTTCATCCCTGTTACTATCAACAAATGAGGCTGATAGTTTAGATTTAGCAAATGAATCACCTGCTATCCAAATCAATACCCATCTTGATCAGAAATTGAACTACTTCATAATGATTGTTGATCACAGCCAAGTGAAGTGGATTCCTGCCTTCAAGGTTTCCGGTATTGATGATGGATGGAGCTGCTGCCGCTAACAGTTTTAAGCAAGTTAAATGGCCATTTTCAGCCGTCCAATGTAATGGTGAATAACCTAATTCATCTAAGTGATCAACGATAGCACCATAGCCTAGAAGTTTCTTTGCCATCTATCAATTTATGTAAAACCATTATGATGTTCATTATCACATCATAAGATTGCATGATGTAGTAATCAATACTATGGTCCTTACTTACCTTATAATAACCATTCATAGATGCGTAAAACAATGGCGTTCTTTGAGCGTTATCCCTAGAATTGAGCAACTTCATCCCGTCGTACTATAATATTAAACACAATTTAACTATTTGATTATTGCATAATATTGAATTTATGTATAGGGGTTTGATTTTACCTCCATTAGAATCTCCAAGGTCTCACAGCTATTATTTTCCGCCGCTATGTGAACGCAAGTTTTACGATTTGCGTCTCTGTAGTCAATCGAAGCCATTTTAACCAATAATAGTCTCGTACTCTCAACATTGCCTTTCCAAACAGCGCACATTAGCGGCGTATAACTTTTGATATCACGGTTATTAATTCGGCATTTCTACGTATTTTATGCAATGGACGATGCAAATATTATATCTTTGGCAAGCTCTTTTATACACTATCTTATTGCAATTAAAATTGCAAGTAACATCTATGATATGAGTATAACTATTGCTACTTGTAACAAGTAGCAAAAATAGCCGTGTGGCAAGATAATCGAATGAAATAACTATTAGTGGAAAATTTCATTATACCGGACACTATCAAGAACAAAATAAATAGAAGATTTGTCGTAAACTAATCGGGACTAAACACATGATCTATTTATTGCAATTATTAATTTTACTAATATAAATGCAAGAGGCATCATAGCTAGCCAAGAATTTGCCTGTAATTATAAATAAATGAAAAATAAATCAACTAACTAAACGCCATATTTTACTGCCACTTTACCTTGGATAGGAGATATTCGATAACATCTACCCTATTGAATAGTGCTGCTTTATGCAAAGGAGTCATTTGTGAACAATCTTTGACATGTAAACGACAATTTGATTGCACTAATAATTCTACAATATCCATATAGCCATACAGTGCTGCTATATGCAAAGGCGATGAAAGATTCTCCTAAACAGAATATCCGAACTATTAAAAATTTGACTAAAAGTAGTAATAACTTCTAAGTAACGGCTTATTATCTTCGTATCAAAGCCCATTGTTCATAAACTGCAAGATTTTATCCGTCGTGAACTTTACCATAAAGCAGATTTAGTTCCTGTCATATTTAAGATTTGCTAAAAACTGTAGCATGTTTCCTCATATAATTCGATAAAGAGGGAATAATCGTGTAAATAACTTCCTGAAAACATCTTGTAAGACTGATTGCTACTATAATCTATTAATGAATACATCGCTTTGATAAAATATATTTATTAGCGAGTCAGTCAATTTATAGTACTGTGTGTTATGACCATTTTGCAATTTTTTTAATTGGAATAAAAATCAACTTATTGATACTGTAAATCTACATTCGCTAATTGCAATCTTTGCTCTAAAATATCAATTCATTATAGTCAGTACTATGATATCCTAAATCATATTAAATCAAAAGAAATTTGTAAACCTTACAACTAGCAAAAATAAACTTACCTTAACGGCATTAATGTCCGCACTATATTCAATACAAATTTCAACAGTCTATAAGGGAAAAATTTGATTAAATCATAAAATTTCCATCGCACATATCCAACTCGAAGCGTACGGTATCATTTATTCGATCAATTTTTATCAGTATTATTTCTTTTAGTAGTTCTTAGTATCAGTCTAAAAGTAGCCGATAAAAAAGTCATTAATCTGCTGTTATTACTACATTTTTAAGCGAATTCTTGCATTTTCCTTACCCTTTTAATTCCACTTTGGACTGCAAGATGTAAAGGGGTATTACCATCTTTATCGCAGCTCTCAATTAAGATCTGACTACTTGCATCCGTATAGGATGCTATAGAATAATAAAATAGATTTTAGAACTTGGCTAATGTATTACTGTTAGATTGTATCGCAACTTATGAAATATTTTAAGGGCAGAATTTGACCTATACAATATAATACTTATGCTAATGTACCTGTTTCCAGTAAGAGCTCCATGATTTCACTGTTGCCTTTATTAGCCGCCACATGCAATGGAGTACTGCCATCTAATGCAGTACTTGTAATGAGTGCACCACGTTGGAGCTAATAAATAGTATAACCATTTATTTTAAAAGATACATTTGCACTTCTGCAATCGTTATCGTGCTGCTTTTAAAGTAAATGAAATAATATTATACGTATAATACTCTTGCTAGTTCTGGTGATATTATTACCAGAAGTTTACAAATTTCTAGTTTCCCATGCAAGACAGCTTGATGCAACGGCGTTGTACCTTCATTATCAGTAATATCGATATCAAAAGGCTTACGTAGAATTTTTGCTGCGGAAAATATCGCCTAGAGCGGTTGCAAATATTAATAACATCTCGTAAATGTAACTCTGTAGTTTGCTTTATAAAATAATCATCAAAGAGGTATTCTATAAAATGACTGGCTAGCTTTATAAAATTAGCAATGATTTTATGACTTTAAGAATAAGCTCATTACTCTATAAAACTATTAGCTCAGTAAACTTGACCTAACATATGTATTGATCCAATGGAATCGTCTTGTGGATATTGCTTATAACTCTAAAATTATAAATCTTTAAGTACTGTACCTCCACTGTGTCTTTATTACTATATCGCACAGCCATATGAAGCGCTGTTGCCCCGGTTAAGGAATCAGGATACTCTAATTCTGCATCGCTTGACATTAACATACGAATTGCTTGCAAGCTTCCATATTTTGCAGCCAGGTGTAATGGTGTTAGATCCATGCAACCGCAGATATTGACATCTACGTAAAAAAAATCTTAAGTACTCAAGACGTTCATTTAGGGTTCCTATAATGCATGTTGTCTCTTAGATAAAAATAAAAACTTTGTGAACCATTGTATTTACTGCTTTTACACTTTTATAATCAATTTAAGCTAACTTTAAAGTATATCTTCATTACAAAAGTAACAATTAAGAGAAACTTCTACGACTCTATCAATCTGATGGAATTATTTAATCATATTGACGTTATCTTTAGTGTTAAATTTATCGTTAGGAATAGATTTCTATCTAAAAATTTAAACTGCAACGAGATTTATCAAAAACAGCTTAATAATGTACCTGCTCCAGCTTCAAGTAAGCAAGCTATAACATCAGAGTGGCCATTTTTGGCCGCGTAATGAAGTGGTGTCCAATCGAAATCATCCAACATGTCGACATCATATTCTTCATCAAATGCACCAGAATTTTTCAGTAAAGCTCGAACTGCTGTTACAATTCCATCTCTAGCTGCCTGTTGAATACATTAATTGAATAAAATTTCTCTGACTCTTGAAACTTAGAAGTAATAGTAACTCTCTTGATTATACGCGTATATTATTAGATTAGTTGCGATCGTGAGTTTATGTAACTTTATATCAAAAAAGCCCTACTGCATCAATGAATATACTTCTTAGAAACACCAAGATGTCTGTTAATCGTAATGAATGATTGTGAGTATTTTACCTGATGTAAACCATATGAAATATCTTTCTCTCTAATGGTTGGCGCTTGTGAAGTTTTGCTACGATAATTTTTTCGAAATACAGATGTATTTGTTCTTGCGCGATATCGTGGTGGTCGTTGCTTGTAGTAATCGTTTCGAGGGCCCAGTTGCCGGCTGTAGACATTGGTAATAGCGCTTCCACTAGAACCAAAATCGCTTCGAATTCTGCTATAAATCTTTTCTGACATATTGTTTTCTTTAATTCTTATTTATGACGGCAATAATCAGGATTAGTCTACTTCTATGTATAATTATATAACATCAAACAGCAATCTGGCTTTGGAAGTAATGCAGAAAAATCTTACATAACAATGACTAATCTTCTACCAAGTAATGATATCAATTCACTTCAATATACTCACGTATTATTCGTTGCAACCAAGAAGATATGTTAAACTGGAATCTGAATCATCATCGCTTGTCATAATATCATCAAATATGAAAATATCTGATTTACGGACACTATTAATCGTGTGCATTGATTGTCAGCCTTAAGTAAATAATATTGGATATACTGTAATCATTGGGTCATCAAATGAGCAGAATATACTTCATGTATTTTGATTGTTCTTTAACAATTAATAGCATATTCTAACTCTACGTGGTGTTTATTGCCATACACAAACATGAAATACTTACGGTACAATTTCAAGGATATTGACTTAATTTCCTCATTTTCAAAAAAATGTTCGAGTAAAGGATTCGTAACATTGTTTGATTAAATATTATGACAAGCTACCATACGTTTCTATTTCAACATTAGATGGTGTACGGAAAACCTTACACTACTACCTATATACGAATTAACAGAATTCCATTATGAAACCAATTACTTCCCATAAATATCTGCATGTTGCAGTAATAATCGAAATGCCATTGCAGCTACTTTAACTCTATTCCGTTTGATCTTATCCGGGCACGATAATTTACGAAAATTTTTTAAAGACTATGATAAGATTAATATTTAAAGTCAATTTTTGCGAGTTGAAATAGTAATTAGCCCTTTTACTTCGAATGACTAGAATTATAGCAGCTTATGTCTTTACATTAGGTTGACTAAAAGTATAAAAGAGAAGACAATATTCTGATATATTTTGCTGATCATCTTAAAATGGAAAGCATAATTTTGTTTACAATATCTATTACTTACTTTATAGTCATACTATGTGTATGCAATTCATAATCGATTAGCTAGTTCAGGATATCGCATGCGATCTACTGCGTTTCATCGCGTTAGATAGAATAAATTCACTGTACAGTACACTACTTTATAAAAATTCCTTATGCAGTATGTAATAAAAATTAGCAGTCTGAGCTCCATCATATGCTTCTAAGATCTAGCTGATTAATTATAGAATGATAATGGGTCCACTATTGTTCTGTTTTATTTATTAGAATAGATTTGAAATTAAAGCCATTAATCTTATAGCGCCATTCATTAGTTGGATGTTGCTGTTATCGATTGAATAAACAATAGGTTAAATACTTTAGATCAAGCCAATATTAAGAATATTGTAGAGATTTTATGTTGCATGGTAATTCACGGTGGCTATCATCCTATAAATGCCTATTAATTCGGTACCGATTTTACTATAAAGAGTTATAGAATGCACTTGCAACTAAACTCTATATAATTTAACTCGAAGACTCGTGTATATCCAATATGATCGACATTATAGTATAGTATATTAACCTTCAATGAGGTGCAATGATTTTATATTGTAATACTATCTATCCATACTTACTCATGCAACTATAAGAATAATATACAAATTGAGAATAGTTAATCAATGTTCGACTACATTTGCTCAAGATTATTTTCAACTTAAAAGATTTTTAAGGGTTTTTCAGCACTCTAAATTCTCCAGCTGTATTTGGAAAATATATGATAATGATTATTGCATCTTACGGCCGTACACTAACTTAGCTGAGAAGCTGATACTCTTTCAATGATAAGCCCTTTTAGCCAAATGTGCAGTGTAGTATCAATTGTATATAACATACATAACCTAAGTTCATTACAAATGTACAAACCATACCGAACTACTTTCACTCAAAGCTTACTCCTTGAAGAAATCTTGTCTTTCAGGATTCTCGATGATTAAAACATGTTTTGTAGTATTCCTACGTTCCTATAAATTCTGTAGTCCTCGGTACCATAAAATTCGGGTACGGTTATTGTATTAGCATCAATCTTAATTCTAATTAACTCATAAGCCAGAATCAGTAATCGCATTGATTATGCACAGGAGTTATGCAATTGAAAGCTTTATTTTATTTTATTTTAATCCTAACAAGTTTCTATTAGGGATTCACTTATGGACAAAATTGTCAACTACTCTAAATGGTAAAATAGCAATACATCTATAAATTAAAAATATGTATGACCTCCTTGTTTTCTAATCAGAAAACAACGCTTAGAGTACGAAGATAAAAGAATGAAATACTTATAGTAAAGTAAACTAAATGACTTAAATTATTCGTATTAAAAGTCAAATTATAAAGTTTTCTATGGCTGCCAAATAACTAAACGAAGGCATTGTCAACTACTGTATAGCACGAACCAGTAATTGGTCACATGTTATACGGTAAAGCAAAAAATAATGAAAGCATTAAGATAGTCAGAATTGATTTGTATACGAACAAACTACCCAATAACATGATAGAAATAATTCGTACGTGAAAGCAATATTTCATAATGTCCTATATGATAAAAATAATTAAAATTTATGATATAGCTTATTAAGAGGATTTGTTAATAAGATGAGGGGTAATATAATAATAATTATCGATTTATTAAATCGACATGAATTAAATGATAGGCTTATCAGGATAAGCTATCAGAGGTCATAGCATGATCTATAACTACATTCTAGCAACTTTATGTTTAGGGACATTTTTAAGCTTGCATTTCATTTTCTTCATCCATATTTCGATTTTTGCGCCCAGTTTCATGCAACTCTTGGTTTTCTTGTACAAAGCCAGGATTTTCTGCACCACACATTCCTGGTCCAATACGTTTACCACGTCCGCTCTTGCTAATAATAACTATAATAGCAATAATTAACAGTATACCAGCAACAGTTCCAACCGATATTCCAACAATGGCACCTGTAGGCATATCACCAGCCACATTACATGTAATTCCTCTATAGCCATTGATGCAGTTACATGTAGCCGTTCCATTAGCAACTTGGCATGTACCTCCATTTAAGCAGTTTAACATACAAGTACAGTTATTGGCAGATCCTCTGTAACCGGGTGCGCAACTACAAGTATATGAACCCTTGGTATTGACGCATCGATTATTGCTGGATGTACATGGCGAAGGGTTTCTAGCACATTCGTTAATATCGTTGCATGTATTGGATTGATTGATATACCCGGTGTTGCATTGGCATCTGTAGGATCCAGCTGTATTGACGCAGTTTGAATCAGCAGGACATTGTGCTGTTAAGCATTCATTGATATCTGTACATGTTGCTCCGGTATAGCCTACATGGCAAGTACAAGTAAAGGATCCTATGGTGTTAGCGCAGTTGGCATTGGTCGGGCATGGAGATCCAAGACATTCGTTAATGTCGGTACAACTTTCAAACTGTCCAGTATATCCAGTTTTACATTGACATCTGTACGAGCCAGCGGTATTGACACAATCTTGCAAGCTTGTACAATTA
Source organism: Trichoplax adhaerens (assembly GCF_000150275.1). NCBI lineage: Eukaryota > Metazoa > Placozoa > Uniplacotomia > Trichoplacea > Trichoplacidae > Trichoplax > Trichoplax adhaerens. The sequence goes on along the minus strand of NW_002060943.1, from coordinate 10,956,933 downwards.
TTGTCAGCCGGATTAGCGCATTCATTAAAGTCGACTACTACTGCTTGTTGTAATGTTGTATAGCCACCAATAGTTGAAGCCGCTGGTATAGCAGATTGTAACTGTGATGTAGATACACTACTAGTCGCAGCTATTAATATAATATAATCAGCTATAATGCTACCATTTTTAAATTCAGTAACTTGTACAGTCTTAAATGTACTGCTAGTATTAGCATTATTTGAGTAAATAGTATTAAGACTAGTTTCAACCTGTTGCTTCAAGGCTATAAACTGTGCTGAGCTATTGTTGGTTAAATCACTAGTAAATGTTCCATTAAGCCTAACATTGGCATTATAACGCTTAATGGCCTCGCAGGTCGTACCATTACCGAAAAATCCAAGCTTGCAAGAGCAAGTAAAAGAGCCTGGAGTATTTTTGCATGTTGCATCGCTTGAGCAAGAGTTGGCTTGAGAGCATTCGTCAATATCAGTACATTGTGCACCAGTATAACCAGGCCAACATTGACAAGAATGTGAACCAATGGAATTAGTACAGTTGGATGTAGCTGGGCATGAAGTGCTATTCAAACATTCATCAATATCTTCACAGTTGATTTTATCAGCTTTAAGCTTATACGTTGAATTACATTGGCAATGATAACTTCCAGGGGTATTAACACAAATTTGTTGGCATAATTGACCATTACCATTACATTCATTAAGATCGACACAAGTTTTATTGTCACTGCCTAAAGTATATCCTTGATCGCAATAGCAAGTATCTTTTCCGTTAACAACAGCACAACCAAAAGAGCAAGTATGATTGGCGCTGCAACTAATAGATCCATTACATGATTTTCCGTCAACATTCAATTGGAAACCTTGATTACAGGCACAGAAATAAGAACCTTGTGTATTAACACAAACTTGTTGGCAAGGTAATGTCTGGGTACATTCGTCAACATCGGTACAATTATGGTTATTGCTACCAAGTGTGAATCCGCTATAGCATGAACAGGTATAATTTCCTTCTGAATTGGTGCATACTTGGCTACAGCCTCCATTATTAGTAGCGCACTCATCAATATCAGTACAATTTCCATTGCTTAACATATAACCGGAGCTACAGACACATTGGTATGAGCCTGCTGTATTAACGCAGGTTGCTGATGAGCTACAATTAGCATCGCCATTCATGCATTCGTCAATATCCATGCAGGAATAAGTATCATTACGTAAGATATAACCACTGTTACATCCGCAAGTATAGCTTCCTTCATTATTGGTACAAGTTTGTTGGCATGAATTAGTACCATTAGTACATTCATCGATATCGTAGCATTTTTGTCCATCGCCAGTGTAACCTGCCGGGCAACCGTTGCAAACATAGCCAGATTGAGGTGCTGGATTATCAGTGCAAGTGACATTTGCAAAGCAAGGGCTATCAGCACATTCATTTAAATCTTCAGTGCAGTGATCACCAGTCCAAGCTGCGTCACAGGTACAAGAAATTTGTGTTATATCATTAACAACAACTGATTCAGCATTGTAATCGCATGTGCTGTTATTATCACAATAGCACATCGTTATTGATGGTGATAATTCACTACTGGCTCCTTTTGAATCAGTAGCTACAAATTTGATAGTGATGTTGTCATAAGTTGAAACTGTCCAGTTGAATACCATGGTCATATTATCAAAGTAAGCACCGGGTGGTGGATTGACTAAAACTACGGTAACATTATCACCAGCATTAGCATCAGAAACGTTTAGTTGAGTCATGAATACTTGGCCGTAAGTAACATTGTAAGAGTCCAAGCCAGATATTGTTGGTGGGAAATTTTCTAATTCAGTATTTCCTGTCTGATATTCATTAGAAGCATTCTTGCCACTTGTTGCAGCATTCAAATTCAAAGTCAATGCAGCATCATATAAGCACTGTGTATCATTGCCACATGCGTTGACGGATTGTTGGTAAAAGGCGGTGTTATTGCCAAACAATGCTGGGATATTCTCGGCAAAAATAGGAACAAAGCTAGGATCACTATAATTAGCTGCGGTTGTACCAGCTGGATAAGTGAAAAGTGAACTTCCACTATTTATTTGCCCTGTTAGATTGAAGTATTACGCATATTAAATTAGTAAGACAAATCTAATATCCAACGACGGTATACAGTAACATAGATTAATTTGTTACTCTTAATATATTGGCAAATAATTAATTACCGCACTAATACACAAATGGAACAATTGCTAAATGTAATTTTTACACGTTTCCCACATTTACGTAGCGTTATAATTTATAAACTTACAGAGTCGACCAAAATTATAAAAGATAGTAGATTCATTTGCATTGATGTCCAAATAAGTTCCATCTGGTCTCTTGAAATCATCAGTAATATTATCATTCCATGTACCCAATAAACCTTTAGTATTGCCTTTATAGGTATCTGGTGCACTAAAAGTAATAGCTAACATTTCTGTTAATAGTTGAACTTCGACGTTAATACCACTTGTAAATGCAATAACTAATTTGTTATCAATAGTTCGTGACAGTTCGACGTTGTTATACGATAGGGTATCATTTTCACCAATGGTACTGAAGGAGAATGAAGTACTATTATTATTGACATAAATATCAATTCCATCGCTATTGCTATTAAGGCTAGCTTCAACGGTATCGGAATCATTCTGTTTTGAGGCAAATGATGCAAAAACTGTTGCTAATGCAGATGCAGAGCCATTTTGTATAGCTCTCATGGTACGACCTTGTAATACGAAGAAGCCACCGTCGACATCCAATAAGGTGTATTCGCCATGGCCGTTAAAGCTGTACGTTTTTGTATCCAAGGTAGTAATATGAGGATCTCCCCACATAAGTGCTAGTTAAAATTAAAAGACATCATTATTATTATCTCGGTCTAGTTTCGGCGACATGATCGTGAGCGAGATGATATGCAATTTTTTTCATAAAAGCTGTCTAAGATCAGATACGAACTCAGAAGGAGTCACGAAATATTTAACACAAGCTAATGTGATCAAAATTTTACCTTTAAAATAACTACATACAGTAAGCTTAATGCATGACTGAACTAAACTAAACAAAAACTAGAATTATAGTGGTGAACTGTATAGTTGAATGAATCATTGTATAACATAGTACAGAAGTAATAAAATCAATATACACTTTGCAGATATCTTCTACTTATACAATACCTCTTCTTGGTGGTCTGTAGTTACGGCAGTTATCGAATGGCATCTTTTCGTAATAATAGCGACATAAACCCGATCTGAAACAGCAATCGCGACGCGCCTCTTCTTCGGCATTACGCCAAGTTCTATTCCTGAAAGTAAATGAAACCGCCAACGGTGGTTGTCTGATCAATGCCCCAAAGCCTGGTCTAAATCGCTGGTAGCAGCATTGCTGGCGAACCTATCAATATTTCATCATATTATAGTTATCTCTTGATTATATTATTAATTCTAATAAAGCTTACATGACCTCCTTGTCGATTTACTAAAGTAAACGTATAGTTTCAGTACTGATCAATAAATTATATAAGGGATGAATTTTGAAGTGCTATAGAGTAATTTCCATATACTATTTTGTGCAAGCATGGTACAAGTCCACGTCAACTTACTCTTTCACCATCTGATGCACGCCGGAAAAATGATCTTGCACAGTATGTTCTCCAATCAACACGGAATCGTCGGTCTCGTCGAGCTTGGAAGATAGTACATGGGCACGATAGACGTCGTAAAGCCATGAGATAATTTTCTGGTGATGGCTGATTATTAAACCATTCCATGCACTTCTCTTCGTAATTAGTACGTCCAATGGCTGAATCATCTAGACGGAATCCATATCGACCCCTCATTTTGAAATTACCGATCATAGAATCAACTCTTAATGCACTAGTAGTATCAGAACCGGGTACTAAATAAGTATACGATGGTGTCGAATTAGTATAACCAATCTTGGGCCTAATGTAAGGGAATCGCTTCCACCAGTTCATGCCTTCATCTTCATAAACGAAGAAACCAAAAAGATTATTGCCGTTGGAAGCCAATACAAGTTGGAAAGTGTTGAACTGGAAATATTAATTTATAAATTGTAAAGAGAATGATTAATTAAACACTCTTATGTATAGAAATGATTAATTTAAATTCTATGTCAACAGCGATATTTATTAAATTAATTATAAGAATAATAAATATTACAGTATACTGCACGATAAGTGTTACGTATTGCTACAGCTAGGTATCTTACCGAATTATATTTATAATTGATAAAGCCTGGATAAGGTACTAATTTTGACCAGGTAACAATAATAACTTGTTTTGCAACAAAGTTAGGCACAACTTTAGTGAAAAATCCAAAGTTTTTGGTATCGTTTTGGCCGTTAGCTAAAGCGGCTTGAAATTTGGCTACGTCCATTGTTGCTCGCTTTAATATTTCAGTAGAAATCGGATTTCTATCAGCTCTATAATACTGATGGAAGTAGACTCTTGTTACAGGATTTCGGCCATCAGCGTCACTATAAAATGGTCCAATAATGCTTGTTTTTCGGTTTAATGGTAATGGATTGCGTGGTGAGCCAAAGTATGGTCTACCAAGAGAAACGAATCCATTCATAGATACCTATTAATAAATGAATGTACCAGAATAAGAAAGATTTTTGATGATTACGATGTTAATAAGGCCATTTATGGTACAAATGATTATGAAATGTTCCTATACTATAATTATCTAATGACTTGCGAACGTGTGAAACTTACGTAAATTGTTTTTTGAAATTTGTTCATAAAGAATACAGGAACTTTCAGGTTATAACGACGATAGCCATCATCGGTATAGCCAAATGCTCTATCGAAGTACTTGTACCCATAAGGATAGAGTCTTAATTCTGTTTCACGCAATTAAAATACATAATCGTTATTCATAATTACAGGAATAATTTTTATATTGTAAAAGAACTTCTACATTCAAAAAAATCAATTCTTATACACTAAGCACATTTCATCTCAAAGTGTAAGCAAATAATAATAGTTACTTTAATTAAGAAATGATTCATTAATATCATTATTACCTGTACAAGAAAATCCATTGCCAATAAAACCTGGTTTACATTTGCATGAGAATGAACCTGGGTAGTTGGTACAATTAGCATCTGGATCGCAAACCTTTTTCTGTGAGTTACATTCGTTAATGTCTAAAATGGATGGAAGGGATATAAATATCAATAATAAATAATTGCACGAAACAAAGTTGGCACAACCTTGCATAGGATAAATGATTAGTTACAAAATTCATATAAGTTCATATTATTGAAGTAAATACTTTGATTAACAGTCATATCTAATTTATATTCAGATTGGAATGCACAATCTATTCTGAATTACCTTGATTACAGAGTTTACCCATCCAACCTCGGAAACACTGGCATTTGAACGATCCAATAGTGTTAATACAGACTCCCCGAGAGCAAGGGCTGGTAAGACATTCATTGATGTCTACGGAAAAAATATCGAATATAAATTGATGAAAAGGAGACTTGTTCAATCCTACATTGATTATCATTGATAGTATAGAGATACTAGAGGAAAGTAAAACGCACCGACTGGTATTTTAATTGATACTGGCTGCTTGTTATATTGATTTCCAGCACGGCATTCATAAATACCGGTGTGGTTATGAGAGAATGCATCGAACTTCAATATTGTTTGAGTACTGTAATCATTGAGTTTAGATGAATAGATTGCAACGCCAGAGCTATTTCTCATCATTTTTCCGTTTCTGTAAATTTCCACTTTAGGTGCTGGGAAACCTTTAGCAGTACAGATGAATTTAATTGCTGCACCAACTTCTAGTCTGTTCGGACTAGAATAGTAAGATACAGTGTTTTTTGTAACCGGAATACCTAAACATTATTTTTAGAATTTTAAGAACGTCAGTTGTCAAATATGTCTGCTATTCAATTTTTTCGACATCTCCACGTCAACAATTAAGGGCTTAAGCCCATGCAAGTATATTCATGTTTGACTTCTTAAAAGCTTCAATTTATTTCTACATACCTCCGACACAACCCCTTCCATTAAAGAATCCGTAACTGCAGTGGCAAATGTAAGCGGTGTAATTCATAACGTTTTGGCATTGATTTCCAGGACCGCAAGGATTTCCAGCGCATGGTAGTGCGAAATCTATTTAAACACATTTTACATTAGGCATAGAACTAAGAACCTTATAAGAATCGTTATGCTAACTAAATTTAGACGTTGCTTTCAATAATAGAAATAGAAACACAAACGATGAAATTAATACATCAATTACTACATCTTACTACCTTGTGGTGGTCGGAAACATGTTGGTGCTGGAACTGAAAATATGAAGAATTACAATCCATTAGAATTTATAGTATACTTTAGACCTCTTAAGGGTTATATTACAAATATATTGTAATATCTATTTTAATTATATTAATAATCCTATAGAATGTACTATAAATACTGAAACCGACACCGGCGTTTTTAATAGCATACGGAATCGTACCTTTGCATCTTACTCCAACATCTTTGAAATGGTTACAATGATTGGTATTGCCCCAACCGTAATGGCGACATTGAGCAATCGATTTTTCATTGCCTTTACAATCAACTCCAGATAGCCAAATTTGACCAGTACCGTTGCCGTATTGAGCACAACAACGCCACGATTCAGCTCCTTCATAACCAAGTTGTCTACAAATTACATTAGCATCTTTCATATCGAATCCATAATCGCATACAGTTCCCCACTTTCCGAAACGATAAACTTCCACTCTTCCTTCATTGCGTGTCTTACCGCCAACTAAGCGAACCGGTGCTGTATCGTTGTCTATTAAGTTTTGTATTATAGTAGTAAATGAAATAGCAATTATTTTACAAAAGTGATCACGAGCATAAGCAGAGTACAAGGAATTCAGTATATTAACTTCTGTTTTCGTTATATCTGAGACTGTAATACAAAGTTATAACTATTGTAGTAAGATTAATGCCTTTGCCATTTCAATACGCAGAGATTACATTAAAATTGAAAATGACTTACTTCCAAGTGGCTTAATGTTAATTGGCTTGCATCTTCCATTTGTATTGTTGCTGCGATGGAATATACTGCAGTTCCAGACAGACAACAGAGAAAGAGTAGTCTGTGTTGGTATACAATTCTTCAATAATCCGAGCAGATTTTGACAATCTTCGCGACATAAAGTTTGGTCTGTTCCATTTCTACATGGAACAAACGAAGCTACACAAAGAGCTTTAAGGATTCTTTCACGACATGGAGGGTAGAGACTATTAGGATTTCCTAGTAATCGCATTATGTCCTTTTCGATGCTCTCTTGGGGCAAGAAATTTAAGGATGATATTTGTGTGGTGTTGTAAACTTGTTTACAAATACTTCCGGTATATTTTGTACATGTCGGTCTAAGAAATTAGAGAATTACGATAATAAATTACTTTATAATTTTCACTTTAAGTACAATTTAGACAAAATTGAGCTATAAAGATAGCTACTTTATTATGCAGAGGTAAGCCTACGATATTAAATTAAACTTACGCTGGTTGTGCGGTTGGTGGAGTAGCTATTTTTTTTTTAAAGATAATATTATAATATTAGTGAATTTACTTTTGCTAGTCATGTGCTGTTCTTTATGCGGCTAAGGTTAAATAATGGTAAAAGTGATGACCAAAAGCATAGACTCTAGAACTATGTACTTCTAGAAATCTATGCCAAAAGTAACCACTGCATCAATGCTATCAGATATAATGTTATTAGCTATCCTCAAATGCATAGCAAATTCAAATGTCCTCCGTAATTTAATGATAGCACCATTTAAATATTAACTGTTTTAGATCTTTTAATCTGTTTCACTGATTATCATAAAAAGCTGTCCTAACAGTAGACAAATACATATCTAACCTGTCGAATTGCCACTCATATTATTCATATGTATATTCATATTTGGTAGTGAGATACAATATTTGTAGCCAGCCTTTCTACTCGGCGCATTTTTACATGACGGTAGCTGCATGGTCGTTGACGCATTCTTTAGCCTAGCTAAGCAGCTATGCACATAAGGTAAAGCAGCATTACAGTCTTCTTGACATATGGTATAGATTTTATTTCCATGACATTGAGGGAATCCTTGTAAGCAAGAAAAGCGTAAAAGGACTTCTAGACATTGTTTCGTAACTAAACCAGATGAATGAGCGTAGAACGTATTTGTTGCAATTAGTCCTTCCATAGTTTCAGGCGATTGTGATCCTAATTGTAGTACACTGGTGTGATTGACGAACTTTTTACAAAAGCTTGGCTTAAATTCTCGACAGATTAAGTTGTTTGAAAATGTAGGAGATGGAGGTTTCATGGTGCTAAACAAAAAATTGCACTAAATTAATTTAAGCAAGACTAGTATTAGAACGACTACAATTATCAATTTAAACTGTTGGACTATAATTTCAAGCTACTAACAACCAATCTTTACAATTGAATTATAACTGAATGTAATACTGTGTATGCCAAAAACGAAAAGATTCTACGCATGCTGCTATATAATCTGTAATTACGTTGGCATAGGCGTAGTAGGGTCCATTTTACCTAGAAGTAAAATTTTAAGAAACGTATCGGTAATTTTGTCTTCGTAAGATAAATCAATCCTATTTAGTCCTAGCGATATTGACTTACAGACGACGCCAGCTTCTTCACCAGGTCTCTTACAGGTGGACATCATGCCATTTCCGGAATTAAAGCAGTCAGTAATAAGTTTTTCGTTGCCTTCACAGTGGACATTACTTAGCATATAATGACCGGTTCCATTACCAAATTGTCCGCAGCAGGCTGTTCTTTGTGCTCCATGGTATCCTAATTGCTTGCATACAATGTTAGCAGCTTGGATATTCCAGTTGTGACCGCAAATAGATCCCCAAGTGCTGTTTCGGTATATTTCAACGCGACCTTCTCTACTTGAATTTCCACCAACAAGGCGAATATCAGGCAGATTTACTAAATATTACAATCAAGAAATTAAGATTACTACTTTAGATTGTATTGAACGACTATTTTACAATGAGATTAATTTTGAATTGATAGAATCAAAATCTTGTTTATACCTTGAATCGGCTTTTGATTGACAGCTATACATTTTGAAGTTGCATTGGTAAAGCGCTCACAATTAAAAATTTTAATTACACTTTTGCTAGCTGGATAAGGCACACATTCTTTAACTAAACGCATAGCTTCCATACAATCTTTTCGGCATAAGTTACGTGGCATGCCTCCTCGGCAAGGGGAATAACTAAGCACGCAAAAACTAGCTAATAATCTCTTCTTGCATTCGTGTGATAGATCACTTCCACTACCTAGAAGATCATTAGCAATGGCTTCGATGCGAGACTTTGGAAGGTATTGGTCATTTGATATCATAGTAACATTGGTTTGATTGAAGAAATTAGAACAAATGCCACTTTGATATGGAACACACATGGATGCTCTACGAAGACCAAGGAAAAGGAATCACGATTAATCTTAATTAGCTGTCCATTAAACTATATCTGATTTGTCTTCTACTATCAACTACGATTTTACAAGAAGTCTTATTTCGGCAAAAATTTTAATTGAAACTATGAGCTTGATTAGAATGTTAGATTTTGCAATTATCTGGTGAGTGTTAAGCAAAATAATAAAATGGATATCCAAAACGACTGTCGGCAACTGATGCTTTTCGACGATAGGATATCTACTTTAAAGAAATACTGTGATTTTAATATGTCAACTGATTATAACTAATATACGCGTACATATTGTATTAAGACCAAGCTATTTGATAATTATAATTTTTGCAACCATATACTACAGTTCCTGATTAGTTTGTAGCTGCAGAAGAGTGATAAATAATATAACTAGTATGTACTATACCATTAAATCATAATTATTTAATGGCTGATTAAAACTTACGTTGCTGTTGGTGTCATTTCTAGAAATGGAAGACAAATTTGAATTATAAGAATTAGTTACTGAATAATAGGTAAAATATTGTATATGTATAGCATAACTATGAAACTGCAAATCGAAATAACAATTATTGATATCCTAAATTGGTAGTGAAAAAGATTCATTACAGATAGTTACCAACCAGTAGAATCGCTAACGATATCATTACATGTGCCATTGTTAGCGCGGCTAGGATGTTGAGAACAATTTGGAAGATGGACATTAGGCATGTTCTGTAAACATGCCATAACAGTTGGCTTGTGACTTTGACAGTCTTCGCGGCACAAGAAGTATGATTGGTTATTGTAGCATTCAGGGAATGCCGTTTCGCACATAAATGGCAATATTCTCTGAATACATTGAGCTGATAATGATCCGGTAGCATGTGCAAATAGTATGGACAATACCATATTTCTTTCTTCATCTTGAGGAGCCCGAGATCCAATTTGGGCAATAGAACTTGTAAACAAGTACGGGTTACAAAGTGTAGAGGTATATTGAACACAAACAGCCTGACCGGGTTTGGATGGATTAAATGGTGTTGGTCCCATCGTCATCATCTGCGTCGGTTTCATAGTCGTCATATTAAAGCTGGGAACAAATAAGCAAATGTATAATTATTACTATTAATCAATTATTTTCCTAGTAGATCAACAAGCATGATTACGTGAAAGTCAAGATTATAATAGTGTATACTGTGGAATAAATGACATTACTATAATCGCTATAGTCCTTACTTCATAGTTCCCGTAGGCATTGGTTGTGTCATGGGATCTTTTGTGGACGTATCAGTCAAATTATTAGTGTTATTGGTGGTACCTATGAATTGATGGTTACGTTATATATCAGCTGTTAATTATTTTTATTTCGACAATCAACTCTCAAATATCTGAAGAAAGGATCGATAAAAGAGGTCGTAATTTGTTCAATATAGATCAATATTCTAACTTACTGGAACAAATAACTCCAGCAGTCATCCCAGAAGAGCAATTAGCATTGCCAAATCCGTTATGGAAACATGAACCAAGACCAGGCTCGTTACCTTTGCAGTAGACATTAGTAAGAGCGAATGATGTTGTGCTTTGACCAAATTTATTACAGCAAGTAGCAGCTTGTGCTTTACTGAAGCCCAACTGACGACAAACTACCATAGCGTTGTGCATGTTCCAATTTTTGTCGCACACAGTTCCCCAACGGCCGTTGACGTAGACTTCAACGGTACCTTGATTCCTTAAGTGAGTATTGGTTAGACGTACAGGAATTGTTCCGTTACCTAAAATAAATAGGACTATGTATAAGATATTGCCTCCATCGCGTGAACATAGAAGCGACTTGACGTAACTGTTATACTGTAGGCAATATATGAATTAAAAAGCATAAGTTAATGCGTAATTAACTAATATATGAATGGACATGCAAGAGAATATAGAAAATAGAAAATTTAGATCGTGTGAAACAATTATATAATCAAATTATAAAGCGTTGCAACAGATAATTATCTTTCTATTACATAGGATAAATACAGTTTAGATACTTCTCAAAAAAACACGTTCTACTGCAATTCTTACCGATTGGAGCTGCATTAGTATTAGTACAATTCATATCGGGAAATTTCGAGCAATTCCAGAATCGTAGTATCATTTGACTAGCAGGATAGGGCATACATTGACGGATAAGTGTCGCAACTGATTGACAACTCTTTCTGCATACTCGAACGGGTCGATTTTGCGAACATGTTACATAAGCCGCTCGACAAATTGGTGAAATTAGCTTAGCACGACATTCCTTACTGATGGCCATATTAGAGTTGATGATCTTTTCTAAACCTTCTTCTACTTGCTGTTGCGGAAAGTTAGATGACAAGGCAATTTGGGAGCCTTGTAGAGCATTTTTACAAAGGCTTCCTTGATAAGAAACGCATTCAACCCTGTCAGATTTGAAAGTAAGCAAATAGCGATTAACAATAGTAGTTAAGGGATCCTTGCAACTTAGTTTAGTCACCTAGTGCAGACAAATTGATTGTATAGAGTAAGCTACTATAAACATTTAATAAAAAATTTTTTTCAATTAACTTACTGAGTCTGCGGATTTGGTGGAGCCACTACATATGAAGATATAGACAGATGAAGTAGTTAGTCTTTACGAAGATGATAATTTCGAATAGTTATGAAACACATAAGAACTATTTTGAGTTAAACAGTGTGACTCTATGTTGATATTGAAATTGAGATGCAATAAGTCCTAGCGAGCTGCTGGATATTACATACTACAATACAATATAATCTCTCATTATCGAATGTTATAATTAATTTTATTTATTTACCTTGATCAGGTTGTGGCAATTTGATTGGACTACACTTAATACCAGTACTATTCATTGATGGTAACTTAGAGCAATCGACTGTATTAGGGTCTAATCGTTTTAAGCAAGTTTGTATAATATTGGAAAAGGGTTGACATTGCTCTCTGCACAAACGAGCAGGTTTTGATCCGTCGCATACTGAGTACGAAGTAGTACAAATTATTGGTAACACTGCCTTGAGACAAGTCGGTGATAATAGTCCAGTAGCATGGCCATAAAATAGTCCAGTAAATAGGGTAGCTTCAGTACCAATGATGGAATGATTAGCAACATATATATTTCGTCCTTCCAAATAACGTTTACATAGGAAGCCGGTATATGGTTTACAGACTTGCATCTGTTGAGGAATCGTTGGTCGTCTAGAAAGCGAATGTAATACATTTGTAAATACTACTATTTTAGGGTTAAGGCTAGGATAAGAGTAAATTAGAAACGCAATAGGTGCCATCAACTGGAATTAGATAAAATTATCGTTAAAATTAGGCTATATGTAAATGCATAGCATGGTATCAAGTAAGTCAATAATTATTCTGTCTAAACTTATGCCAGCTATATCTCGTGATTAATAATTATTATCAATAATACGCATTAATTCCATGATAATTAAAATAATACGTACGCAGTTGTAAATGGTGTTTGAGTAACTCCACCTATACACAAAAATTAGCATGACATATTTAGTTCGCCAATCAACAACCTCATGAATGTCTAACAATTAACTTGACATTTTCTTAAGTATTAAACTTACTAGACCACTGGCATCGAGGTCCAGTAAACCCGGGGTTACAAGTGCAGAAAACGCCGCCATGATTATCAGATTTACATTTTCCATTGATGCAAGGATCGCTAACAGCACATGGATTTCCACAAGCACGATCTAAAATAAGCGTAAACTTTATCTGTAAGTCGTGAAAGTTCTAAAATAGTTGGCAAACATTGAATTTATAGAAGAAGTGCTCGTAATGTATAAATATCGAAACCAATAGAGATACAATTAGCTACAAAAAATCCGCTCTTATGGTTACGTATAGCTATGATCCTAAATTTTTATTATTTAGTCTTATATTGAACAATATTTACCTCGGTAACAGGAAGGATCGTTGTCATATTTGCTACAGTTGCAAATGTATGAAAGTTTTAAGCCAATACGTACATTAATACAACGACCAACCCGGCAAGGTCGTTTATCGCAAGGATAAGAAGCACCATTTAAAGCTGATACACATTAAAAAGATGGCTCCTTAGCAAAGTCTATCTTTAATAATTTATAGTCCCTTCATATTATAACTATACGGTAGAAGCTAGTCCTTTATAAAAATTTTCTAACGCTAGCATTGCTGTATCTGCTATACTTAGTCTTGCATAATGAAAGTAATAAAATAAAATTCGATTTTTTGCTGGATGAGAAAAGTAATTGTTTTATGAACTATTGTCTATTTGTTTGCTTAATAAATTTTACTTAGCGTAGGATATTGCTTATAAATTTAGAAAGTATTTGAAAAAAACTGTAGCCGCCTTACCGTTATTGCAAGTAGCTCCAGTATATCCTTGGAAACAGATGCATTGATAAGAATATCCATTATTTGTATCTACACATCGACCTTGGTAGCATGGATTATGATTGGCACAATACGAGTACTTAAAGACTGAAATGAAATTTTATTATCAATAAATGTTTGATGTAAATTGCCCCAAATTCTAAATTTTAAGCATTTGCACAAAGTTATTTAGCCAAAATTAAGTTTACCTGTATCACAACGATCTCCTGTGTATCCACTTTGACATGAACATTTGTAGTAGGATTGGTTACCGAAAGTCCAATGGTAACAACGACCATTAACACAAGGCATTGACATGCAAGCATTAGGAGCTACGAAGGATAATTAGCAATTACAATTAATTGATTCCGTATCTGAAACAATTCATTTATATTGATTCTATCGCACGTCCATATTATGTAAAGAATCCCATAAATAATTTATGCATTTCCTTTCGCTTTAACCAAATATTTCTTTACCTGTAGCATTTGTAGGACGTATGTTACCAGTAACATTTGTAGAATGGGATTGTGTACCTAGCATATTATCGATAACAGAAAGGATCAGTATTGTTAGCTAAAAGCTCGATTGATATTTCTTGTTCGCATCGATGATTTATAAATGCGCCCAATAGACTTATTGTCAGACTCATTCTTAGATAAATATGGACTCCAGACAAGTTCTGCTTTATTATTTGTCTACTACAGCAAATAACAGCTAGGAATTATGAAGCTATCATTAAAGTTATAACTTATTATTTGCTTTATGTAGTATAAAAATAGCGATTATTCTGCACTTTCTAATAAGATCTCTATATAGCATTTGGTCCTTTGTTTAGCAAGGAAAAGAATCCAATCTAAGATTTAATTAAACGCTTACCTTGTGTCGAAACTGGTTTACTGACGGTCACATTTTGACTGTGGCTCACCTATAGTTAAGTTACAATTAGAATTAGAATTGAAATGTATCTACCGGAGATAAAATACGAAATACGATTTAGATAGCAATACTTAATAACTATAAAATACTATTCTCTACATGAATTAATCCAGCATTGCTCCATAGCTATCCGAAAATTTAAAACAAAGCATATTACTCTATAACAGTGTAGTGATGCACCCATATTTGATTATAAGAATAGCTATATTTGATTATGCAAACGGCTATATGATATAGTTAGGTTACTTTGAATAGATAATATTGCGAAGCTTCTATTAAATAATTGTTAACTACTATATTAGAAATTGTTGATGACTAATATTAGCCAGTTGACTAATTATGATACAAGACTTATGAGGCTAGAAACACTGTGGCTTATTAAGGTGCCTGTGATAAAGTGATCTTCAAAACAATAAATCAAGAACTACAGTTTCTTGCAAATTTCACTTTATTACAGAAGTTAGGTTCGTCTAACTACCAAGGACTATCTGACTATCTGACAATCTACTTCTTACAGCAAAATTCACGATTTATATACGATTAGTTACAAAATGCTTTTACTGTAACAAATCTTGTCTTGCCCATTAAGTCGCAATACTCCGAAAGGAGCTAGACGTTAATATAAGAGTAGTAACATCTTAAGAAGAATGATTTAGATTGTAGAAGGTAATGTGCTATTTGAGAAAATATTTTGCTTGATGACTCATGTCTGATTGAAGATTAAATGGATTTAACGAAATGTATATAAGAACTGTAGAGATGAGCTTTTAGGGAAAGAGACTTCACTTTGCTTTGAGCTCGGAACACTTTAGATTTTAGACTAGATTCTTGTAGTAATTAATTATTGCTCTACTATTCCTGAAACCTTGTAATAAAAGCCTTTTAGAAAATACCATTTGACTAAGATAGTTATTGTGAGACACCTTTTATGACAAACACGATCATGTTTCATTGGATAACTTGGATAAGTGATGCATAGTATCGCTAAAATGTTTGGATAGTTGAAGTATCAAGGGCTCATTTGTACGACAAAGACATGAAAAAAGTCTTCGATCATAGCGGTATTAATGTATCATTCTCTTCACTTTATTTAATGATATTACAATATAGTTATTACTTGATACCGTAACTTCTCATTGATGGTTACCGTACGAAACAAGTAAAGCCATTGACAATTCAATAGGTTTCGAAACACAGGCAAATATCTCAATTAAAAATTTAAGGATATAGTTGAAAGAAAATTTTATTTTACGCTCTATTTCCCGTGATTTGTTAAAGCTTCGAAACCCCCAACTATAATATAGATAATATAATGAGACTTAGCAAGACTGTTCTGAAGTATTGTCTGACGATACAAAGTGCCTCAAGCGACATACTATTTTTAAGACTGTCATAATTGATATTGCTATTTTACAGGGACACACGTATATACTCTTCTTATTGAAATTGAGTACCGTCCTCATGTTACTTAATTCAATCTAAAATGCCTATTACTAGTGATGGATAAATAGACACAAACTAACGACTGATTCAATTTTAAAGAGTTTAACTTTATACACTTTCAACTTTCACAGCACATAACAGTAAACTATAACTAATAAAGAATAAAACCTGTAATTTACAATTTATTATCGATCATAATTTATTTTCTATAACAAAAATGAAAAAATAATTGAAACTAAAGTGAAACGTAATAATTGATTTTAAAGTTCACTAATTAATGTGGCGAATAGTCAGTTAGTTAGACTATACGGATACAAATTAATAAATATTCTTCGTTTCTACTATAATCTCGAAATTTTTTATATCAATATTTTACATTTAAACAGAATACCAATATGGTAGGTATCTAGAATAATGTGCCGTTCGGTTATAAAACTACATACACTGCGTCATGATATCTTGCTCTTTGGCTTCAATATTCATTTAAATTCGGTTACTTAAATAGGAAAACGTACTACTGACTGGTATGAAAAAATTGATGAGCAAATTGATCAACTGATCAGTTTGCTCATCAATTTTTTCAATCAAGTTGTAGACAAGGTGACATCATAAATTAACGTCGTTGAATTGTTAGCGTTAAAAGCGAATTTATCTATTGACGTCCTACTTTTAGGAGCGATAGCTAAATTCAGTACCAAACCTGGTATGAAAAAGTTTCTTATATTTTATGCTCATAACTATACCCATTCGTTTGATGAAGATCAAGTTAAGAAATGAAATATTTAACATTTGATGATCTTAGTAAAGTACTGTCTTTGTAAAATAAATTGAGTACGAATACGATATATCTTTACATTACGTTTATATTCAGGGTACAAAATGTGAAGTAAACCAATGTAAAATATTACCTTGGGGCAGTTTGTAACGAGTACTTTCAAATGCGATTGTAATGAATCAGCTTTAAATTTATTGCAAGTGTAAAGTTACTACTAGGAATTCTGATATAATAGATTATTATGTAGAACAATGATATAGAATATCAGCCGCTGAAAAATAGGAAATTAAGCTTCAAACTATAATTACTTCATGTAAGTCGTTGAGATCAACTTTGGAAAATGATATTATGAAATGCGTTTCTATTTGTCTATTAAGAGTGCTTATATTGCTTGAACAAGACTATCATTATGATCCACAGCTATACTGTTACAAAGATATTATTTATGAAGAACAGATAGACAGTCCCTTTATGTCTTTAATGGCTTTATGTTAATCATTTAGGCAAGTGTGGAAATGACACGATGAAAAAGGTTTTCCTTCTTATGATATAATACCGCCCATAACATATCGAATATGAAATAGTAGGACAGGTTTACTATTTGCAAGATTCGGGAGAAAAATTTCAAGTAATCAATTTTGGTTATAATTTTATCACCTCTGTAAACCAAAAATAGCTTGTTAGGAAGTCGTACGCGGAAATAGTAGTTAAAATTACAATAATATCAATAGGAAAAATATTGTTCAGTCATTTTTGATTAATGACACTTAGATAAAACTTTTTTATAAAAATTTTTCAATATAAACAGAAACGAAGGCTGGCTAATTGAGCTTGAAATCGAGAAGTCACACAAGTAAAATAAATTTTGTTTTATACATTGGATTAAACGGACACTAAATTCTTATTAAAATAGTAATAAAGATTTACTTGCAAGCTCAAATGAAATGACCTATGGATTTATATGATGATGCTATATAAAATTCTGTGAAGTAGTTATACGCAGAAAGCAAAATTGAATTAATGCCATACTCAAATTTATTAAAATTAAATTGTACCTATTGCATGATATATTAGTGTTAGTTTTGATATAGAACGTAAAATAGCATTGGCAATATTTGCCCAATGGAAGGTAAAAATTAACTATGAATTTCATACCTGGATGGTTAGAGCCAGTAAAAGGATAAAAATGAACTTCATTTCAGCCATGATTGAAGTTCCAGCTTAATTACCGTGTATATTCCAACTGAATTTAATATTAGAATTGCTATCGATTTACATCCAATAAAAGAAGTATATTATAATACTTTACATATTGTTCTCCAATGCTGCATAAACACGATATGTTATTATGAAGTACAGTCGATGTAGATCCAACTGTTGACGAGAAAGAATTGTAGTCAACAAGCTGTCCATAATACAAGTTCGGGCGTTAACGTCATTGTTCCCAGAGTTGTTATGGATACATTTATGACGATATTTCCTTCATTGTCACTTCGGATAAAAACCTCACAGATCAGCTCATTTAAATACATCTTCGTACTGAAATATGATATTACCACTATTGATTGATTTAACTATAGAAGATTGTTATTAATACTTTTAGCAAAATCGAATAAAATTAAAAATAAATATCGTAATATTTTTCTCTACGGTTAGGCAAGATAATAAGGCAATGCAAAGGTACGGTACTATGCAAAAGATGATGGAGGTTATTATTACCATAGTATTAGTATTAAAGCCTGTAACAACCTCAACATCTCTGACATCATAGTTCTAGAATACATTATAGAGCGCGGCTGCTTTATCCTTTACTTTATAACTGTCATATTCAGTATAGTGCAAGCTTCACAGTAATGCATATGCAAATATTACAGGTCATATTGTCCAAAACAGTGGTATCTATTCAATGGTATGGTCTGATTATTATCAGACTATATTTGATTGTAGAAATTTGCATATAAAGTAATTTATACGTTCACTTATGACGTACGATTGGTCATATTTAACATTTCGATACATATATTTTTTTAATATTTTTTTCTATTTAAAATTAAATACGGTTATATCTGACAAGATTTGGCTAGAAAACCCTTATATTATATATAAGGTTTATTGTAGCGGCATTGACATTATTTTGGGAGTATATATGACAACGTTCGTGAATTGATTATATCATTTTTAAATGGTAATCAGTGCGATCATAAACACTTTGGAAATACACACATTTGCCTCGTTCTACATCCTTGGAATTAACAATAGATCCGATTAAGGGTTATGTGTATAAATACAAGTTGCTCTATTTATTCTGATAGCAGGTCTTACAAGTAGGTGATCAATATTTAAAAAATAAATAAAGCAGTTGATACTACATTTGATGGCATAAATTATAACCGGATACATTTATAAGTAGTGTGCCATTTCGATGCAATATTACATTTATAGCCCTTCTATTCGTATGAATGCTTATTCTACTAATTCGCTATAGTAGTATTACATGTTGTTTTAGCCTATTTACTGTGGAACTAAGGATCACCTACGCCGTCCATCAACAACATCTATTTTGCTAATAAATTGATCATCAATGTGACAGCAGCCCATTCATTGCACTATATTGTTTGAATGAAATAGCAATGATAGCCGTTGAGAAGGGATCGTACAATTTTCCAAATCAATATGTCCTACAACGTTTTAAACAAAATATCTTTGATTGATTACCTTCAAGTATCAAAGCAATAAGCATTTTCAGCGTTTGTTAATTGATAATACATCACACATTAGTAATTCTTGTTTTAATCAACTTTGTATTAACTGGAAGAGTAAACCGCTACAGTTAATCAAATGTGACGTATTTATGGAGGTCTACGACTATATATAATTCAGCATTCACTAACAATTGCATTGAACTCCTTAATGACATCAATAATCTGTAATATAGTGCAAGGTGTTGTCGATTAGCTGCTATCGATAGCCTCATTAAAACATACAGTACTGGTATCTTATCGCTGTCAGTGTATTTATATATGGTATACATTATTTGAGAAACTGTAGCTTCATGATAATGAAACGCAGCCATGACAATTTGCTACGTTCACGGAATTTATGAGTATGACCACAATAGATTCCACGCATCTTTTGGTACAACCTATTATATTTTATCGCAATAAAGTCCTAGAGAATGACAACCTTGACATTTTGTAATCAAGTAAATTTCTCTCTTGAAATTCACAACCTGTAATGCCTCAGCGCGAAACAATATCAGAGTACAGTACTAGATTATTCGAACAATCGTACAAAGCTGATTCGTAATAAGACAAATTTAATTAATGATATAACGCCACCAATTCCACTGCAATGTTGTAGGAAAATCTATTGATTATCGCATACTTATTAGAAGACAGAGACTGTTGACAGGTTCAGTATTGATAATTATCAAATTTTAAGTACAACCAAAACCACATATAACTGCATGATGTAATTCTATAATCATCAAGAAGTTTATTGATTTAAGCCTCCTGTAAAATCTTCATATTCACTTTCGCTCATTAAATTATTCAACTCTTTCTTGTTACTGAGACGTACTTTAATCAACCAACCTATTGATAACCAAATACGTTCAATGTTACTCTAAGAATTATGAATTAGTTAAAATCCACTTACAATTTAATTACTTATTTCAGAGCTCAAGATACAGTATATATCAAGTAATTAAAAACAGTGACCCAAGATAGAGCAAAAAGATACAACCAAACATGGACTACTCAAGAAATATTCTTGAATAGTCCATGAACGAAGTCATCATCTATTCACACATGTACCAAAATTGATTGCAGTTTTTGGTATTGTTAATTACAATGCTTCGAAATAGTAGGATAAATTAATGCAAGATAGAATAAAGGACTGTATAAATGGCTAAATATACCATACCTTCTTCAAAGGGTGAAGAATTGACTAATGAAGGTCTATCCAAGACATCATCATTAATTTCGATAACCTCACCGCTAACGGGCGCAAATAAATCATTGGCAGCTTTAACACTTTCCAAAATACCAAATTCCTCTATAGTATAAGAAGAAATCTTTTGGTATGAGGTAAATTATTTTGGAAAAAGGACAGTATTAATTATCTACTTGATGATGTGAGTAAATAGCTGATAATGTAGTATGTGCTATCATGCTATTAACAGCTGTGTGACATTGCATACTTACCATCCGTAATAATAGTTTCGCTCACATCTGGCAAGGAAACATATACAACATCTCCTAGCTTTTCCTGAAGATCGAATGAGTGTTACGTTAGCGTATGACATCACGATAAGCAAAGCATACGTGTTATTATAGTATGAATTTCGTTTTACGACGTGGTTGGATAGCATGTAAGGTGCTTACTAATGACTAGTATTGGATGGCTTGATCATCTGTCATTGATGTCTCTTCTTACCTGAGCGTACTTGGAAATGCCGATAGTCCCAACGCCATTTTCCATGGAAACCCATTCATGTTCTTTACTATATTTCCTTTCTATGAATATTCAAAATAGCAAATGCAAATTGCTGTCAGGTTATTGGACCACAAAAAGGTTGTCTGATCTTGCAAAGCATTACAGTAATATGCCTATACTAATGGAATGGTATTATTATCCATTGTAGTCGAATCAACTAGTGGAAAAATTGGGGTATCATGTAGTAGGTGAAAGCAAGGATAACTGGAAAACAACATTCACACACTCTATAGAGCAACTGTTTGACCGAGACAAAATCATGTTGATTTAACAAGGCACCATCACTTGCAAAATAAATTAACTCCAAATTTGTCATTGGAAAATGCTGCTAACTCATGAATCATGATTGATTGATTGGTTTTTTTTGGTGGAAAAGCTAGCATGCATTTTATTGTAATGATCGATCATCTCGTTTATTTTCTATTTTTCAATACACTAATGGAATCAAAATTTATTTTACTGAAGTTGAGATAAAACAATCAAAGATTGAAGTGCAGCAACTAGAATGATTATTGCATCCTATGCAGCAATACACGTCCAAAACGTTACATTATCTTGATCTGATAGCAAGTACTGTCATGAGCAAAATTGACGATATCAATCACAAACCCGCATTTAAGATAGTACTTTGATGAATCCAACGACTATGAGCATTCTTTGAAGCATTAAAAATAGGCAAATTGATCGCTTTAGCGCTGTTAAAGCGAGAAGCAGTCACAATTCGTGATAAATTTCTTAAGCAGGTAAGAGCAGCCATCCTCCTTTGTTTATCTCTTTGAGTTGCAAATGACTTCAATCTTGGCAAGCTGTATAACGCGATTGCCTGTTGGGTACAGCGCTATCCTGTCTTTGATAATGACGTGAAGGCTTTTTTTCAAAAAGCAGAAGTGCACTATCGTTAGTTGATAGGCAAGTATTAACAACTGCAATGAGTGCTAATGAATTGAGGAAATAATCGCTTACCTGATTGCAGACTGACGTCAATATGGCGTACTATAAGAGTAAAGCAAAGCGCTCGCCTTGAGGCAAAGAGTACAATGCAATGGCTGCACTGCACATTGTACATTGTTTCCTACTGTCCAGTACAAAAGGGGGACATGTTTCAGTAACGATGGTAAAATATGGACAGTGGAAATGGTTTCATTTCGTGCTAATCACGATGGACTACAGTGTACAGTACAGTACTGAATGGTCCCTTTTGGCGTACAGTACTGTACAGTACTGTATGGTACAGTACAGTACAGTACAGTACAGTAAACTGTCAGCTCACAGAGTGCTTTGTACTGTAGTTGACCAACGCCTCAATGTGGGTGTGTTAACGCTTATGAAGTCAAGAATGATTGGAGCTAACTAACTCTACTCATACTCATCACTGTACTGTACAGTACCTGTAGTCCTGTGCAATGTTACAGTACCGTACAGTACTGTACTGTACTGTACTGTATGTGCTGTTATCAGAAATCCAAGTACTGTACACTGTACACTGTACAGTATATTTGACGATGGACGCTAAAATACTGTACTGTATAATCGTGTGTGAAAGTATCGATTACAGCTTCTCTAGTACAGTACACAATACTCTGGAGAAGAGAGAGAGAAGTACTGTACTATACTACGGTGGCTCACAATTGTGAGACACCGCACTATACAGTACTGTGCTGTACAGTAAAGTAGAAAGCTTTTTTCCAAATACAGTCTTCTGTGTCCTGGGAATGAGTTGTCATTCTCAACTCCGGCTGCTGACATTGTACAGTGTACAGTACAAAGCTTTTTCAAAATACTGTACACTGTACAGTAGTCTTCTGCGTCCTGGGAATGAAATATTTCTTTTTTCGAAATACTGTACTGTACACTGTACTGTACAGTACAGTACCGTACTGTACAGTATGTACAGTACTGTACTTCTGCGTCCTGGGAATGAGCTGTCATTGTACTGTACAGTACAGTGTACAGTACAGTATAGTACAGTAAAGTACTGTACAGTACAGTAGAAAGCTTTTTCAAAATACAGTACAGTACAGTACAGTACTGTACTGTACTTTACAGTATTTCTTTTTTCGAAATACTGTACACTGTAGTCTTCTGCGTCCTCGCAATGAGTCGTCATTCCCAACTCCGACTGCTGACACTATACAGTGTACAGTACTGTCCAATCATTCAACCACTCGGCGTACTGAAATCTTACCTGATGAGTTGTACTGTACTGTACAGTGTACAGTCGTAATAATCCATGATCGTACAGTACAGTACAGTACTTTGCACATGCACGTTTTAGTCGCCGTTTAGTACTGTACACTGTACAGTACTGTACTGTACTCTACAATACAATATTCGCGCAACACTGGTCTGAAACCCCTAAAATCTGGCGCCCAGACAGAACTGAGTGTACAGTACAGTGTACACTATGCTTAGTCGTTGGCACAGTCCAAGCATGCTACGTTTTTACGGTATAGTAGGCAATGCTACAGTATATCGATGATAGGGCCCAAAGTACTTTTTTCCATGAGTAGATGGTGGTGCAGTACTCTCTAACTGCAAACTAACAGCTACATTGAATAAAATTTCATTTTGATCATTTTGAAAGTAGCCTAAGTGAAAGTCGGCAAAATGATCGGGTCATTTCTAACACAACCGTAGTAGTTTTATCGCTAGTTTGGATAGTTTCGAGAAGCAATATTGGCCAACTATGCAATATTGCGCTATACTGTACCGTATAAAGTGAAAGTTTTGTAAAGCAAGATACTGGACAGTACTGTATCCATAGAGATTTATGTACTGTAGTACTGTACTCTACAGTACTGTATGTACTGTACAGTACAGTACTGCACAGTAAATGCACTCTACGGTACAGTACATTGTACAGTACAATGGACTGTGACCGCAAGCATACAGCATGTGGACGTGATGGTAGACCTTCAACCGAGGAAATCCATAGTAAAACTACCATAGGGCGATCGACTACGCGTTACTACCGGACGTTTGAAGATCCATTTGACGGTGCTGTACTTTGACAGTAACGCTTGCGTATTAGGTCAACACTACTGGACTCGGGTAGCGGCCATGTTTCCTGCCAAGATGTTCTCTCGGTTCAATCCTTCTACAATTTCAGCGCCTTTCAGAAGGGTAATTTGTCATATAGGATAACAACCAATATTAAAGTTATCAACATAATGCATAACACGATGAATAGATACACCATCATCAGCTTACATGCACGATTTAGCCCACTTTTATTCTGGCATCTGGTGACTGACGGGTAGAGGCGACAGTTTCGAACGCAACCGGCAACCTTTAGTGAAATAGTAGTCAAAAATAGTAATGATTTTAAGAATGCCATCACTGTGTCGCCTAACTGTAATATTTTCCTATATTATGCCTTTTCGACTAGTGCATGATTTTGATAGTTCATTGTAAGATTGCTGTTCTATTCAACTTAAGACGTTTTTTGATAGTCTTAGATGTCATCAAGTACTGTCGTGAAGACAACTACTATTATGACTGTAGCTGCTAGTCTAGCTATCAGCCAAGCGTTCCCTTGAGCTGCTATATCGTAGTTGAGCTCACTTGGAATCAAGTGTACCATTTTTTTAACTACAGTATCTATTAATCATGTCAATTAAAAAAAATTAAATTCACTTGTTTATATCATTTTGATAAATTTGTTCTCTTCGCCATAATCAGACGCTCTCGGCATCTGCAACCGCCGATGGTAGACAGAAGGGACGTAAATTGGTAAGTTTATTTAAATGTTCAATGCTTAGGAATACACGCACTGTACGGTATAACTATGATAAAATGATGATACTGTAATGCCTAGCTCTCTAAATAGCCCTAAAACTGAAAACTGTTTAGTGTACACAATTTAGTTTTAAGATCGTTACTTCAACGGCTAGTAGTTTAAGGAGCGGAGACTCCAAATAGAGAGAGACACTACTGTACCGTAAAGTGAATTAATCCATCCAGTTATTCCCGTCAATTTTATCGCTGTACAATGTTGAATCAATCAATCAATTACTTTATATATTTTTTAGATTTTTACTGTAATGGGTGGCGCAGCTGCTGCTTGCGGTATAGGACTTGGAATTAACATGCTTAGAGTTGAAGCCGATGACCAACTGCACCCTCCTCATTATCCTTGGTCTCATGATGGAATATTATCGTCTTTAGATCATGCAAGGTATGAATGCGTACCACTTACGAATTGATAAACAGTGGCATTCTTTATTCAATAAATGCTGAACTGAGAGTGTGTTATCCCGTTCTTTCCTATTGGAAATGCTGCTTACTTACCGTATCATATCTCTCTATTTATACTCATGAATTTTATACTGTCCAATGATACAGTATTCGTCGCGGATATCAAGTCTACAAAGAAGTATGTAGTGCTTGTCATAGTTTAGATCAAATCGCTTTTCGTAATCTTGTTGGAGTCTCACATACTGAAGAAGAAGCGAAAGCATTAGCTGAATCAGTAAGTATTACTGACGAATAAAGCTATCTTATAGTTTACTGGATTGCAGTGTACTTGATGTGCATGGAAATCTGACTTACAATAAAGCATCAGATACCTACTTGAGTACAAATTTATAACTTTAATCTTTCAGGTCAATATCGAGGATGGTCCAAATGAAGATGGTGAAATGTTTTTAAGACCGGGCAAGGTATTTTATTCTTTTGATTGACGTAACTGCTGTCAAGTTGACTACTTCTTTCCCTCAAATAATATGCTCTAAACCGCCTTATAAACCTGTAGTTATCGGATTATTTTCCTCCACCCTATAAAAATGATGAAGAAGCAAGAGCTGCCAATAACGGTAAAATTGACAACTTTACTTACTACCGTACAAGCCAATTTTTGGACGCTAATTAGAATTTGGACTCGATACTTGATTCTGTGTAATTGTTATTCTCTCTAAACTAACTTCAAATATTTATTATTAGGTGCCTTACCACCCGATTTGAGTTTAATGAACAAGGCCAGACATGGTGGAGAGGTATTAAATAGGCGCAATATCCGTATGCCATTAATTTAGCCGCGAAATTAACATTATTAATTGCCAATTATTATAGGATTACATGTTTTCACTTTTAACGGGATATTGTGATCCTCCAGCTGGAATTACTGTAAGAGAAGGTCTAAGTTATAATCCGTATTTCACTGGAGGTGCTATAGGAATGCCACAACAACTTTTTGATGACATGCTTGAATATGAAGATGGTTAGGGTCTAATTTACGATTAAAGATCATGCTTTTTGTAATATTGCTGTAGAAAGAGTTTGATTGGTAATTAATCCCTTGCCTAATTAGGTACTCCGGCTACTGTTAGTCAATTGGCGAAAGATGTATCGGTGTTCTTAAAGTGGTGTACAGGTAACACTTAAAAAAGACAAATACTATATTACGATACAAGGAATCTACTAACATTTATGGGGTTAATAATTATTTCTTTTGTTAATAATCTTATAGAGCCTTACTATGATGATAAGAAAAGAATGTTTATGAAGGTGAATTGAAAATTTTTAAATTTCGAAATTGTCCACAAGAATTTATTTTTAAATTTTTGAAATGTAACTATTTCAAATAGGCCTTTCTCATAATATCCTTTTTGACTGGTATCTCGTGGTATTATAAACGCCATAAGTGGTCAGTTTTGAAGACCAGAAAGTTGGCATACAAGCCTCCTGTAAAATAACTGAATCAAAAAAAGCTACTTCATTTATACTTTAATACATGCTATTTTAATGCATAGATTTTGAGAAGCAATAAATATTGGATGTACTCAACATTAGTTGTTTATTGAATTTCTAAAATTGCTTTGGAGTGAGATTTAGCAGGATTAGGGTATTCAGAAATCGAAAATCCCGCAGATTGCATTGACTGAAGTTTACGACGCTCTTTTAATGTTTCATTCGTGAAATCTATGTGATTTCGTAAAGTTTTAAATAGAAAGCTAAAACAGTCAATTACTAGATCAAATCTTAATAAAATCTAAAAAGTCTTATAAAAAATGGTCACATTGTTAGATTAATAATTTTATTCCAGAAGTATATTTAGTAGTGACTTCCAGCCTAAGCTGCCGGGTAAATTACAAGACATAATTCTCAGTTTGCACATTTGACAGAGTGAATTCTCAATCATAGATTAATCTGATAAACTTAATTCATATCATGTCCATTGTAAATAGTACATCCTCAAATACCCCAAACTAAATAGAAGGTGTATTATAACCGACTTAATGATGAGTACCCGTGAGTTAAATTTATTTATTACGTTAAGAATGTATCTCTGAAGAAATTTAATGACACATAATTGCATAGAATTAAATCAAATCAATTTAACCTTGGGTTATATAAAAAAGAGTTTACGATATTTAAAATTTTGTTTATAAAGGCATGGTTATGCTGCCTCCGGGTTTTGTGGAATAAGAGATGTAAAAAATGAGACGATAAAAGAGCGAGCAACAAACATGAAAGACGGAGGTGACTCCGGCTCCAATTCCTGATTTACGTTGGCATTGTTAACATCGCCACTTTCATTCTCTCTTGCGTCCTACATTTTATATTTACCAATCAAGAGTAAAACTGTTAATTTTATAAGTTTGTAGGAAGCCAAACTTTTAATGGTACAATTATTATAGTACAACAGTGGTAATGCACATAGTAAATCATGAAGAGTATAGACAGGCATGTAGGTGCGATTAGATGTTAATACTGCAGCGTATAAGTAACTGAAAATCTTAAGTTAGGCTAAATCGCATATTTACATAATTTACCGAATTATTATCAGCTAAGTTCTGTTCACCCTCATTTCTGACATTTTCAGCATCTAAAGAAATCATTAGAACTATACATTATGGCTCAATAAAAATAATTGCAGAGCACAATTTTAGCTTACTTTCATTTTGAACCGGTCTTCTTATGGGGAGTCGTTGTATTATTAGGTATCCACTTTGGTATCTGTTATGAAAAATTATGTATGTTAGTAGGTTTAACACCTTTATTGGCTACTATTAAAAGCACTTCATGACTAACAAGTATGTAATTATCACAATCGCAAGCATAATTCCAAAAAGTAAAGGAGTAGAATGGAACCATAATACTATTAAGACCAGTCCGACGCGAAAGAAGCCATAAATATATGATAACCAATCGTTAGCCATCAAATCCTGTTCTTCATCGTCGAAAACACCCGCAGCCACATTCATTGCCACGTTATCATTCGCAGCATTATTGACGTTATTGTTATTATTATTATTACCATTATTGTTGACATTACTATTATCGTTATTAGTATCATTTGTTGGAGTTGATCTCTGTCCTTCATCAGCGACATTTTCGCCTTGGCCACCAGTATTAATTCCGTTAAAGTACCCATTAGCTGATCTAATTAACCAAAATTTATTACATGTTATGATTAATACAATATAAATGCGAGCTATACTTCATGGTATAGCAGTACTCTTGTCAAGGCAACAAATGTGAGATCAGTAACGTAAGATGTTTCTTAATTTAGATTAAATATATACATTACAGAATAATATTTCATTTCGCGAATAACTTTATATTGATTAAAAATTCTTTATAGACATTACCGAACATTTGACGGTCTATTATTTCCGACGGCGTTGTAATACATATACCAATAGTAATAGGACCAATAAGCTGAGCTAGCAGCTGCCGCGGCTGCATGAGCCACCTCGGCTGGCCTTATTACAGGTTGATTATCCACTGGCGAAGGAAATTGCCAGTTTCCTAGAGTACCGCTATTTAAAAGGAGGTAAATTAAAGTTAATGATATATTTTGAGATGAAACGTAGATATTTTCCTAACTATATTATATGGTCTTTTAATTAACCTTGCGAACGGAAATTGAGGTGGGAAATTGGTTCCTGGCATTCTGTTTCTTAGCCCATCACTTGAAGTGGTCTGGCTTTCATTCGCTGTTGTTGGCAAACTAGCGTTTGAAATGGTCTGGTTTTCATTCGCTGTTGTTGGTAAACTATCATTTGAAATGGTCTGATTCTCATTCGCTGTTGTTGGTAAACTAAGTTGACTTGGAGTTTCTGTGGGCTGTTGTTCAGTGCTAGTTTCTATTTCCTTCTGATTCTAAAAGTCAATTAATCAAATATTAGGGAATCCAATTCGCTCAATGTCTGTAGATTCCTATTGAGTTACAGTTTACAGTGACGTTAGGAGTGCTATTAACCAGTACAAAACCTATATAAGTGTATTTGTAGTGTACAGATAATAAAATCGCCGTATATTTTAGCACTGAGTATTAACTGGTAAGAATATTACATTTTTATAATCAGAGTCGCATTATAGCAGTTCTAGTTATCTAAAGGAATCGCTTCAGGTAATACGCAGGTATACTTACTTTCTTCTGGTCAGTAGTTAATAGCGTACTGCAAACCATATGGATGATTGGTTTTTCTCCAACTTTGAACTAAAGACCAAATACAATATTACGAGTATTATTAATACTAGTACCTTTATCATAAGTGCATATATACCATACAGTAGTAGATAGTAATAATAGAGAGGTTAGCATTCAAATTCTTTTTTCGATTTAATTTAAGCTATCATCAGTCTACATCGGATTATTACATCGGTATGGAGAGTATGACAATACCTGTCGCAAAGCCTGGGTGAGCGTGTCACCATCTCTGAGTAGTTTACCGCCGTATATTAACTTTTGAGTATCTGGTAGCTATAAATTGAGTAAGATAACAGCAGGCATTCGTACAGTTAATAAATACCTAGTTACCCATTATCGATATGTTACAGTGAATAATCACATTTATGACCACTAGGCAAGTAAGAATGAATAAAATATTGGAGAGTAATTTCGGTATTGAATTACTGGTCATTAGATCAGTAACTGAGTGATTCTAAATTGATAGTACCAGCATAAACTTTGACATTAATAGAATAGTAATGGCGCTCGAACTTTAGATATTTATTTAATCACTTTCTTATACGCAGTGTTCCTATGCGTACGCGCATTGTACAGTATAGTAAAGTGCAGTCAGTTTCAAGACTTGAAAAGGCTTGAATTCATTTTCACAACTCAGTTACATCCGTTAGTAGTAAATAAAATTACTAAAGTAAAGACGTCAAAATTTAGTGTCAATGCTAATGTATACATTATTTTCCATCGCTGCTCCATTACACGGTATTCAGTGAGCAGTGTTCTATTTAGCATATAGGTGTTGCTGGCTATCATTCATAACGATTGTCGATTAATTAATTCTTGTCGATACTCTGTTAGCAACTCAAGTTTTGACATCGTCCATAATAAAGATAGCCTATGTATTTTCCAGTTCGACTTCGACGATTAAGAGCATCGGATATAATAATATACTTCTAAAGGACGTGATTAAAATAAATATGACGCTATATGTTGTAAGTTATGTCTCGGCATTACATCATTTCCAAGTAATAATTATTACTTGGAATGAATCGATAATAATAATATTGTTTTCAATGGCGATATTGTCAGTATTGTAGGTTGAGTCACTTTTATTACCGGTTGAGTAGGGTAAAGCGATGATAACAGCTGTTTTAATTCTTTAACCGACCATTCCAGGTAACAATCTACTACAATATCCTTAATTTTTTGATTTGGGGTTTTAATAATTAAGGTTACAGGAGTTTGGGATTGTTGTGGACTTTGTCGTTTTCCATTCCAGATGCCGCAGCCATTCTACGTTGTGCCAAGTTGTACTGGTCCACTACAATACTAGCAAGTCGTCTCTTATGACTGTAAAAACACCCGATGGTACAGTACTGTACAGTACTGTACAGTACTGTACCACCTGTATGCTGCGTACTGTACACTGTAAGGTACAGTCTTTAGTACTGTAGTCCCTCGAACTGTTTATAAACAAAATGAGTACCAGAACGATTACGTATCCCAATGATGAGGCGCATGATGTGGCGAGTCCTGATTGGGCGTCACCGCACCAATTTCTTTAGCGATACTGTAGTCAACCAGAGTCACCATACTGTACTGTATGGTGTACAGTCCCTAACAGTGAAGAGTTGACTGAGAAATCATAAACTACTCAGTCTAGTGTACACTGTAAACCTAATCCCTATACGTACTAATCCCCTTTGACTGGAACGTGGTCTTTTTTGGGCATCACAAACACAACATGAAG
Organism: Trichoplax adhaerens; assembly: GCF_000150275.1. Lineage (NCBI taxonomy): Eukaryota > Metazoa > Placozoa > Uniplacotomia > Trichoplacea > Trichoplacidae > Trichoplax > Trichoplax adhaerens. Next base: position 10,925,208 of record NW_002060943.1, on the reverse strand, counting down.
ACAAAGTAGGCAAGGATACAAAGTCACAGGGAATGCTATGTACTGTACACTGCATCGCTTTGATTCAGATAAAAGGAATCCGACTCGCCGATGATCCCTACACCCCAACTTTAATCAAGTATATCTATATATACATACAAAAGCAGCTTTATCCAATAGGTGGCCTGGTGGCGCAACGGTAGCGCGTCTGACTCCAGATCAGAAGGCTGCGTGTTCGAATCACGTCCGGGTCAACTTTAAATTTTTATTAGCCAAGTCCTTTTTTTTAATATTATACATTTCTTCATTCAGAGAGGGATTGCTAACTACACTATATATTTATCTTCTATTTTTATTAGTAAGTGGCCCATGATATACCAATTAACCATACTACTTTTTTATTCTAGAATCTATTGTAAATCTATCAGATAAAATAGCATGTAGTACTGTATATGAACCATGATAATGTAATGTATAACGTAACCATCACACGGATATGTTTAATGATGAACGAGGAAATTATTCTTCAAGGATATTCCATTGCTATAGAAATCAGTCAATTTCCTACGACACCCTTCTGTAATTATCTGCCTATCTAACACGGTGTAATACATAAGTTCTATTGAACGTTTAATTCGCTATGATATAATCACGATACTGGAGTAAAAGACAACGTTAAACTGTCTTAATTCAGATGATGATCCTAACAAATGACATTCCCTAAAATTTGTAGGATGTACATACATATTTCAACTAGTTGTTGAATAAACTCGTATTACTGCTACCTTTATTCTCTATCGTTATTGCTCATTGAATTCTAGAGCTATCGTAGATATATAATTATACTGTACAATAGTAACAGAATTGAAGACGAGTTTAACTTTAGTCAACTTATATCGAAACAAGACAGATTGATCTTTACTGCACGGATCAACTTTTATCACACTATAAATCTAATCAAGGCATTCTCTTCACTAGAGAATGATTAACTTATAAAATTGCATTACTATCGATAATAGAAGCAGTTACAGGGGATAGACAAGATTAGCGTACCCAATCTAGTGATCATTAATGTAGGATTGATTGACGTCATAAATTTGTTAATGCATGAACATTGTTTCACTTCTATCCCGTAGAGATGTTCTTCAAATTTGATTGTCCTCTCGCAAAAGAAATTTTAACAACGCCATTATAATGTCGGTATAAGTTTGGATACTTCAGACACAACATATTAGCTGTCATACTGACACAATGCTGTGCTTTATAAGTGTTACAATGTTGTATTTGCATTTTTCCGATAATCCACTTAATCAGTCATTAAGTAAGATACCTGTGCTAACCGACGTGCTTCAGCTTAGAAAAGTCGCTAATTGGCGCTACAAATCCTTCAGTTTTATTGATTAGGATCTTTGTAAACCGGATATACGCTACTACTTTTAGTAGAAGAGCGAATTATATGAGTGGTTAAGAAAGAGTTAGAGCGAGAGTGAGTAAGAAATAATGAGGACTATCGTAATCATTCTTATCATGCTGCTAGCTATCATGGATGTCTTCGCGCAACAGAATAAAGATACAGGAGAAAATTCTCAAACGGAAAGCGAAGACGTTCAAGATTGTAACAGGCAATTATGCGCATCAAGAGTTCTTGCCTGTCAACTAATGCATTTATGCCTATTTGATCAACAAATCATCATGAATACGACTGTTATTGACACTCCTCTTCCTACTGCAGCTACAGCTGTAGGCAGTCAAAATAAAAATTTAACAGATTGTATTGATTGTTTAAATCACTTGGCTTTTCCCTGCTGTGGATGTTTAAGCATTTGTCAGTTTATTTCTCAATCCGTTGCCAACCGAAAAGAGGTTAATCATACCATAGTCTCACTCGAAAAGCCAGTTGAAGGATTATTTAACGCATTTACATCTTTAGGAAAAGGTCCTAAAGATACCACGATCTCAGTTATCAAGACATCATCCGGTAAGCATTTTGATCACGATAAAGTATAAGCGCATTGATCAAAAGTAGAAATGATACTAGTCCATTAGGGTAGCTAAAATTAACAACTCTTGATGACATTAATTCAGTCATATTTCGATATTGCTAACATTTTTATGATGTCTGCGAGGCAGATATTTCATTAGTTAATAACTTGATGGCACTCAAAATAATAAAAAAAGGCTATAAAAAATATTTTAATTTTATAATTGTAATAAATTTCTAGATCGTATTAAAACAGTAAGAAAACATTGACCTGAGATCAATTCAGACATCATCAAACATCTTCACCTCTTTTAAACAGTTTAAAAAGATGATTTCGGCTTATGTTAAATGAAATCATTAGAAATATATCTGCATTTGATGATATTAAAAGATTAATTTATCGACTTGCCCCATCGTGCAATAATATCCTTCTAAGATGATAGGCAACAATTCTACTTAGCTATTATTGAGAAATCCATCGTTTAGAATATGGAAAGATCTTTCCTTATTAATTACTATGTGTACTACACTTTGGGTAATCTAAATATGGTTTCTTTACATCTCAGCACAGAAATAAATATGTCATGCATTCGCTAAAACGTTTACTGTGGAATTGTGTATAATGATCATGTTATTAATCCAGTCTGTTCTTTTGCCGCCACTAAAGACGTATAGGATTTTGTACTTGGACGGTAACAGTACCATACATCTATATTTAACAAAATTATACGTGATTCAGTGGCTAAAATAGTACCAATATCGATAATAATGAAAATTAAGTAGTACAGTATACCCTAAACTCGTATGACTCGATCAGTAGTTAGTCGTTAAATTATTCTATGTAGTCACCAATATACTTAATAAATTTTTCCGGATTACTGCTACAGCTAAACTAAATGCCGAGAGTAATATATAATTTACGACAGTCAATCTTACATTTTCGATTCAATCAATCATTCCTGAATTGACCAAAAAAATGCTTCAAAAGTAAAAGACCAACCACCGCGTTGCGTTATTCTACCTCTATTCCCAATATTATATTATAAAGCAATGCTATATGTATGACGTTATACACAAAACGAACGATATTGAGTCCCTTGTATAGGCTAGCTGTCTAATTAGCGTTAGTATACAGTATAACATCGTGCTAATACTTCGGATTGAATCGTGCGTTATTTTACGTAGCAAATGAAATGTATATTTGCTTCATATGTTTTCTCAAGTGAATACGACTTAATTTATAAGTTTACCTACCTTCCAAGTTCAAGCTCCATGCTAAATCATCTGATAATTTACTTGTGTATAACATACGCGTATGCGTGTGCAGTAGATATACGCTAGGTTTTAATTTCACGGACATTTTAAATTTTCAAAGATCGAAATTGATGGTGTTACTTATAGGAACGGCTCCATTAATTGCTCGGTGTTTAATTAATGTCTCACAATTAAAAATCTTCTACATAAAACTACAACAAAATTTAACTCATTCTATTAACTTTAAAATGCAAGCAAAGTTTATCTTTGCCATACTTTTAAGATATAAAGCAAAAGGAGCTATGATAAAGCACAGCAATAGGTTACGTCTATAAAAATTTTCAATATTTTGCTTAATATCAGGTTATTGTACTGTATGCACTTGCCATCAAGACTTGTAATGGCCTTCCTGATCATATTCTAATATGTTATCGTTCATCAATTTGATATAAGTTATAAATCATGACTATTATCATAGAAATTTATAGCATTGCCTTTTAGAGAGAATGTATGCCGTGGATTGTACAAATGTCTATAAAAATACTAATGTTAGGTTCATCTTTCTTTCAGTCAGCGATGATACCTGCAAAGTTATCAATATTGATACCTGCATCCCCGTTAAACATTGCAAGGAACAATGCTATAACTACGGCGCGTCCAAGCTTCGCTGGTTCGATAATGGTTGTTGTCAATGTTTTGGGACTGATTGTGCAGGAGTTGGAGAGCCAATAATGTCGTGCAAGAATTGTAAAGACTCTAGCAACCAGACTACAAAATAGCTAGATGTAGTCACTAATAACTACAATAACATAGATGATATTTCAATCCATTATTTTAAACAGCCAATACTATGCTTCTATTCCTCTTTACATGCACAAGTGATTTAGTGAAGATATATGTAGCATCCGTTCTATGTAACTGCAAAATAAATTAACGCGCTATCTCCAATTTGTAATCGTGCGAGTAAACGATCCTAAACTCATCGTTAGCAAATTTATCTTATCGGAAGCTATTAGAATTCGACTTGTATGTACAGCTGTCAACAGGTGGTAATTAAATTTCAGAGTAATGTGTTATAAACTATAAATAATTTAAATGGTACGTAATTAACCCCTATTATCGCTTCTCATTGGATCGAATTTGATTACTTGCATTAGCATGCCGACGATTACTATAATGCAAAATCACTACCCACTCTCCAGTTTCATCTTTTGTGAAATGGTAATGGTAACTAACAATTGCATCTCTTTATATATTTCTGAATTCTGGCTATATACACAAGAACTATAGTTTTCCCTATCTTTAAGAATATTTTTCTGATCATATCTCTGGTTACTTTTACAGTCTGTTTTTAATACCGATATTATGGACAAAATGTATTTCTTACATCATTGGATCTAATAAATAAAAGTTGACCAATGATATTGCGATATCTATGCAAATTCGGTACTGTTACCCCAAGAAGCTACAACTGCAAAATGTTTATTACCTTGCAACAGGAAATAATCTTATCTAACAAACACATAGCAAGAATACATTACAAGCTATATTAGGCAACTTTAAAGGAACATACGTACAGCAGGTTTCATAACTTACACAAAATATAGTACAAAATTGATAAAATGCCGTTGAATCCATTCAGGAATTGATAGGGTTTAAAACATATCGTAACATTGAAGAGGCCAATGTATTAATATATATCTAATTTAATATAAGTTAAAGTAACTAATTACATTTCAGGGTGTTACACAGACTCATGTAACGAGAAAAGTGATATCTCTTAGATAACTATCAAAAGTGTTAGAAATCTATTTCGGCTACTAAAACGCGTAACGGGTTCGCATATCCTCCAACTTCTTAGATATCTATTAATGCAATGATTATATCACAGGTCACAGACATACCTACTTTAATACAACTTGTTATTTAATTACATTGAAAATTATGCCTACCTCAGGGGGTGTCCGATCAAGCTCCATCGCTAAAGTTCGTCGCTTAGATCCATCCAAAGCATTAAATTGTTCGCACATGTCACCATCAATGACATTCTAACAGAATTTAGAGTCAATATCTTTATCGTCAAGAACAACATCTGATTGTAATTAAAGTAATATATGATAAAGAATGAATCGGAGCCTTACCTTTGCAGGGAAATAATAAGATCGGTAAGCTAAATGATCTCTACCACAAATTGGAGCATTTTCCGAGCGTAAATGCATTTCTAGATGCTGGAAAAAGTCAACCTCCTACAAAAACATTATTCGCATCAGTTCATGCCTCTCAATAGGTATGGATTGCATGGCTATAAAAACTTGTAATACCTCTCGAGAAGTAAATGGTAACAGAACACCTATACTTCCAGAAAGTGTAGTGTAAATCAAAGATTCAGATCCTCCCGGTATTATCGTAGTCTTTTGTAATGACATTACAGTTTCGCCAATGTAAAATGATGCTTCCAGATTAGCCTAAGCAGTTTATATGAAGTATTAAATGCTGCATTTAAAATTAACGTTAATACAACCAGCGTGTCAAAACAGGGCCGACATAAGATGCGTATCGCGACTGTATGTGTAACTGTCCATTACAGAGCTGACTAAGATTAAACTAACGCCTGAACAAATCATAGGTACCTGATAATACTATACTGTAGTATGATAGCATAGTAATAGAAGCTGATAATATATCACTTTAATTACAAAAATAATAAATCCAATACACAGTCTAGTAACTATTTGCGATGGCACTTCAAAGCTGCTTCCATCATCGCTGCTATTATCATGTCCTTTAAAACTGTTCCAATCACATATCGAATATAGAAATATCCTGTAATACCTTTTGCGATGCGCCATTTAGTAGCCCACGATCCCAGAATGCCTTCGCACCTGTTGGGTCTTCCTCAATCTCATCATTAATATCATCAGACAACCGCAATATAGCGATACTTCCGAATTTATCCCCAACAGCAATTGTGTCATAATCGAGGAAACATGTAGCGGTAACATATCTATTGATAAACAGAAACTTTATCCTGTGGACTCCTTAATACATAATTGAATTTTAGTTGACAATACCTAGGACTGACGTCATCAGCGAATACAACAAGGCGGTTTTCTTTCGCTCTATACTTAACAAAGTGCACTGACTCCTGAACGTCGCCAACAATAACTCGACTACCCATACTACTTATAGTCACGATTCGATACGGAAAATTCTAGTATTTTGAACCAATATAATTTTAGTTTCAATTTAAATTAAACTATAAAATTGGCTTGTAATACTATTACCACTAGACATAACTAACCTTATTTTCACACTTCCTTAATAACTTCTTTCGGCCAAGGTCATAAACTCTTAAAATTCTACCAGTACCGACAAGTAAGCGTCCCTATTCACATAAAGTCAGTTTACCATAGATAAGTAAAAATTTCATCTTACATAAAATTCAAGAAGCAATACCTGAAAAGCTGCCATGGCTCGTGGTACTTCTTCGACTACAGTCTAAAGTTGCAAACATCTTGTTAATGGCAGTTGTACTTTCGTGATTTAGGCTAAGTACTCGATTCATAGATTGTAGTGCTTTATAGGAATTACCTTGTGGACTAATTCTAACTGTCCATTAGCCATTCGGTAAGTGTTCATCAATCCTCCGGACGAGCTGCTAGGATTTAAATTAAGTTCTTTTGCAACACCTACCACGACGAAGGTTTCATCAGGCTTGTAAGCGAAGCGACAAATAGCCACACTGAAATTAAGATAATCAATCTGTCATACGCGTAATCGTTTCTGCAATATCAAATAAGGACAACGCTTATAATGTTTTCGCCCATGTCCTCATATTGTATATATATATAGTATATACCACAGCTGCTAGTTCATAGCATGTCGCATCCGTGTATTACGTGATATACGAACCTCAAAGCAGCTTCATCTTGATCAAGTTCAAGAGACTGCAAAATTGTTTTCTAACCCATTACAAATTGAGAATCAAAATAATTAGCAAAATCAAATAAGCAAATAAATTGATTTCTTAACATGTCATCCTTACCTGATCTGGTGCAAGTAATTGAATACAAGAGGCCCACTGGCCATTGCCAGCTTTAGGCTCACCAAATTCCGTAGCTGGTAAAACTTCATTCATAAATGATTCTGCAACTTCTTTAGCTAATTCCGCTTCCTCGTCACCGGCGCTCTCAATAATTTCCTAGCAGGTTATACAATAAAAAAGAGTAAATGATTTTTTAGCATATTACTTTACTATGTAAATGTAAAATTTGTACTTTTGCCATTTGCTGTTTTCTTTCGGACTTCGTGCTATCCGTAAAACATAAATGATCAGATCCAACAACAACCAAGTTGCTATTCTGCTGATCTATAGCAAATCTTCGAGGGGTTAATTTCAAGTTGATTGTCATTTGATTGAAAACAGCTCCTAGTTTTTCTAGCGCTAAAATCCTAAGTAGATAGTTAAAAAGGATTAAAATCACAAGTATCATACTATATTAGATAGAGAACCAGACAAAATGAAACATACCTTAGGGTATCTCCAGCTATCGATACGACACCCTCTGGGCACTGGTCGGATGAAAATCCAGACGCATAGTCAAGCGCGTCATAAGATAGAGGGGTTAGACGGGATACCGACTGAAACATATAACCTAACCACGACCGGCTTGAAATGGCAAGTACCTATAAAATGGAAGAAATAAATATATAGTACCTATAGCAATAATACAAAGATATGTTTTCATGAAAACGATTCAAACTCGTAAAATGAGCATTTCTTACCGCTTCAGAGTTTTGAATTTTAACTTTAAACAGTCTTACAGGTCGCGACCCCAAATACCTATCGAGTATTAGATTAAAATGTTACATTGGTAGCTATAAAACACACCAAGAACAGAAATTATGATTTATAGCTGACCTTGTGCGCGTATCCGACATGTCTCCAGTAACGCTGTCTAGAACGCTCCTAAGAAGTACACCGTTCTATCAAATAAATATAGTCATTTAGTACCGCTGTTACGCGCGAAGATGCATGTTTTTAGCAGCAACTAAATTTTGCGACTTACCTGTAAACCGATATTTAAATAATATGTTGAAAGAACGCCTTGCTCACTTTCTGAAGAGTCACCGCTTCCCATTGCTACTATGCATAAAGACTCCGGCACAGTTGGTAAAGCTTGCATACTCATAGGCTGAAGACAATCCTATTTAACAAGAAACATTAACTGATTCTTAAACCATTCGGATGGTCTTAGGGATAGCAAAAAGTAATCAAATAATGCAGCTACAACGAAAAATCTTTACATACCGAAGGATCTAACGAAATCATCCTAACTGTATGATCCGCTAATCCAACCGCCAAAAATCGACATCTTTTTTCTCCGACTGGAACCGAACCAATACTCATGCAAATAACTTCACTAGAAAATTCTCTTCTTTCGGTATATTCATTTAACTGACCAGACTATCATTAACATGAAATGGTCTCATCAACACATAACTCTTGTTCAACATTGACGAATGTATGTAAGCTATAAGTTTAACGTTAACGGAAAAATAATCACGAAATCGCCAATTTATATCTTATTACCAAATCCATCTCAAAGTAAACCAGTTCCCCGCCAGTTAAAGCAATTGCGACCTACAGTACGTGTGCAATAGTAAATTTAATCAATGTATTGTAATTAAATTTAATGCAGGAACCATCAAAGTATCTTAGTTTGAAGGATATCTTTATAGCATACCTGACGATTATTCACGGCACACTTTGATATTATTTTCTTTCCAGGGGCCTTCCATTCATTTACACGTTTGTCAGCTCTTACATGACGAATGCCATTGGCATAAACCTTGGTAACATAGATACACATTCAGTATCCAAGTATTAGGGATAATATCAAGGAATACGACATAACCTACTTGTAATAAAGCATCATCTCCAATTTGGCAGCAATGTAACGTTGGTGTCGTTCCTAAAAATCCGCTATCAGAGACTTCCTCTACACTTTCGCCAATAGACAGTACTAAGGTAGCATTTACAAAAGAAACTACAATATAGGCGTCGTATTCCGCTAAAGTAAGTGGAGATAATAAGAAAAAGAAGTTGAACAAGCTTGCTATAGAGTATAATAATAATAAACTTTAGAAAAAAATAAACGTCCTATTACCGGAAGCACTTGTTTTCACTGTCCATACACCATTAGGATTACCGGGAAGCTCAGAAACAGCCATTTCGGTTACCTATCGAATTTATGGAAGGATTTGGAATTTGTAGGGCATGAGAGATATTTTAACAAAGTAGTGACTACTAGATAAAAATTTAACCTCCAATCCATGCCGCAAAATCCTTAAAGTCGAGTTTGGACCTCTGCCACAGGATACATACAGTTGTGGGGTATCTTCATTAGCTAAATCAGCAACCTTTCAAAAAATCGTAGTATTGATATTAAACATAGAAGATTTAATTGGTATTAAATTAAAAGAAATCTATGCTGGATTATTAAATCAAATTTTCAGTTCGTGTGCATTTACCTGGCACCCAGTTATAGGGCAAAGACTATCAACTTCATCAACTTCAACCAAGTTCTTAAGTGGTCGCAAAGAATAGTAAAATGTTTCACCTTCGTCAAGAAGCATAGTACTAGAGAATTCTGTTTCCTCATCGTTATCTCCAAGATGAGCAATTTGATATAAATGGCTACAAAAAGATCAGACGGAAGAAATGCATCTGTTACGGTTGTGAGCACATCTAAATCGAAAGTTTAAACTGAAACACCTACTGATTGCCGAATTCCGATGAAGCAAATAAGAAACCAGTTTTAAGAACAATCATCGATGACGCAACAGGTATAGTGTCAAAATATTTTAGTTTAATAGATGATACCTGGAATAAAAATCGTAATGTTTTATTTAGTATTTAAATCACCACGAAAAACGGTTACGTTGCTATCAGTGTAAGCATTATACTAACCATATCATCTTCAACCGTCAAAGTAAGTTTAAAAATATCGCCTTGCTCATTTTGAATGAAGAAAAAAAATAGAGACTGCAAAAAATCAAGATTATAAAATTTATGACCATGACAATACCGAATTAATCAGAACTCTTCACAGTAGTGGAATAGCTACAGAACAATTCAAATCAAAGAGGGTTTCTTAATGGTATAACTCTCCTTCAAGTATTCCTTAGCTAATTAGTCTATATTACCTTTGTCTTATGACCGGCATAACAAACAAATAGTATACCACGATCAGGGTCGGATAAGTCGTACTAAAATTAAGTGCCAAAGTATTATTATATTGAATATTATATAAATTTACAGGTAACGTTAAACGAGCCACCAACAGCAAAAAGAAATGCAAATTTTACCCTGCGGCGGGGAATTGGCATCCGAATATCAGGTTGATCACCAAAATTCTTATAAGTAATAAAATTTTCTGAACAAACTAAAATACCACTTGGTCCGTCATTACCCCCAGGTACTGTTAGGAGAATAACATCAATTACAATTTATTCTGTGCACCTTATCAAAGCTTAGTATCAGTTCGTAATATGTAAACTACTATCAAGCGCAGTCAGAAATATTCGAAGAATAATTTAAACATTAATGACGCTAGCATTTCCTTTTACCTGGAATCAGCATATTGCTAAAATCTTGTAATGTCTCCGTGAATTTTCGAACAACATGATTTAAACCAAGATCCAATTCGTAATATGTAAGCATCTGTAAATATATGCTACACTTAGCAACTTCTATAGTGTAATAATTCCATTACAAAGTCATTGATTAACCTGTCTGGTTGTCAAAGCAGCCTCTCCTGTTGGATCATTATCAGCCTCCTACGAAAAATGATTACATTCATTATGATGAAGCTTTAAAATTTGAGAAGAAATGAAATGGTCAATAAGTTCTATTGAACTTATTAAATTTTTTTTAAACCGTACCTCGTAGTCGACTTCAAGACAAGCAAACACCGGATTTTCAAATCCAACGTCAATACCGACAACACTAAATACTACAGTATGAGATTTATGAGCTTCAAGCGGCGACGAAATGGTTAATCGGGCAGATGTATCACGGTTTAAAATGTAAACAAGTTTTTGCTTCTCCATTGCACCTAAAGTGATAAAATTGGAATGATCAAAAAATTGAGAAGGAGTAATTTGGATTTTCTAAGTGCGAAAGTAGTACTGTATATTCACAACTAAAATAATAATCAGTTCTATACTGAATATAATCTAAGTTTAATACGAGGTTCCACAAGCTAACGATACTATACTTTATTCTTACCTATCATTACGGCTCTTCCTTTTGGATCGACTGCTAGATATTGACCAGGAACAATTCGTCTACAACCACTTTTACCAAATGTCTCTTGATGAATCTATAGTTAGGTGATTCATCAACAATCATCTTAAGCATTATATTTTAAGTCTTTTAGCTAGTCTATAGATAATACCATTTATTATCAATTACCTTTTCGAAAGTGTTCTTAGATGGAATATACTCTAAGATAGTAATACGGCCAGAATCGCTACCAATCACCACATAATCTAAAAGCAGGATTTGATCGTAATTAAAAATATATGTAACATTTAAAGTAACAGTACTACTAGCGTTAGCTTAAGTATTTCAGGTGTGAGTTATTAAAGTAAAATTTAAAAATTTCTTAGGAAGGTAAAACACACAAGCATTTAACTTAATCAAACAAGACATCTGACCTTTGCTTCCACCAGTTAAGCGAAAAGGAGCAAGACAACGAATTTCTCCAAATACTTCTAATGTCGTTATCGAGTGAACTTTACCGCTATTTGCATCTGGCCGAAGTAATTCCAACACTTTACCTTTCGCTGCAATAATTTCTTGTTGTTTGGTACCAGAAAAATTACCGTGAACAGCACATGTTATACATGATGATTTTTGCAAAGTTAGACTGTATAGGTACATCTAAATTCGGGGTATAAAGAAAAATTGATAAAAGTTATCATTCGTAATCCTTTTATTAATCTACTGTCATAAATTGTAAAGAGTGTGATAGTGATATTTGAAATTATTGGTATTTCATGATTAGGATTTAACGTTGTACATTACTGTGCAAATAGTATTGCTCTAACAGCGAAATAAAATATGGCACTTTATCACCATGCACAAAGGCGCATAAGATGTAGGAATTGTTGCTACGGCATCGCTGATATAGCACTTGGATTCAAGCCAGTAGTTACCTCGCAGTCAACGCGTTGATGGAATAATATGCAGTTTTACACAATATAGGCTAATTTTATGTGTTACAGCTGTAGATATTATCCAAAGGGGAATCTCTCAATATTTATAGCGTTTAATATTCTGCAAGATGTATTGCTGCTTTACTTACAGTTGGTAGACAATTATAATCATTGGAATAACTGAGTACAGAGTATATAGCATAAACAATATTCTTCAAGACGATGTTGAGGAGACATAATAAATCCCACCACCTACTACAATTTAACCAAAACATTTAACTCATAAACACGATTTTGGCGGATATTGTGTCTGCATATTACGTAGTTTATTCTACAATTTGTGTCGCTTTGTATTCATCTGTTCCATCGTTCTTGAGTATCTCAAATGCCAAAATATTTAACTCATAAACACGATTTTGGCGGATATTGTATCTGCATATTACGTAGTTTATTCTATAATTTGCGTCGCTTTGTATTCATCTATTTCATCGTTCTTGAGTATCTCAAATGGCTAAAGATTACTGACTATAAATATCATTTATCACCCATAAAGATACGTAAACGTGTGCAAGTAGTTTGAGTTGTTACAAGTATGAACGCGTATTCGCAACTTGGCTAGCTTTACCTCGTATATCTAAAATACACAAATCGCAATCATTATGTGAGATATTCAGGCCAACGAAGTAAACGGCAAACAAATGAACGACATTCATTATCTAAATTGGATGACTGTGATCTAATGACCCATTTTATGCATTGAACGCACAGCAAAAGTTATTCTAAGAATACGCAGGAATCGCGCTGGCTATCTATTGAAAGATGACCAATTTTCCCAATATCCTAGTAGTGAAGTATCTCTACTATACTCAATTTCAACATGAAAAGATGCTCGAAAAATACCAATTAACCACAAAATTTTACTAAGTAATCTATTCGACTTTTGCAGTACTAAATGATCCGATTAGGTTCTACCTATGACGAGAATACGTTTCGGTGGCTGTAGTTTGTTTGGACCAATGGATGATATCTTGTCAGGAAATGGCCTCGTTGATCAAACTATTTAACTACTCTACACATCTCATTCACAGTCAATGTATGTTACTGTCTATTCTGTAATTATTAGCGCGACAACAGGGGCTATCATCCGTATTCCATTTGCTCAAGAAAAGTTCAACTTTGAATAATGGTCATTGTCGAATCATCTCAATGATTTACTGTTCATCTCTCCAATGACGACTCCATTGCAAGCTAGTACTAGCTGTCAATACATTGAATCCAATAAATAATTACATCCATAGCCGATATATTACCTTTTCTAATCTTCACTTTACAAAAATAGCCAAGATGAGCAATTTCAATGACTGGATGAGCAGCGATTCGGAATAGGATTATTTAGGCTATTCTGAGGTAGCTGCGACGAATTCGACACGGGCTGACGCTTGACAATTGATCAACCGTTTTGGCTTGAGTCGCGCATGATTTGACTGCGTCGGTAGTCAACTGGTACTGGTACTGGTACTCGTATGCGGCTTATCGAAGCCACTTTGCTACTGTACTGTATACTGTAGACTACAGTACAGTACTGTACTGTACACCGGTAAAGGCAACTTGTGGGGTTTCGACTGGAGATTTTGCATTTGGTACGATACTGTATCAAAGACTACTCAACGATTTATACTTTTCCTTTATAATTTGAACAAGTCCGACGGTAGAATACAATCTACACAGACCGTTGCAGATATCAGGTCAAATCGTGTATTTTTTAATTTTCGCGGATAAATCAGGTCCATCGTGTCATCCGTAGCGATGTCTGTCAGTCTGTCGAGAATGACGTTCATGTAGTAAACACACGAACCAAGTCTTGACGAAACACTGTGGTAGTAAACAGGCTTTCATCAATATTGGTGCCTATCCAAGTTAAATTAGAGCTCTTGAAAGAAATTGAAAGGTGCAAAACTCGGTGAAACCAGTGAGTTATTATACGAAAGTAATATGCAATGAAAAAAAATCTCTAGTACTGTACTTCCAATGAAATAAATCAATTTAAGAAACTAAGCAAGCACACAATATCATCTCCAATTGTTGGTGCCAATGCAGAAGTGAAAAGAGAAACACAGTACCTTACAATACTGTTTTAAGTGGGCTACTAAAAAATTAGTAATGACCAACGTATTGAACTTGCGACAAATAAGCAATCTATTATAGGTCTCCCTACAGAAAATCCGCACACAATCAATATCTATTTAATTAATGTGATGCAGTTATTGCGTTCTGTAGCGGCCAAGTATGTAAATAGCGTATCGATATATCTTATGATATAGGGAGCCACTAAATGGTTAATGCAGGAAAGCAATCATTAACACGATATTGGATGATCTTCACCGTATGGACACCTGCATTATGTTTCGTACGTAGGTATATCAGATCAATAAAGTAAGTATTGACGATAAAAATGTCTGATTAATCATATTTTACAGTATCTTTGACTGAATGAGCTAGCAATAGGAAAGACTTTATTAAACGTAAGGAAGTGTTTGCAATTAAAATATGAATTAACGACAGTTTTTGGCAAAGTACAAATTTAATTAGTAAGTTCATTTATAACAAATTATATGGTCTATTCGTATTATAATATCTTCCTTCGTAACATAATGTTTTTAAAGCTTATATAACTTGGTTATGCATTTCTTACTGGATGTACTACAAATAATGATGCAATTGTTAACTACGCAAACTACCCTACTACTTTATATATACATAAAGCAGGTCATTCATTAATTTTGCTAAGGCTATCGCCCAATATGCGGTAAATGCAGCAAAGGTTGAACAATATTACCGTATGATGATAATAATGTAATCGGATAGTTATACAGATTCTCCAAGGTACGATTTCCTGTTATTACTATCCGAAAACCAGCGTAAAGAGCAGAGCAGTACAATCTACAATTTACTGAATACAGGTCGCGCCTTTGTCTGAAAAGACTTAAAAATTTTCCCCATGTCTTCCGATTGTAACATACACATGTTCCACGCTGCCTATTTTCAACAGGAATGCATTAGATAAATAATTAATCAGCTGAAAAATTTCAAATCAGCCAAGCGTGTAGGTGTATCTCCTTACAATGTGCTCTAAACCTTCATCTACTGTGTGATCCCGAGAATAGTTAAGGCTAACTTTCGAGGATAGAACAGCTATTGGACTTTTAGCGGCAATCAATGAAGCCATCTTTAACGCTGCTTGGAGGACCGTATTATTATCGGCATGCACATTGCTACAGTTATTATGTATAAAAGAAAAAAATCATTAATATACAACCAACGAGCAAGTCCCTTCATTTATCGGCATGAAGCTGGCTACTCATTAAAACAAGCACCTAAAGCATTATTATTTACCGTATTATATGCCATTACTTATGGGTAACACTAAGATAAGATTACAATTTTATACAATACGGGGATAAAGCGTTCTACCTAACAAGGCCGATATCCTTTGCTTCATCAGATGAAAAATTTCGAGCCGTAAACGCTAATTCTCGAACTATACTGCAGTATTTAATTGACAATACAAAATTAATCACATCGCACATAAAAAATTCACCGACATTTAAAATTGCAAACATAACTTACCTATTGTTTCCGATAATTTTGGGGAGGCGTTGTAAAGTTCCTACATCGGCCGCAAGCCCAACATCGACTTCCTGTTATAGGAATATGCACAAGTAAATACGTGCATTGAAGTATAAGAGCATTCATTAATCATTTCGGTTATATTGTAATTTTTTTGTATCCTGCATAGAACTACGATAAATCTAGGTAACGTCTGAAAGATTATAGAACTTATGCTTTAGAACTGTTACACGCGTACAAATAAATCTATTGACTGTAAATAATAATAATCGATATAGTCTACGGGAATTATCAATCTTACCTTAACAGAGAAATAAGTATCTTTACTACAAAGTCGGATATCGCAACTAGAAATTAAATCAATCCCTATAAAGTGAAGATAAGTAGAGCCGCGTTTATTAAACCCTGAGCAATAAATATTATTAAGCATGGAAATGACTAGATTTAGTGCATAATTATCCTTATTTTGCAAGAGGTAGCTAAACAAACTCATATCTCCGTCTTACCAGCGCCAACACAGGCACCATGTACTGCAGCAATTATAGGTTTTGGACACTGTTGCAATGTTATTTACAATCAAAACCGTCAAAGGCAATAAGATCATTCAAGCATAATAAAACTCTTTTGGTCTAGTGCAATTGAGCTCTCTTAATATTAAGTACTCTGACACCCACATGAAACGTATCATACTAGCATATATTCTTATATGGTGCATGTTAAAACGCTTAGATTATAGTATTGAAGTGGTACCTTCTCCATAGCCGTAAAAACATCTTGAAAATCCTTGATATTCTGATGAAGTCTTAAACCCATCCTAGCAGCATCAAGGTTACGATCAGGCAAGACGTTAAGATCGGCAAGGTCAATACCTGCAAGATTAATTAGTGCAATGGTCAATTTAATATTCTATTCACAACTTCTATCGATCCACTATTATAGCATATAGTTACTGGGCATAAGAAATTTAATACATATTCGGTTTTACCAGTATTATTACTGTGCAATACTTAATTGTATATGACTACATGTAGTACCTGAAGTAAACATTTTGCCCGCTCCTGAAATTACGACTGCTCTGCAATTAGGATCAGTAGCTAATTGGTCAAAGCAGCTTTTCAAGTCCCTAAAGAGAAAAAATGACATTAAACCGTACCGCTGTATAGGATTGATTAAATTAGTCGTGGATTTCATATATGGTATAATCTAAAGCATATCAAAGTACGTATCATAGATCATGTACCGTCTCAACTGTCTGTTTACAGCATTCCGTTTCTGTGGTCTGTTTAACTGCACATGGAAGACAAACTCAGATGGCTGATTTACACGTAGAGTATCAAAACTGTAAGATTGTGCCATGTCTTTAAAGTTGATTATTGTAATAAATGAAAATGTTCTGATTAATCAGTGTAGCGGAGGAGATCTGAAATAGAAAAAAAGAGCATACGCTTATCTTACTATCCGCACATAACTATACATAACATTGATAGGTGACAGTCTCATGTGAGGACAATCGTAATGGAAGAATACTCGCATATAAGCATAGAGTCCTATTTTACGGACATCTAGCAGATGGTTACGAAAACGAATGTTCGTTATTAACTTCAGTACTATCTTAAAGACAGTATGAGTTCTTTTAATTTAAGAAATTTTACAGTTTTCAAGTACTCTACAGTAAGTGTATCTGGTGGCAATCTAATGCAGTCTTAATATGTAGAGACGTATTCGATGGCATATACTCGTATTCTGTATAATTGCATGAAGTAGGATATGGGAATAGTGAATTATGTCTATGCAGCGAATGAGCTAGCACGCACTCGCTACAGGTTATCTTGCTTTTACGTGTACTGTATTGCAATGATTGCAAACGAAGGCTCATCGTGCGTAACTCGTTGTAGCTGGTGTCTCATAGGCGTCCTTCAATTAAGTTTTCATCAGCAGAAGCAGGCGTAAATTACGCGTAATAAATTCCTTTCTGCTTCCCAAACTTGATTGCACTGGCAAGTAGAGCACTGTCCAAGTACAGTATTTTTAATTTATTATTGCAGTCCACTGCAGTATCCTGTATGACCATGATCGCATAACAGGAAAAGATTAATCTTATCTGCATTTACCTCTGTTATTATTTGAGTAAGTCTGCCTTGAATTGAATTCATTAATTGAACTCCTACCGCGATAGCACGATTCGGAAATGGATATTCGCTTGAGCCAAAGATGAAATAGAGAGAAATTGTTTTTGCAGCTTAACTCTATCCTCATACGTAAGTTTCCTACTGTACCGTATTTCGGATCCACCCTTGACTCCGAAGTCCGTGGAGGTCATGGGAAGTTTACCTACAGTACAGTGTATAGTGTACAGTACTGTACAGTACTGTAGCTTCTAGAAGTTCCCGACGAATTCAAGTTTGCTGGATGGCAGTACAGTACAGTCCTGGATGTCGTCTGTAAGTAACTGCGCACTCTCATTCCGTTCCGTACTCAGTACCGCTGTATTGTACTGTACAGTACAGTACTCGACGCAAATTCCTACAATTACAGTACATGTACTGTACTGTACACTATGCTACGAGCCTGTAATCAGTAATACAGCACAGTACAGTACAGTACTATTACTGTACTGTATGTCCAGTCCAGTACGGTACTGTGACCGGGCAAACGTTTTCGATCTCAGCATTTATTCTCATATATTATTATTATTATCGATAGTTCAATCGGTTGAAAAGGTGTAAAGGGAAATTCATGGCTTCAATAAAGCGACGTACTAAAAGCATGGGTAAATTAGACTACCATAGTGGACTACTAGCTCAAGTCGAGAATTTAGAGGGTGATGTATTAAATTTACAGCAAGCATTAACTTCTTATTCGCAAATATTAACAAAGATGAGCAACGCTGGACTACTCCTAGCCGAAGCTTTTACGTCAGTTTTTAAAGAAACACCATTATGGGAAGCTACTTTTAAACATACCAACACAATGAATGAAATTAAAGAAGTCGTTGACAAATGTGTTGTCAGACTATCACAAAATGTTGTTGCTACAGTAGATCAATTTAATTCCCTTTTCCCAACAGCTAAGAAAGCAATTGATGCACATAAAAAGAGCTTTGAAACGTATGAAAATTATCGTGAAAAATTACAGAAATGCGAAAATAGTGGTGATGGATCCAATCGATATCAAATGACCCAAGTGAAACTACAGTCAGCCTCCAAGGAATTTGCTATGGAAGATAATAAATTGGCTAGCATTATGAGTAGTATGCTAGAATACCGTGTTCAAGTTAGAATAACATTAACTTCTTCAATTATTTGATGCGATTATAGATGACCAACTAATTCATTGTATTGATTGCCATTCATATCGCTTTTATGTTGATTGATCCCCGATAGAAACTTGGAGCAGCTTTCCTCTCATTAATCGATATCGAGTCAAAAGCATTTCAGACTACTGCCAAAGCCCACAAAGCGTTAGATAATCATGATTCGGTTGGGGAAATTATTAGAAGTAGCGTTCTATCAACTGCTGTAAAAGATGCTACCAAGGAATGGTTTAACGTCATTAAGGTGAAATCAGCCTCTCATCGTCTTTAAAATTTTTATCGTAGGACCAGTTCAATATTGCGATATCACTAGCTATCTACTTTCTCACGACTAGTTGCTATACTGTACGCAATATAGTAAAATAGTAGCAAGAGTAATCTCACATTATAATAAAGAGTATTTTTAAAATGTATATTGTAGCTAACTAGCAACTTGCGCAACGGATATGGATTAAACATCAACGATCTGGAGTACTTATCCGGAGGATTAAGCGGAGGAGAATTAACTGCGGAGAAGAGCGAGGAATTGAGTCAAAAATTAGATAACTTACTCAAGGTATATTGAAATATAATACTATTATTACAACGCGTACATGGATAGATGTTACTGTTATTATTTCGTGAATAAATAATTGCAAATACATGTCTTACTGCATGTTGTACGTTGAGGATAAAGGACAACATTCTAACAATAGTCAGACTTACAATCAATTTTAACAACTATTCGCAGCTATATCGACAAAGACTTGACTCTTTTAACGATAACTATGAAGTTGTAGCAGCTTTCCATTTAAACCCTGATGGATTACGTGATGCTCTTAAGGTTGTATGTGATTGAATATTACAATTGTGTCGAACAATCTTTTCAAAGGTAGCACATTATATTGAAAGTCGTTTCTTTGATTTTGAATAGGATTGTTGTAGCTCCTATGAGGCCCGGAAACCTTGTGAATATAGCAGTACCATGACAATACAAGATGTCATGGAGCAAATCAACCGTGATATACCTCAGATTGCTATAAAAATAGGTTTGCACTTACTTGGAGTAATGTACTTTATGACCGAATTATTGCTGTTTTGTGCAACCATAAAAATATTAATCTTTTTTATCTTACATATATATATATATGTTATATATATACATAGCTTTACTGCAAGACATCATTACTATCATTATTTAGAACTAGTCGAATTTGCACTAGCTATTCACAGTGTATGATCATACTTATATGTAGGTGAGAAACTTTCTACTAGCGAGAATTACAGAGCCGATACTGATAATGTGCAAGAAAATGTTGATACTAAATTGGTTTGTATTTTACATTCGTACACGTTAACATCTTTTACCAATATTTCCTAAGATTGTAAATATATAACTATAAAAGTAAGAGTGGGAGTACTAGACTCTATTTTTATTTATATAGAAAGCCGTAATGAAATTGATATCGGCCACAACCTATCATAACCGATTACATATATCAGCTGATCTACAAAAGGATCTTGCTATCAGCGTATTGCATCAGATTTCTCGCTCCGTCGCTAATTATTCGTCTAAAATTGCTGTCCAACTAGTTTTTGGGAAGTCTAATCTGGTATGTTTCTTGCCTTTCTACACGCAGACTACATTAATAACTGGATCACCATAAAAATTATCCCAGTCTTTCATATGATATCAGTAATCTATATTTTCTTGTATTGCACTTATATGAGCATAAAATTCTCCTAATAAGGTTATGGTCAAGCAGAGTAGTGATTCTAAAGATACTCATCCAGCTCAGATAATGGCGAACGGGGATAACCTCATTGTTGCTGTTCCTTCATCATGGTATAATTTCACAATTGTATTGTTATCAGTCTGTAAAAATATTTAACACTGTCAATCGCTTAAATACGATATGCCTTACTTGATTGGAACACTAGGTGGCTTGTTGAAGATTCTGCTACGTTTGGCCTTTTATGTCGTGATATAGACCCTTGTGATCACTTTGGTGTGGTAGATGCAACGTACATTGCTTTTTTCAATATCAAAGATTTTATTGCCGGCCGGTAAGCTAAAATATAGATTATGCATAAAATATATACTATTGTTATGAGTCATAATTTCTGTACTTTGACTGGTAAAGTCTTACCGGGTCTAACTGATATCTTTATATATTCCACTAGGTCTCAACAGCTACCGTATGTCACTCTTCAAAAACGATTGGAATCTCCACCCTCAATGATAACACCGACGCACTACAAATCTGATAAGCAAAAGCGTAAACCTTTTAAGCTTTTCTCTAGTAAAAAATCTAAAAGTAAAGGTAGCGGTATGTTAAAAACATCGAGAGATCCTTTGCCAACGATCGAATCTCCTACAATTCTGGAGAGTGATGCCTTTGCAGCCGCAATGGAAGATGATCAAGCCAAAAGAAATTCTTTCCCTAATAATCGAACGCAATGGAATAGGGATGAATCATACCAACCAGGTATTGTACTCTTTTAATTTCATCCATTCATATTGCAGATCAAGATATCGTCTTTATGGCAATACGAAGTGATCCATTAAGGGTTAAGTTTATAATATTTTGACTCCTGTAACTTTCAATTGAAAGGTCGAAGAAGTCACTCGATTCACGGTTCGCCTAACACTTGGAAATCAAAGCCAGAAATTAATTCATCTAAGGATAATTCATTAAGTTTTCAATCAAGTAATAATATCATGCCTTTAGAATCGATCAGTGACGGAGACGACTATGATGCTTATGGACCTGATCATGAATACGTGGTGTGTGTAATAATTAGTTAACTTGAGAGACATGTGAATTGTAAATATAGATATTTCTTACACTAGACGATTATTCTGATTTAAAGTAAATTATGAATTTTTCTTTTCAACGTACATAGGCTACAGAAGAGGTAGAAGACGTTCCTGGTGGATGGTTTGAAGCCACTTCCTTTATTGATATCCCTACTGCCGATGAAATGGAAAATAGTAAGTCAAAATTTAACCCAGCGATATCAAAGATTCTTTGTAACTTGTAATCATTACGCGATAAAATTTATTAAAGTATTTCTTATCTAGTGAACCCAGAAGGTATTGCATCAAACCTTCCATCAGACTCAGACATACAAAATGTAATCGCATTTCTTTCTAGAAGAGAAAATGATGAACGTACAAGGCATGTTCGCACAGGTACTTTTATCAATAAATTAAATTTCAAAAATTTTTGAATCAAGGTTCACACTTTTATCTTAATTAAGTATTTTTTAGTTCATAGTAATCAATCTGCGTGGGGTAATCGACATTACGAAATAGCGAGGAATGTAGATCACCGTGATATAAATTATCGTAAATACGCTCATGGAGGAAATTATGGCATCATTGGCTCAGGCTTAAGTGAAAGTATAGGTATAAACGTATATTGTTGGCTTTGCTATCTACGATACTTATAACTACATAACCCGTATTGTACTTATTTTTAGGAAGTAACATCAGTGGTAGTCAATACAGTAATTATTCTGGAAGTTCGTTATCGTTAGCAAGTGGTGGCGATTACTATAGGAATCGGGATTATAGACATTCACCGAATGGAACGCAATGTAATAGTAATAGCAGCAGCAGCGAAAGTATATTTTCACTCGGTAAAGGCGTAGCTGGTCCAGAATTATTTGCAGTTGCTACTAGGTACCGTGATTGAAGGCTACTTTAGAAATGATTTTTCATGGCTTTAAAAATTACACTCCAATAAGTCTTGTTTTCTTACAATCACATTATTTCATTTTCAGCGCGGCAGATGAAGCTAGATATAAAAATTATGTCAGTATGGAAGATATTCGTAGAGGCGTAAGTTTTATGTAGATTTTATATTACAGCAATTAAATATGTTATCTAAGTTTTGACCAACCTCTTCAATGTGTGTGCACATACGGATGGTAGCGAAATTTTATTTAACGGGTCGTAATTATAATATTCATCTCTACGCAATCTTATACTGATAACTCGATTTCGAATAATTACGACTTGAAAGGATTACGGGAGAATGTGGCCCATATATCCATGTTGGGAAAGAAGTACGTCAGTTTGCAGTAGTGGTCACTACAGAGAGACTTTTAGTGGTATGTCAC
>NW_002060943.1:10883741-10901672 GCF_000150275.1 Trichoplax adhaerens | reverse complement strand
CTAAGAAAGAAGGAAAAAGGACAGTTTACCATTCCGTAATTTAAATTGCCTTTATTTTATTGAGCACAATTGTTGCATCTTTCCTTTAAAGTTATGAATCTTTTGTATGAAATAAGATATTACATTACAAAATCACAACACGTTTAAAAATACTTTTAATTATGAATTAAAATTTATGAAAGTATTGTAAATTCCTGCATCTTTAAATATAAGAGCTTTACTTCAAAACAGATGCTGTAAATTTTTATATTAATGTAAATTGCACTATATATACTCTATTTTACTGCCCTACATCAAAATGTGTTCAAGTACTTCAGAATATACTACACGTGCTACCTCAAACTAGAGTGTTATATGATCACTTAAGCCATTTCAACAACTACACTATATTGTATTATAGATTTTATTTTATGCTACATCAATGTGGTAAGAGTTGGTAAAACCAATTATGATTTGTTAAGAATTTATCAAACATCATGAAGTATTCCCATCGCCAGATTTATTGATTTCACTATTTTATCACTGTGTAGGTACTGTGAT
Source organism: Trichoplax adhaerens (assembly GCF_000150275.1). Classification (NCBI taxonomy): domain Eukaryota; kingdom Metazoa; phylum Placozoa; class Uniplacotomia; order Trichoplacea; family Trichoplacidae; genus Trichoplax; species Trichoplax adhaerens. The sequence continues at coordinate 10,901,132 of NW_002060943.1, read as the reverse complement.
AATTTGCAGCTAAGACAATTATTAATTTGGATCTCTATTATTTATTGGACAGAAATGCTCAACTTTTTAGAGCTCAGTCCGTGCCGTTTATGAATAAAAGTATCACTTTTGTCTGGAGACTTGAGATTCATATCATTGATATTATTCGTTTATATTTATGCATACTCGTATTTATTTATAGACGACATAGTCAAACAATTGATAGACACAACACAATATATTTGGAGTATGAAGTAAGAATTAATTAATGTTGCTAGTCTCGTGTATTATAAAACGAAGTAAAAAGAATGGCCAGAGCAGTGAATATAACTATTCAGAAGTAATTTTAATTATAACTTAGAAAAGTTAGAGTACGATCGCCATAGTATAATATGAATGTATAATATATTTGTAACCTATTCGTATATGGATAATCTCTCATTTCGCTTCCTTTACCATATCATACGTAACGCACTGCCAGTATACGTATACTGTACTACAGACCAGATGAGAACATAATAGATTGGAACATAATTGCATCACAATTGTTTATGATAATTGCCCAGTATCAATTCTTTTAGGAGTAGCAATTTAAATAACAAGAAAATGATTAATAAAAAGCCTATTGTAGTATTATTGAAATAGCTTTAGTCTAGTTATTTTCGCTACAGTCATTTAGCGATGTACTTTGTTGTTCCTTATTAAGACTGTATCGTTAAAATTGCTTACAACTGAGTTTAACTAGCTTATTAGCAGTGACAGAATGACATACTATTTTCTTGTCGCTACCCTGCGATGAATACTGATTGCAACAGACACAGAGAAAAGGTTGGCGACATTGAGAAAATCGGACTGGAAAGGAAATGATACAATTTTATTGCAATTCAATTGATACGATATAATGGCTATGGATTCATATTTAATAATGGACTAGAGCGTTTCTAATGTTGATTAATATACACTATAAAAATTATCACGATATTCATTACGAAGTTTGATCATTAGATATTTTCTTTTCCTTTTAAATTTTGATCTAAGGTAGAAATAGAATCTTTATGATAATCTTTTCTTTCAAAAAAGTTAATTCTATTCATCACTTTTCGCGATATAACCTGATATAGATCAAAAAGAAATTGGTTGCCAATTTCAGCTCTTCATTGTAATTATACTATTATTCTTGCTCCTTTTAACTTCAATTAGCCATGTTACCTAGTTCACCTGCAACTTTATTTAGTCTTCATCCACCAGGTAAAACTATTGGACGATCATGTAATGCCAATAAACGAGAGAAAGAACGATTAACATCCGTTCTAGATCGTATAGCTAAATCGGAAGATAAAGCCATTCGCAACATGTCGAAATCAATTTCATCCCTTCAAGCATCACTAGATAAAGTCAGTATAAGTGGTAATTCTGATATATCTTTAGATGGATTTGAGAGCAAAAGTGCACCAACAACACCCAAACGAAGGCGCAATCTTAAATCTAGCGAGACGTCACTATTTTCTTTCGACGATGACTTTCCAGAACATAAGAATAGATTGCCTACATCAAGGTCATTACATAATATACCAACAACTAATTCTGTTCTCATCGACGACGCTTTACTAAAGCAAGGGTGTAGAAGAAGACGCGGTCATCATAACTCACTACCTAGTATATTTGATACAGGAAGTATGTCGGCTCCATCTTCACCAAAAACACCGCCTTCAATCAAGCAGTTACAAACGACTGATAGGCTATCATCACCGCATCAGCATACTTTTACTCATCCAACAACTGGTCAAACTATTAATCATCGTCGTTCCTCTGACGCACACAAAACTATATCACAAATTGTTGATAGTTATCGAGATTTATCCTCAACTCATCAAGGTAAATCGATTGGAAAATCAAATCATACCCATAAATTTAGACGTTTTTCATTAGGTACTACTGGTGAACATGATATAAAGCCTATCATACCAAATCAAGATCGAAAAATGACCAATACAAATTATAAAATCAAAAAAAAGATCGGCTATGAGCCGAATATAGATATGGAAAATGCAGTCTATGATCCTAAAATTCCTAAGCATAAGTCTAAATTTGCTAAACGATCGTGATCGACGTTCAAATATTAACTGTGAGTAACTTTTAACCGAATTGGTAGCTAATTTAATATGATTCTAGTAACTTTAAGTTAGCCAGATGTTATTCATCAATTAATTTTTAGTCGAGCTTAAAAACGTTATACCATTATTGAGGTGTTAAGATGAAGTTAATGATCACAAAACATACTAATACTGACTAAAGTTAACTTATTATTTGAAAGTAGTGCCTTCAACTATAACTTAGTAAAATATATTTTTTGAATAGCGGTTGTCAAATTACTACGCCATCTCAATATTAACCAGCAGCGCTTAGCGATGTTAGCCCATATACATTGTTAGCTATTCTTACTGTATGTCATTAAATTTCATACTTGATCAACCATTCAATCGATTTAATCAATATCGTGATATATGCCTGATAATGGCGTTAGTAATTGATTTATTGTAGACGGCGAGAAAAAATGCTGTCATGATACGATAAAGCAATTATTGTTGACTTGAAGTTTAATTGATACCAATTCCGTTTTTATATGCTTCCTTTGTTACAGCATGTTACTCGATAGTATACTATCTGATCATTAGACTATGTTGCCAAATAGTCTGACAATTGTAATCATTAAAAGCTATTCTTAATCTTTTCTTCGACGACAGTTGGGAAATTGTCGGTAAAAATTAGAGTTCATCAACTCATCTTTAAAATGACTACGAATGTTATATATGACTATAAGCATGAGGTAGCATTGAATATTAATTCATATAACGATCATGCTTAGAAGTAATAGCTCATATAATATATTGTGAGCAAATTCGATTTCGGATTGAACAAGATCTTTACTATTCTATTGTATGTGTGTACAAGATGACTCCTTCTCCGATTCTGACTTCTGTATCGACTTAACTGTATCACTATATTATTTCGAAAAATTATAATATCGTGTGTTAATGAAAAAATTATTTCAATTTTATTTGTAGTAACACCAAGTGTAATCTTCGTCGATAATAATTCTAGCCATTATTATTAATACTGTATCGCCTGTAATATTTATTTCTTGGCAATCATTATTACAATGTGTAAATATATTCATTCCTCTATCTTTCTCTTTAAACGAAATATTTGATCAGTCTTTAGCAGACTAATATTTTCTCACGTAAGCGATTGATTTTTAAAATACAGTTTACAATGATTAATCACATTTTTTTAGCTGTAAACTTAAGTGATATTACTCGATAGATTACTATTACCAGTGACATAACAACAATCATAATGCAGTAATTCTCTTAACGTTTTTAGTTAAATTCTTGTACAGTGTGGACGCAAAGTAGATATACGTGAGTATTAATTAACAATATGAGTAAATTAATACTCACGTATATCTACTTTTTAACGGCGCTAATTAGAGTATGCTTAGATCAATAAATGAAATTTAAATAATCATTCTGCCAGATTGCATTCTAAATTAATAGGATTATTGCATTTTCTGTATTTCGATTGTGCAAGAAAAATTAAATTAACAAGCGATAGCTGTAATCCAGTAAGGTAGATTCAACAATAAGATTTTAGTGAAATATAGAAATCTGAAAAATACTCTTAGGATTCTGATTTGAACAGCACGTGTAGGAAATAATGTTCTGTTCTTAGAACGGTCTAAAAATTCTTGATCTTCCTTCGATATTAAGGCTATGTTTCTGTACTTATAAAAGTAGTACAATTCTTTAAAATTCAACGAAATAATGTCATCAATAGAACTGTGAGGTTTTCTAGTGTGTAATATCTTTTCTAACTAAAAATTAGAGGATAATTATGCCAGTATCACTACTACATCAGGATTTCGAGAACAAACGATAGTGAGATAGATTTATTGATAGATTGCTGTTTGCCGCTATGTTCTATTAGTTCTTTTAAAGTTGAAATAATAGAATTTATAACACTATGGGTGTAATTAGTGAGACATTTTAATCGTGATTTCTATTCCATGAAAGTTTCAATGATTAGCAGAACAGTATGATAGTAAAATATTCATGCACGTATGCAAATGCTTCCAGGCACCCATTTGCATTACTCAAAGCGCAGCGTTATACAGAAACCAGTACAAACTTCTATCTTTAACATCAGTAAATTACGAATCGATACTACATTCTTAAGAAGTTAAATAACTTTTTCCTAGCAATAGGTATACCGTATAGAGAATTAAATAGTAGAATTTACAAGTATGGTACACAACATGACTAAAAAATTCAATAATTTACTGGAATACCACATTTTAGGCTTAAAAGTAGAGTCAATTAAGGCTAAATTGGTGCTGGTAAATCACTGCTATTTGTCCTTTATGTGAAAGAATACCATTCTAAGAAAGGACCAATATTACGGATATTCTGTATATTGTGTCAGTTAAGAGGGTTGTTGATTATAGTACAACGAAGGATATCGTTATCTATTAAAAGTAAGGCGGAAGCAGTAATCTGCAGTTTGTAAAGGTAGCTAATGAATTCAACCGGAAATACCTATAACATTGGTAGCAGAAAGAGATCGTTTAGCATATTTTTTGATGCCATTCAGTAACTTCTGTCATTAATTGCTACATCAAGACTTCGAAAGCCAATAGTTAAATCATATCATTATCTACTCTTGACATGATCTGTCTCAAGATGAAATAGATCTGAAATTTATAATGAACTATTTATAAACCTAGCTAATGATTTAAATATGAACTAGACATGACAATAACAGAGGAATGAGGTTGTTTAATATAGTTTATTTATTGTACTTCTTTATTCTAGTATATCATATGGTGCTAATTAAAAATTGTCTGATTCACTTTAATTATTATTGCTGAAGTTAGCTTATAATAAAGCTTAGAAAGTTTGCGTGGATAGTGGCTACTGAAGAATGAGGCAATCAAATAGTCTTTATTTGCAGTAACTGCAGAATAAAGAAATAGGTTGAGTAAAGGCACCCGATAATTGATCGAAAATTTACCTAGCATTAAATACATGCAGCCTAGATGTCAGCCGTAATCTACTCGTACTTTGGCTATTAAAATTAGGGTCGTCCTATCTTAACCAGGAATTACTACAAGGACTTCTCTTTGCGGTAGTCGTTGTCTTATGACGGTTACTGATTTCGAAAAATACCGAATATTGCAAATAATATTATTGCTGATGAAAAGGTTGGAAAAATATTCGGAGTAGTAAGCTTTAAGCAAATCGACCACAACAGATCCAAAAAATCTAACTAGATAAGATAAAAATTACTTAACGCTTACAGTACTAACTTAGTAAGTTTTGAAAAGACTGCTATACCTATTGCAACAACGGAATAGATCGAGGACAGGCCAAGGTTATTTAGCTAGCCAATCTGATTTGCACAATGAACAATTACAGAAAATTGGAAATCAGACAAACTTGTTTTGCACTCACTAACGTAAAAGGCATTAATGTAAATGTTATTATGGGCATGATTTCGCCGTACATTAGCAGTTGGTGACAAGTATCATGTCTTTACCACTAAATTCTAGGTTCTTAATCTGAATAGGGCTGCCAATATAGTAAGATACCTTGTTCTACTTCCTAGATATCGCTACATACTACAGTGATTATTATTCTGCTTTCTAAATAATAATCAGGGACTATAACCATGATCTATTTCATTCTACTTTTAATATTACAGAAAGCATTTCAAACGATATGATAATAAGTTATTATTGTAGAAGATATAGCAAGGCAAGAGAAAACGTGAATTAATGAGAATTGTTAAAGCTGTATTAATTAATATTAAAATATGGCGTAAACTATTGACTCTTTTAGAAAGATTTATTTATAAAAAGGTGCAAAAAATGCTTTCTGTGCTACGTTTAGAGGAATGCGGAAACAATTACTTTTTTGTATTCGTGTTATTTATCGGAATAAATAACAACGAGAAGAATAGGTGGAATTTTTATCATTATCTCGATAACTATGTACATAATTTGGCCAAGAATAATATTAACCTTATTCCGTCTATATTTAATTAGTAACCGATACAAGCGCTACAGATGTTGCTAGAAATCGGATAAATTACCATGACAATATGGGATATCACTCTAGACACATCATTATGTGAATAATTAATTAATTATCATATACTAGATGCTAAATAGTGACTATAATAATATGGTGCTGTATCATGATATTATCAGTCAATTAAGTTCGTGCTTCTTTAATAATCTTTATTACTTATTTTACTATAAATTTACAAGCAACAAAAAGAGACAAGTATGGAGGTTACTAATAGATAGTCTATGCACTGGTAGTTTAATTCATAAACACACAACAACACATATCATGTAATTGTCAATATTGTATATAATTATAGCACTAACGAGTATATGGAGAATCTTCTCAGATATCACGGCAAACCAGACGTTGCAAATTTCTGCCATCGCATTGATAATTAATCTTTTACTAAAACAGATTTTACTTTTCGTATTCTGCATGCAAATGATTTAGAGTGTTGTATGTGTGTAACGAATCGACGGCATAACTGCTACATGGATTTACGAATAGCAACTCATGAAGATAACTGTACGTATTGTGTGTGCATAATACGAAAAAATTAAGCGAAAATCGCTACAATCATAAATTATACCTTCCGTTAATGCTTCATGCTGCACTTACAATGTTATACTAAATCAAATTATAGTCTTGTAGTACAAATAATTCGATCCTTTTGTACTTGAGCTTAGTAATCAATCGTTGGCATTAACACAATTCGTATATATAGATTGCAGTTTACCTTTACAGTGGTGCATACTTTTCAATAAGTGTTCAAAATACAGTGAATCTATTCAGAAAGTATAATAATCACATGATATAACCACATTGGGGGTCTCTAAGTAACGTAGGTAATGTTTTCATGAAGAGAATTAATCCCGGAGCATGCATATACTTATACAGCCGGATTGTTTTATTTAGCTGCATTTCAAAGCTAATGGGTAGAATCTATAACTACAGCTACTCATGTTGTAGATAAGGCATGCTATATTAATTCTGGTAATAGTTTTAATCGCAATAAATACGCGTAATCATACAATTAAATAAATTGTAGTTTACATTTACGGTGGTCAATTCTTTTCGATGGATACTCTCTTATAACACAGTAAATCTACTTTGAAAGTATAATAATCATATGATACTAGTATAGCTATATTTTGGGCCTCTAAGTAACTTAGGTACTGTTATGATGAAAAGGTTAATCCAAGAGCACACTGATACTCGTTTTGAGTAGATATGCAAATGGCCAGATTATTTTTTATTTCGTCTTTAATACATCAGCGACCAATATACAGTAATATGACGATTCATCGCAACTACATATACTGTAATTAATTAGCAAAACATCTGATAATCAATTACGATGATTAGAGTCATTAACTAAATGTGCCTACTCTTAAAAAAGCTATTGGTCACATTTGCTGTATGACATTAAAACTAATCAGATTTCGTTTTGTACGATACTGTTCTTCAGGATATGTAAGCTAACGGACTGAATTATCTTTACTTACAGGTAATTTACTCTCCATCATATGTATCGCATCATAACAGCATACAATTATCATGATATTTTATTTTTGTTTAATACTCCTATAAAAAATATTACAGAAACTGTAATATTCGTGCTGTTTTTAATTATCGTACGATTAATTTAAATTTCCTACTTTTAACGATAGTTCAATAACACAAGCATTCTATGTGAGTGAAAATAAAAAATATGAAAAGCTGTGATTAATTCGAAGTTAACCATGATAATCATAATGAATTGAGCCATCTTGCATAAGATTAATGCTCTAGCTAGCTATAACAAAGAAAAAGATGATAATAGATTATTATAATTAACTCTAAATGTAAAGCACTTTCAAGATCAACATTTTACAACTTTCATCTTCTTCACTTAACTAATACAATATGACTTTAAACATTTATATCTAAATGTAACACAGATCTGAAAGTAACAACCATAGCATATATTTACTCCAACGACTTCGTCATTACCGCATTGATTATATATATTTATTATAAACGAATGCCATTTTCGAAACCACCTCCTTTTTTTGGTGAAATAAATTTTTAAAGAAATTAATACACTGGATAAAGGCTCTCTGACAGACAGATAGATATTTCTAAAAACGTCATTGATTACTTTATTCAATCATCTAGTTACTGCAGTAGTAATCATTTGATCTGATCTTTCGATATTATCAGTAGCTGTTTACACCTTCATGTTAAGAGGTAGTGCATTTACGCCATAAATGGAAACTTTCTAATCCCAGTCTAATATAAAGAACAATATAGAATATTCACTTGAATTAACATATCGAATTTCCATTTCTGGTAGTGATGACTTCCTAGATACCTATCTCAATACCAATAGGCTGGTAAAATTTTTGAGAAAGTATCATGTTTATAACGGTGACCTTGCTGTAATTAAAATTTCCTAGAAAGTTTAACTGATTATTTCACCCTCACACCCCATAATTTTAGTTCGATTTTTAGATTTTTATACAGTACCCCCTAAGGTCATTTAAAGAGTTCTAAAATGTAAAGATAGACCATCAAAAAGGCCGTAAAATTTCAATTCTACACAATAGGGTTAAGATTTTTTACGATTGCCACTCTTTAAAATTCTACTCATTAACATTTCCCAAGTCTATAATGCCGTATCTCATTTCACGTCTATAGGATATTGTTTATCGTTTTTAGCTTTATTGAAGAAATGAACTGATAAATAATACTAAAATAGCTCCCAATATATTATTCTGGAGGACATGCATGATGGAGTATTTCTGCTTGTAGTTCAGTATGTATTAGTAGCAGATATATTACTATTATATCATGCTGCCTTTTATGGCTAAATAGTGGATCCTTTGTAGTATTGTGTAAATAAACATCAAATAATTATTCGAGACAGCTATACAATCCATATAATTAGTCTCAATTTTCGTATCATTATTATGATAAGGTCGAAATGACCTGCTTTTAAACTTTATACCATCTATTAGTAGTAAATAATTAGGAACATAGCCTAATCGCTCGTTTTCTACAATTTATTTACCTGTTAATGAATAAGGTAGTGAATATAAACAACTTCGATACCGTAGCCCTAAATACGCGTATTATTACGAATTTTCGTGTAACGACTAGTTTCATCATGTACAAATGATCTTCACTGTACGTACGGTCAAGATTAACATAGCGATAAAAATTTTTCTCCTCTTCGTTACTGATTCATGGTGGTCAATGGGTTCATAACCTAAAATAGATCATTTAATTTATGATTTATCTAGACTAATTGTTTTATATATGAAGTCCAAGCTGCCTATCATGTGTTAGCTAAGATCATGTGCTGTCACAATTAAAATTTAATGACTATAGAATTTTATGACCTTCACTTCTATGTTTTAAACTTGACGCTAACATCAATGCCGTTTTTTTAGTTGGAATAATAGCGGCATTGCCTTATGTAAACTATTTATATTCTATTCATAAAATATGTAACCCATAGTACCACCGACGAGGGGTTACTCATTCTAATGATCTTAAATGTGAGGTCCTTTGATTGTAGTACTAGAACTGATCGTTACAGCATAGATTGTATAATGTAAAGGATGTTGTTAGATCTGTGGAGTCTATTTATTGCAATCGCACCCAAATTTCCATCTTCGAAATACATAGAGGAAAAGTGTATACGAGCTTTGAAATATAACAGGATTACTTAAAATAAATAATCTAGAGTTGAACTTGTTTTCATTTCATTCTTAATTTAAGATTTCAGGGTCATATATCCGCTAATTCATTAGAACTTTGGAACGGGTTATTTGCTGGAATTTTTCAAGTTGCGTATGTACGAAATTTAAATGATAATGAAAGTGTACAGTGTATAAATAAATACATTTCGCTAGCTAATTACAAAATCAAGAAAAATAAATATTCATTCAATTTAGGAAGTTACGTAGTAGCATATAAAAGTTACATTAATTTGAAGTATTTCGTTAGTCAAAAACCGCATCAATAATAGATAAATGTTAATTTAATTTAGGATATTACGCAGTAGCATATAGAAGTTATACTCTTTAGATGTTAATGAAAGTAAATATGTGGGTATATTGTAATTATTATTATATCCATACTGTTTCTGAGTATGCAGTTTACACCTTATTGCCAGCAGATCGCATATTCCCCTATATTATATCTCATAATTAAGTTATAACTAGTGTTACCAATGACACTATTAATGATGGGTAGTAAACTTGATTCAAGACCTTTATTAATCGTCATTCGAGAGTTTTATATTACGTAAGAGCACAAATTTCTAATACGGTGTCGGTATTTAATACCATTCGGTAGTTAAAAGCGTCGCCGATAGTGGATAGCAATAACCCGCTCAAGGCCATCATTGATATCATACGTATTTGAACCTTGTTGGTGGCATTTGTATGACAATGTAAGCTTATAACAGTACGGTAGCATGAAAATTTCCAAATAAATATCGCTCATTTGTAATAAGAAGTTATTGATATCTTAAATAGGCTAGTACTAAAGAACTTGTGAATAATTTATTTACAACTGCAAGACCTTTATTATGCCTACCATATCGTGAATGAGTTATACACTTTAGATGATAAAGCAGGTATCTTAGTGCAAACTTGCAAAATATCATTAAAATATCACTTGCTGATGACAAGAAATCGACGATATCAGTATCAATCGGTACTTTAGAAAGGATTTACTTTCAGCTTCAAATTTTCTATCATTACTATGCATGGGTTAACAGCTTTCATATTTTATATGATAGGGTTAGTATACATTACCGGTATAGTATTAGTTCATGACCTCGTCGATCATGCTTACCAGATATCCACCGTACACAATTTAACCTAAGTACATTAAAGCTGGACTCTATAATTTACACACTTCTTTTTTGTAAATACGATACAATGATTCATTTATCTGAGTAAAGGATTTTAATTGGAAATAGGTGATCACATATTTACTAAAAATACCACAGTTTAATCATAAATAGCAGTATTGCTAAATCTTTATTATTACTCATATATTTTACTTCGCTGTGGTATACTGGAAAGATCTTCAATGCTTACGTATTTTTCCAGCGAGGTGTACTCTTCATAAACGATGTTTTACTTCATCATAATTCATTTATTACCAAAATTATCGATGATTTCAAGTTATAATTTAGGTTAGAAAGGATGATATAACACACATTTTGCATAAAATTGCCACTTATGCATATATACGAGAAACATAAGACGTGGTTGTTTTTTTCTAATTGAAGTTGGCTCCTATGAAAATTTACTTACAGTTTTATAGGTTATATATTAATTATTTACGTAGATTAATTTCTTCGACTATCGAAGAATTGATAGCATCTCGTAGATTCATTATTTATGTCTATATCTTGGAAATATTTATCATCATTCTGGAAATTAAGTCATGATTTACAGTACTACAAAAACGTATAACAGATAAATGTCTCGAACTTGTATATCTCTCTTAAATCTATAACTCTATCTCATTCTACAATTATCAGTTATATGGTTATATGTTCTATATTTTATCTATAGCAATACGTTCATTTATTTCTATGTTGGTATAATTACTACAAAAAAAGTCTATATTGAATTTTTCTGAGAATTGTTTTGATCTTATCTTATGCTATTAATAATAGCAACATCTTATATTTAATTCAACAGCTTAAATGCTACCTCAAAAATATTACGTACAAATCCAAATAGTTGCATTCATTAGTATCATATATAATAAAATTTGCTTCTAGTCCTTCATGAACTAAAATTGATATTCTAGGAGAGAGTTTATCCGATATGCGAAGTGATTCTCAAATCGATAATGGGAAAGAATTAAAATGAAATCCCCTAATTTTTAAACTTATACAAATAACATTGTCGAGTCTAATGTACTGAAGTACATAAATACTCCAATATACTCTATATTACAATAAACAGTCAGATAGAACTAAGGAATGATTATGAAGAATTTTATAAGTCTGTGAGATACATTATTACCTACGTATATTTTTAAATCGAATGCAACTAAAGGGAGGCATAAATATGATACAACTTTCTTTCTATACCATAATTTCATTTACTTATGGCGATATGTAGCAGTATTATGAAGGCGGAATTATTTGAAAAAATGATCTGATATTTTCAATCTAAGAATTGCAATTAAGAATATTCTAGCCAGCTAAAAAAATATGGTAATTAATGACACGCTTTGTTTACTTATGAACAAGCAATAAATAAGAATAGATAAAAAACTCTGCCTATCTGCAAATAATTGCAACTATGTCAATAGTTTTGTTAGCATTTTTAAGACGACTTTTGTTGTCCTAGTCCTTGCTTTTAACCGAGCAAACTACGTGATGTAAGCAATAGATAATCAGAATAGTCATGATAAACATTAAATCTATTTATGATTCGTGAAGCTTTATTAGAATACGAGTTAGTAAGTGACGGATTATCTGCTGTTTTTATGAGTATCTTGTTATTATTTTGATTGAACAATTCTTAGATCACGTTAGGGCTTTCTTTCAGTTAATCTTTTAATTCCGATGTTTAACGTAATACTGAACAATTTTAAGGTAGATAATATACGGTGTAATATAGGAGGTAAATGTAGACTATGGTAAACAGAAATCACTATATTAATCTTTGATCTAATGTTTCCAAATCAAATTGAGTAGCTTTGAAAAATGGGATGAACGGATATATCGCAACATATGCCATACTATCTAAGAATTTTTTAAATTGCTTTACTGCAATACGCTTTATTAAAAGTCTGATTAACTTGGAGATAAATTAGATTTGAGTAATCACTTAGATATAAGGCAATTCCTAAATTAAAATTTTCACTTAGTTTACATTTAGAATTGTTGCCAATAGAGGAAATTTAGAGTCAATCAAACTCTGGTAGCTAATGCATCATACGTAAATGGTAGGACGATAACACTACATAATTTATGATTTAGCCGTAAACTTAAGTATCATTATATAATGATGCCGCATAAATTAAATTTACTTCTAATTATTGATTTACAAACCATGCGAAAGTATAAATGATGAATTTTAAAATCCATAAAGTTACCGCGATAAATACTACAGATTTTTCGGTATTACCGAAGGTAAAAATAGATTAATATGATTAATACTAGATTTATGATACCACTGCTAATCAGTCATAATATAAATAAATATTAAACAGATCAAAAATCTTTTATACCTAGCATTAAATTAATCCCATTAAGTATCTGATTATGGCGCAGAAATATTTTTGAACCCCATTCTTTATTGAGACATAAGCATCAGCTAAACTGAGGAAGAAATTAAATGTTCTGCAGTAATTTACATAGTTTAATTGTAGATCTTTAATCCTAGTGGATTAATGGCTGTTGCATCAGGCTGAGAATACTAGGTCGTAATTAAAGTGAGTGTTGTAATAGTAACAAGTAATGGCTTCAGATAGAGATAGGTATAACAGCCGGCAATGAAAGAGGCAAATATTACAAGAAATTGAATGATAAATAATGTTTTGAAATGGTGCTTATGATTTCACTAATATATTTTTCTTTCCAATATAAATTATTTAAATCTGTAGGAATATTGTTAATCGCATATGCGTATTTAATACTCGTATATAGTAATCTAAGAAAATCAGACGTGTTAAACTTGAATTATTTTAGCTTGTACACGTATAGGTTACAATAATTCCTAGCAATTAATTTACAAATTCTAATAAAATTGCTGCAAATGCAATTATTGATTATAATTGGTTAAAATGTTAAAGCTATTTATTAGATGATTGTCTAATACACACTCTACGTATACTAGACATGGTAGCTTAAAAGCAATCAATTGTATATTGTAATCTATGTTGACAAATACGGTTTTTCTTAAGTTCAGCTATCATCGGGATCATTACTTTGATTAGCTACTATAGGTTCGCTGTTACTCTATTTTGCCGTCACGACTGTTAATAACAAGAATAATTATTTCAATTTTCTCGGCTTTTTGGCCATGATATAAAACTTCTTTATGTCATGATCATATTAACATTCTGATTCAAACTATTTGTGGAAGCCTTTCATTAATCCTTTGTCTTTCTGCCTCACGCTACTAATGGATTTGACTTCCTATAGTCCGTCATATTAAGTAGATTGGTTATAATCGCCTTACATTTTGGCGATAAATATTAAAATCGGATTGCTATTACCGAGGATAGGCTAATTTAAGTTCTTCAATACTGTTAAAGAGTAATTAAGTGTGATTACTTAAGCTTTGGAACTGCTATAACAGCGCCATCTTGAATAGGCAAATAATTTAAAGAGGCCATTGCGATATAATTCATTTGTAGAAGCATAAACGAATGGATTAATACTAGAATTGAATATAATGAGTATTTTAAATGTCTTATGTAAGATTTCATCTAGGTCAATGACTTTGAATTGATAAAGTGTAAAATATAATTCATTGGGCAGCCAACATATAATCAACATTATTGAAGCTGAAAATGCCATAACTGTTGCACGCCGACGTGCTGCTGCTTTGATAGTGTTTTCTGTATGACCGATTTTAGCTCTAGAGAGTAGTCGTCGAGCAATATCAAGATAACACAATACAATTATACATACTGGTATAAATAAGCGTATAGTTTCCATAACAATAAAAAAGACATTTCTTGCTAATGCATCAGCGAAAATAGAGCCCCATATACATGGTGGTATATTTCCACTTTTATGGTTCATATTCAACGTATTTTCCAGTGTTAACGATAATTGTAGTACAACTATAATTAAAACGGTTATTCTACAATTTTTGACTGAAAAAACAATTTGATAGCGCCATGGTTTAGCAATCGCACACCATCGTTCAAGGCTTATAAGTAAAACGATGTAAATAGAGACAAATCCAAAGGAGAAGAAAAAATATTCTGAATCAATTAATCTGCAATAGAGTAATCCAGCAGTACCATTTGGGTACGGGAATGTATCATAAGCAAAAGCAAAACCTGGTGTTATAAAAGCGACTATACCTGTCATCATATCCATAATTGCTAGGCAAAATATTAAAGTATGTAGAGGACCTTTTATGACCGATCTTGAATGAATACTTACTATTAATACTAATAAGTTACCGATTATTGCAATATTGGATAGAATACCATACATGATATGAATAATAAGGGGGACCTGCAGATGGATAGCTGGTGTCGGCGTAACTGAGGAAAAATTCATCTTGACCGGATTTTGACACGATATCTTTCGAAAAAAAAAAATAACTTTTGCTTCCTTGGCCTGTTCGCGATCTGGACTAGAATATGTAATGCTTAGCACCTCTTTTTTATGATCCCGATTATTCACTTATAGATCAATAGTAATCTGCCATTAAGTTAAATTTGTTAGTAAAGTTTTCCTACTGTTAAAAGGATGAATTTTAGCTGAATTAGAAAACTTATAATAAATTAAATAGCCAATCCTATTAATTTATTAAATTAAAAGGAAAGGAATAGATTAGTAGGGAAAGAACTTTTTACTATGTGAGCTTGTGATGTCTAAAAATTGATCCAATAGCTTGATAATGGATTAGAAATGCAGATTAATGCCAAGATGAAAAGAAGTAATATAATCTACAAGATTTAGACCGGTATAAGTAAGTAGTAAGTAAATTTAGTGATAATAATAATGCTGAACAAGAGAAAAATACCGGTATATAATGAAAAATGTTTAGAATTGTCTCTGCTAGATTGCCAGTAATAATCCAAATGAAAATTTGTAACTATATTGAAACTAAATTATGGGTCTGTTGGGAGTGGATAAAATATGATTTGGTTTCTCTATGAAAGAACTAAATGGATCAGTTTTACGGCTTGATTGTAGTTTCGATGGAAAGCAATCAGAAGATGCCAAGTGAAATGTTGACGATAAAGAATTCGCTTTAATTTCTAGGCAATGTAAGGGGCATTAGATTGCTAGATCAATCAGAAATATTTACTGGTATAAGCTTATTGTAAATAGTAGGAATCAACCATGAGGACTCTTTAAATTCATGAAAAGTTAGCACTAACAAATGGATCGAGTATCGTTGGATAATATGATTTGACTGTTGCTGTGGTCCTAGGTGCAAACTTTTTCTTTTACTCAATATCTATTCCAGTCCGAAGGGTTTGAATGAGCTGTAGCTTATTTCGTTTTAACTTTATAATATTAATAGTTAGGTATGAACTCCATCAGTATCTTTAATGATAGAAATTCCTTGGTGAAAATGATATCTTTCATATCCTGAGGTCTAATATGTACACACATATATATATATAGGAGAAAGAGCAGAGTGAGATATATTTTTAAGAAATTGATTCTTGATAAGTAATAAGGAAACAAAATAAAATGAAATCAATATGATCATAATACTGTACTTTTAAAAATAATATCACAGTATGAGTAGAAATACACCTGTCTTAAATTGCTGTATAATTGAGTTACAGTATTGTCATCGTTTAAACGACTTGATACAATAAAATATTGATGATGTAGGTAGGAACAGATGAATTTTAATTAATTTAACGATTCTAAATCCATTATTCTTAACGATAGAAAGTAACATTGTCGTAAAATATTGTCTACGAATAAATATTATTCTACAACCAAGGTAGTGAAATGTATTGTTGGCCTTAATAAGCAAGATTAAATATTAATCGTCTTTGTTTGAAACCGATTTTTTGAGTAGATACTTTTACACATACATATGGTTAAAAAAAGAGAGTATTCAACATAGATGATCAGCTCTTATTGGTTCTGTTTAGTGTATAAAAAATCGATTTTGAACGAGGTAATTCTTTTAATATCGACAACTTATCATATTGTTTTATAATGCCAATTCTATTTATGTTCTTTTGGATACTATTTAAGTAGATCTGACCAATCAAAATTATTTGATAACAGTCGTCCTCTTTTAAAGTTGTCATTCTTGAAGGATAAATCATTTTGCCCATTTTTTCTTATAATGAAATGATTATCATATAAATTTGTAGTGGAGATAGAACGGAAATATTTCACATAATATATTATATTTTTTTCTAAAGTTTTTCAATCTTAGCCAAAGTATTATACTATACTTGTTGTTTTAGATCAAAGTAATTATTATTTTTCGATAAAAACTGTTTTCCCCATTTGATGTGGCTAGCAATGGTATTTTAGATCTCAAGTATATACAGAAATGGCAACTTACTAATAAAATAATTTGTATAATAGCAGAAA
>NW_002060943.1:10850877-10883691 GCF_000150275.1 Trichoplax adhaerens | reverse complement strand
TGGATAGATAGTATGGCGTATGCAATGATACCTTTATTTCAGCTCTAATTTATTACTAATCTCCTGGATATTATAAAGAAATATTTATAAGTGATATCTGTTTAAATAAGTAAGGTAATATCATTGAATTGATCATCCATTTCTAAGTACCAGCATATAATTAGTATCATTCCATTGATCTGTTTCAATTATAGAAACGATTCTATCACGTGCGAGAATTACCTGGCATTAACATAGGTCCACCTATTTTGTGTCTTGCCTTTATCTTGCCTCCATCTAGTTGTTTTGCATAATGAAATTCCAATTGAATTGATATAGCAATGGTGGTTGTTTTATTTCCTTGATTCTAATCGCTGTAGCGATGACTAGATTAATTTTATATTTCTACAGACATAAAAAAATTGGTAATTTACAAATTACAATGATAAAATATACATAAAATATCTCATTATCACCAGGTATAATTTAAGGCTGGTTGTACATGTTTATCAGAGCTACAGTAATTTTCAACGGTAAAAATGATTGATAAATAAGATGATCTAGACTACAGTGGATTTAAAATATATTATATTAGTTTGTTGTTTTATTTTTGCTCATTATAATGCAGTATTGCCAAGCAGTCATATTATTTATCGTCTATCTCATCATGGCAGTTTAGGCATGACATTACTCAGCTCTTGTTTGTTACCAATGGTAGAATTTAAAAGAGGTTCTGGAAAGAACTGATACCCCGACATTGAAGCCCACGATGATATTTACATTTCAATAGGCTTTTATTCTAATCTTAAGACTATGGTCTAATGTGATTATAATTACTTTACGTGCATTGCACCGTAGGTTAATGTAAATAGATTAACGACAATAGGGAATTTAGTATATTGGGCAAGTCTGATTTCAACCTTGAGTACGTATTTGAAGTAGAAGAAGTTTCACATTGATGTATATGGCGAGTAAAGTGAGTAGGTGAACCTTGAAATTCATGATCAATGACTTTCAAAGGCTGCATTAGAAATTAGATGACGCGTACTGATAGCTTTAATTTCTGAACGAGAATTGGTAATTGGATCCACGGTTTCAGAGTCTTTATAGAAAAAATTTAGTTTTCTCCCTACCTATTCTCTCTACTCATGGTAATATAGACACCTAATTGCTGATAATTATAATAATCATGCCAACGAAATGAACAATTCCTATTATAACTTTTAGCCAATGTAATTTCCTTTCATGGAATAGGAATGATATTGACATTAAGACGCTCTCAGTATTCTATTTTTATCAAATATTGTAAAACAGATGTTATTAGTTAACTTTATACATTTACATTTTACACTTTCACGAAAAATGCGCATGGAGACTGTAGTTACACATGATGGCGCCTTCCGATATATTTCTGTCGATAAAATTTGGCGAATGGAAAAGTATTTGCTGCAAACCTTATGGTCCTATTTATTATTATACCCTGTATATCAGTCAAGAATTCTAACCGATTTTAAGTCATCGAATTAAGAGAAAAGTGAATTCGATGGTTCGAGCAGATATCAATGGAGACAGTCGATATTTCAGTTATTATATTTTTTTTTTTACGGCCAAGGAAGATAAAATATCAATATCGCACTGTCACGGTACGAACCACCGTGGAGAGTAAATGACTAAATTTAGTGGTTAACATTTATATATGGAGATAACTAATAATGACTTGCAGTAAGAACTACGGTAGTTATTATTTTGTTACAGTAAATTGTCCTGTACTTTAGTAAGAGTTCTTAGACGGTAATAATGTTAATTGATTGTAGTGTTATGTTTTGTAACGTTTGTGATGAATGTCCTGAAGATATTCAATTATACAGTAGATGATACTATAAATAATTCTGTGTATGGACATAGTGTAATCTAGTTGCTGTATCTAGAATCGTTCAGTACTGTACAGTACATCCAAGATTATGAATAATTTCTGTACTAATTTAGCTATCCAATATAAACTAAATTTCTTGAACTGTTATGAATCATACATTATAGCAGCTGCCGAAGGGTATTTTAGCTCGGCAGATAGTTGAATAAAAGAAGAGTTCTATAGTTGTTTAACGTAGAAGCAAAGGCGTCTAAATTTTCGTGAGATAGTTAACTAATCGAAGTCTCCGATTGTCGAGCAGATCAATGTACAGCATATTAAAATTCAAAAACAAGAGAAAATTCTTCTATTTTTGCAGTTATTGATTATACCAATGACAAGCGCAGTCTGTTGTTTAAAAGGAGAAAGTAATAGCGTATAGAAACAAGTCAAGATAATTGATCATGGCTAATCAAGCTGCAGTTAATTCTGTGGAGTAGCAGCAAGAGCGTGCACTGTGTGTTTTGGGTAATGTTGATAATATGCGTTGAGCTGGACGAATATTTACAATTCACATCCCCGTAAAACCAAGGTTTTCCTCTGAAGCATAAAGTTACTAAGACGTTTGTAGATCACATTTAGCCGCTGATATATAATAACATAAGCAACCGAAAGTGATCCTGAAGCACGCGAGCAACCTCTCTGCCCGAAATAGCCGTTGGACAATGTAATATGTCACCCAAAAATTACTTATAGACTACTAATACTAAATCAAGTACAGTAGTAGAATTGAATCCTCTTAGTGAGACTATCTGTCTAAAGTGCTGTAGAGGAGATTCTTAGGCAGGTGCATAGAGGGTAGATAAAGTTTTTTCTCTCATTTAAGGTTCAGTCTTTTTAGCATGGAGGAAAGTAAGTCCTAGATGAGTCAGTTTACGTGTATAGGCTCATCCTATCTATGCTGAATATCAGAATAGTACAGTATTAGACATACTTATTATTACATTCTTTTTGCAGAATTTATTACGTTAGTCAAGCAATGCGATCCAAGTTCCATTCTTTATTTCATCCTCACCCTATCCTTAACACAGATGCAGGAACCCTTCATTTAGACTTTTTTGTATCCCGCTTCCGAAAAACCTGCACAGATATCACTTTGAACTATTTCATGACGACTACTTTCGTCCCCAGTCCATCACGGTTCTACTGTATCTGCTTATTTACACTACCGCTACAATATCATTGCATGATCATAATGGAGTGCTGTACCATGGACTACGAGATGCATCGTCATTTAGTAGTCCATGGCTGTCCTTTTATGCAGTAGCGCAGTATTTGTGTCTTATGTATAGGTTTGACAGATCCTTTTCTTTCCTCTTGTTCAGTCCTTCATAATCACTGACCATAGGTCAAGTGTACTGCATACAGTGTACAGTAGAGACTGTACTGTGCGCACAATTAAACCTTCAATTAAAATGTATGAAAATTTAGTAGCCATTTTAGTCGGAATACACCTAGAAATTCCCAACAACTTTCCATCCACCCTTGTCTAACGTTAGCCTCTTCAACATAAAAGTCTCCGCTGTTATGTCACTAGAAGAAGGCCTTGACTGATCACTCCCTCAGACAGACGGACATTTCTGACCAAATGAGGCCGTCAATATCGAAAAATGGTGACTTAGTATGGAGCTTCCGTATCGAAATCATTGGCACTAATTTAATTACTAAAATAGCATCGACGATCTGTTTCCAAGCAGCACTTAGTTACAGATAATAAAATTCAATATAATATTATTAGTGGAAAAAATTAATCCATTCCAATTGGATCGTTTCTATACTAAACTGCTGTTCTAACGAGGTATTTGGAACAGTATTTGGACAAGTTGAGGCCAACAGTATCTGTCCGTCCAAGAGTGATCTGTCTAGGTCTTCTTTTGAGGAAAACTTTTCCCTCATTTTTTGAATCCCTGTGTACAGTACTGTACTGTACAGTACTGTAGAAAACCGTTGACAGATCTGTACTGTACTGTACAGTACACTTGTACAGTACTGTAGTCCTCAGTCAATGCATTACTGACTGAGACTCAAATTACCGTACAGTATTAGTTTTAATTTGTGGATGACTACGCATGTCCACGGTGACGTCACAACAGTTTACTTTTAGTTCGTCACTCACACCGGTGCATCTGTGTCGCATACTGCGTATTCTAATTCAAATAAATTAAATTAAAGGACTAGTATGTCGAAATTAAAGGAATAGTATGTCGTAATTCAAGGACTAGTATATCGTAATGAAAGGACTAGTATGTCGTAATGAAAGGACTAGTATGTTATTCGTGCTGTGTGACGGAGATCGTTTTTTTTCGAAAATGCTACAGTGTACAATGCAGTATACTGTTCTGTACTGTACACTGTACACTGTACCACGGTTTTTCTTTCACCCTACAGTCCAAACCTGGAGTGGCTACAGTACAGTACTACAGGCAATACGGATAGTATTGTAGACTCGACGGGCGATATGACACGTCTCAGCTCAGCTGCTAAGTAAAACACCAAGACCATTCATCGCCCTCTCGTCATTGACAATCGTTTGTGGATCAAGACACTTAAAGGGAGAAAATTCGCTCTATCCTTGTTGATATCTTGGATCCATTGGCAGCATTTACTGCTGTATGCTGTAAAATTCAGCGTTCAAAGGAAGAAAAGGATTGATTTATAGTGTAGAATAGTAGAGGATTTACTTACTGCATTGGTATTGGTGGAGACGAATAGATAGACAAGTTGGTGGATGCTAGTTAATCGAATCATGTCTCGACGATAGATTGATGATCTTGGATCGTCTTGGCTAACTCTTTTTCTGCTTTATTCAATCGATACTCCAATTTGTCGTTATTTCCTCTCTTGCATTAGCTAGAGATAGTGTTCTTTGTCTTAATCTAGACCAATCGAGTGCATAATACTGTAGTATTGATCTGTAATATGATGGCAACAAAGTTAGTATCCAAAGATGCTGCAACACTTCCACCTGGTGAAGTCATTGCCAAGCTGGAAACCGACATTGATTTGGGTTTAAATCATGTCCAAGTAGATAAAAGGCGAGCAATATTTGGTAGTAATGAATTTGATGTTGAACCTGATGCTCCATTATGGAAGAAATTTTTAGAACAGGTCAGTACTCTATCTTGCAAAATACACCTTATTCATGCTGCAGTCGATTCAATGACGACTTGTTAGTCAGACATTGATCAAGCTAGACGTAGTCAATTGTTCTATGGCTAGCATCAATTATCCTCCAATAAATTTGGGATTGCAGTCTTAAATGGTGATCAAGGATCATACAACTCTATTCCTCATCCACTGATATTTCATTTCTTTGATATTATAAAAATAAGAATAATTCCTTTTTTTTTTCCAGTTTAATAATCATTTTATCCTCTTGCTACTTGGCTCGGCTGTGGTCAGCGTTTTCATGAAACAGTACGACGATTGTATCAGCATTACAATGGTTAGTTCGGCTTCAATTGGAGATTCTATTTGCCTTTTCAGTTATTGCGAAGATTTATGACTGTGAACAGGCATCAGATGTCACTAAGAGATTTTGATGGACATCGCTTATTTCTATTGAAGGATAGATATGACTAGATTAGAGCTTTATTTGATGTCGGATTTGCCGTACTCTTTCAGTCTTTATGCAAACAAGCACGACTTTAAAACAAAGCATATCCTACCTCATTACAACATGCTGTAATATCAAAGAGTTAGCATATGACAAAATCGAACCAGTTGTAGCATCGTAAATTATTTATTCAATTAATTTTGTTCCAATAACTTTTGATATTATTTTCTCTCAATTTTAGGCCACAATCCTTGTTGCAACGGTTGGCTTTGTACAGGTAGAAGAATAGTTCTCAAAAATAAAATTACAAACGTATGATAGATAGTATCGATTCCTTCTTTGCTACAAGATAACAATTTATTTTTACCTAATAGTTTACATTGCAATTGCAGATTTAATGTATACTGTATCGATTTTAAAGATAAATTTATAAAATCTACTTTCATGATAGTTACTTAGTGAAAACTTTATAAGTTAACTGTAGTACTCGTACGAATAATAGTTTGCCAACTGTACTGCATGTATCGATGTAAATTTGAAGTTGATATGCGTAGTTACATCTTTAGTACTATATAGTTATTACTGGATATCCATCATAACATCCAGCATTGTAATGAACTAATTTTGCATATTAGTCTATATATTCAATATTTTTCTGTACTAAAAAGAACCAGCGCGCATTAGGATCAATTTAAGTACTCGAATAATAATAGTAATCCTAATTGAATCTATTCTGGTTTGACGATAACCGATGATTTACTAAACTTTTGTTTGCATCTGTCGTACACATACCTATTGTTGGATTCAGTTTTGTTTCAAGACCTAGCAGCTTTCATGATATAGCTGCATAACTTACATTTATTCACAAATATTTATACATTATAATGAAAAGCTATATACAGTACAGTATCATTTCTACTGTACTACTCTAATTCAAAATGCCTACTAATAAATTTGACATTCAATGGATTGTTAACAGGAGTATCGCTCAGAGAAATCACTGCAACAATTAAGTAAATTAGTACCCCCAACATGTCATTGGTAAGATTAATGATTTTATGACATTCAGTTTTTGTTTTAAATTTGTAAATCATATTTACTACAATTGAATTGCACCGGATTAGATAGAATTTCTTTAAATCTAGCTTATCTAGTAAAAGATGAAATTCTATAATTAAGGATATCGTTGCTGAAAAATGATTAGCCTTTATTGTAATTAAATTTTAATTCGTTATTTTGCCGTGACAGCAAGAGAGATGGAAAACTATTCAATACTTTAGCCAAAAATTTAGTACCAGGTGATGTAGTAGAAATTGCGACTGGTGATCGAGTACCAGCAGACATTAGATTAATTGAGGTAAGTTAGCTATTTTTTATAAATGTTTTTATTGGAGTAAGCTACTGTAGCTTAGTAAAATCTGAACAATCATTCGATGACAGAGGATCACCAACAGCTGCTGCCTCTATTGTTTCGCTTATTATTATAGGCTATAGACCTTGAACTTGACGAATCTAGTTTTACTGGAGAGACGGAGTCTTGTAGTAAAAATGTCCAAGAAATTTCTTCACAGGTGCCGTTCGATGTTGCCCGCTGTAGTAATATCGCCTTTATGGGGACGTTAGTTCGATCCGGACGTGGGATTGTAAGTACTTACAATGATCTACTTGCGCAAGATCATGGCCACTTAGAATTAGTTACTCTCTCTCATATTTCAAGCTCTATCTACTGTTGATTGATTTTATTATAAAGGAATAAGTTTACATATCTTCCTATAATTATTTCAAGTAGCTGTAAAGCATTGAGAATGTACCTCTTTCGGTATAGTTTCGTTTTATTTCTAAAAAAAGCATTTTCGTGGTTAACAAGGTGTTCTGTAGTTACATAAACGATATAAAAAATATTCATATTTCACCCAGTCCTTCTATATTAAATTTATATTCTATCGTTTTATTCATGGCTTAAAATTGTAATTACCATCGTATTATGGTAGGGAGTTGTTATTGCTACTGGCGGTGATTCGGAATTCGGTGAAATTTTTAAATTAATGAAAAAAGAAGAGGTTAAGATTAAATCATCGATTACCTAAAGAACTTAATTATAAAAATATCTTTACAATTTAATTACAACTCGTGAAACTTGCTCACATTTAATTTAGTCCCCAAAGACACCTCTTCAAAAAAGCATGGACAAACTGGGAAAACAGTTATCCATGTATTCTCTTGGTATCATAGGTATGACTATGCGAAAATCGGAGTAATTACTAACGGATAGTATGCGTTGCCCTGCCTTGCCTGAGCTTCATTATGATGATTTCATTACTATTTTTGATGGACCCAGTTTTAGTTTCGTAGTAAGATAGAAAATAGTTGCCTTACCGTATATGTCAATACCAACATATGCCTTCATAAAATCATTAGCAAATAGAAAGTGTGATTATCTATGGTGAGTTGGTGACTACGTTTGATTGAGTAATAATTGCGTAAGATTTATTAATGTATATTATCTTATAGCTCTAATCATGGTACTTGGGGTCATTCAAAAGCGAGGCTGGTTGGACATGTTTACGATCGGTGTTAGGTAATACATTTACGTATGTTGTAGATAGTGCGTTAGGTTAATTTAAATTATCTAATTTAATTAATACAATTTTAATGGTGGTTACAGTTGTTATTTATTATTTTATGATTGTGTTATTGGTTAAAATTTAATTTAAAGACCTTACTATCGTATCATTGTATAATCATTTCGTACTACCCTGAATTATGTAGTCTAGCCGTTGCTGCAATACCGGAAGGCCTACCTGTGGTTGTCACAGTAACGCTAGCGTTAGGAGTAATGAGAATGGCTCGGAGGCGTGCTATTGTAAAGAGATTACCGACGGTGGAAACTTTAGGTGGTTATGAATGATAATGACAAAAGAATGGATTGCGATGACTGCACTTTCTAATCATCAAATCAAATTGTTTTATGCCCGTAGGTTGTGCTACTGTTGTATGCTCTGATAAAACTGGCACACTTACTAAGAATGAGATGACGGTAGGAATTATGCAAACAGCTTCCGGTGAACATGCTGATGTAAGCTTTAAAATGTACACGTATATAATATAAAATAGCCAGATGGATTTCTGTACATGATAATAGACTATAAAGTTTTGATACCGCTTTGTAGGTAACTGGTTCAGGATATCATGATAAAGGGCGAGTAGTATACAATGATAAACCAATTCTTGGCTACACGTATCCATTATTCGCTAAAATTGCGGAGGTAACAATATCCTATTACAAATTGAATTGGGGAAATTTCAATTTAGCGATATTACCTTGCATTTATGTCTTATTGATGAAATCTTAGATTGGCATAGTTAGCAACAATTCTTACATTGTCAACGGAAGATTGATAGGGCAACCGACCGAAGGTGCTTTGCTTGTAGCGGCAATGAAGGTATAATCTTATTTTGACTTTGTTACTGTCCCTAAATGGTCTGCCTATAAAATGGTTACTATTGAAAATTTCATTCAATTTAAAATAATTTGATTTAATAGCTGGACATCGCTGACATGCGTGAATATTATGAAAAAATTGAGGAGAAACCATTTAATTCAATAAGAAAATGGAGTTATGTTCGTTGCTCTTACAAAGATAAGCACCCCGACTATTCGGAGGTAAATTCTCTACTATAAGATGGTTCGCGAAAGTTTGCTCATATTAAGCAAGTATTTATGATGAAAGTAAATCAGTAATGGAAGTCATGATTAAATTTTAGGATAAGCAAGAGTTATATTTCATGAAAGGTGCAGTCGAACAAGTACTAGAACAATGCGCATACTATTATACTTTTGATATGCAAGTTGCTCCCTTGACAGAAGCTGATATTCAACGGCAGATGCAATATTCGTACAACCTTGGGCGACAAGGATTACGAGGTAGTACTACATTAACGTAACGAGTACTATCTACTTAATTATAATATACTTTATTATACTGAAGTTTCGATATTATTGAATTGGAATTGTGGTCTTTTCTCCATTTCAGTTATCGCAATGGCTATTGGAAATAAGTTAGGAGCACTTACATTTGCGGGCATAATGGGACTAGTTGATCCTCCTCGACCTGCAGCTCGCGATGCGGTTCAAAAGTTAATTGATAGTGGTGTTTCAGTAAAGATGATTACTGGCGATTCTCGTGAAACCGCTGTTGCAATTGGTATTCATTCTAGTTTAATACATTTACGAGTTTGTATCATTTCACCACAGATGAACGTGCATTTTTGTAAATCAAAGGAATACTTTCATAGCTCAGTCCGTAGGTATACGTGCACACGAAAGTAGAGCTCTATCTGGTGAACAAATTGAAAGAATGGCGCCATCGGAGCTTCAAAAGATTATTAGAGAGGTAGGTATTATAGACAATAGTAGAAATTACTAATGGCGTACATAAAACGTAAAACAATGATCAACAGTCAATTATGCAGTCGTCAACAAATTTAAAAATTTTAACTATATAATTAACCCAAATTGCTAACAATGACGTATTTATACTCCAGATTTCGGTTATATACCGTGCAAATCCTAAGCACAAATTGACTATCATAAAGGTAAGTGTCACCGTATATGAGAGCCTTTGTAATCTTTCGGTGATAAAATTGAAAGTTTTTCTTATTTGTATCTTTTGATGACCTTAAATGAGTGTTTGTGTGCAAGTGGGTTCAATTATAAGGCGTTAATGTTGAAAACCTTTATACTTCATTGTTAATGATAGTTTACAGCTTTGAACTTCTGAGCACCTTCTGTTATTATTCCAAACTGTTATTGGAATCTGTAAAAAAGGAGACTAAAAAGCTCTATCTGTTTTCCAAATGTCTCGTATAATATTTTATACCTGTGTTTTTAATCAGGGTTTGCAAATGTGTGGAGAGGTTGTTGCTATGACAGGTGATGGTGTAAATGACGCAGTTGCTTTGAAACGAGCTGATATTGGTGTAGCAATGGGAAAGATTGGTACAGATGTATCAAAAGAAGCGTCCGATATGATTGTCTTAGATGATGATTTTTATACTATTATGTGAGTTTATTTTGACTGACAGAATAAATGTTCGGTAGTAATTTGTCAATGGAATTTTTGTTAATTAATTAATATTTTGGTGATATATAGGTCTGCAGTAGAAGAGGGGAAATGTATATTTTATAATATAAAGAATTTTGTTCGATTTCAATTAAGCACGTAAGTATCGAAACTACTCATAAATATAAATAGAAGACATATACATTTAATTATTTGCCTATATATTAACTGAGAAATTTTTCATTGTAATAAATTATGAAATACTACAGGAGCATATCAGCCCTATCGCTTATCACTCTAGCGACGGTGTTTAGATTACCAAACCCTTTAAATGCTATGCAAATTTTATGGATAAATATTATTATGGATGGCCCACCTGCTCAAAGGTAGTAAAATGGTTATCACACGTACAATTGTCGTAAAGGATAGACTATTACAGCAGCTGTGATAGATTGTTATATCTGCCTTTGTAAAATTACTGCACAAAATTTTCTTTGAGAATAAGTTTGATCATCTTATTTTAGCTTAGGTGTAGAGCCCGTTGATAAAGATGTTATGAGAAAGCCTCCGCGAAATGTTAATGATTCCATGATTACCAAAAATCTTATTTTTAGTGTATTAATTTCCGCTTTTCTGATTGTGCTTGGGACATTTTTTATTTTTTGGCGTGAGGTATTAAGGCAATTAAAGGCTCTTAAGAATAGTGTATGGCCTTTTATTAACTTTAGATTTTATGTTGTGAAAATTATAAATGTAGATGAGTGATGGCAAGGTTACTCCGAGAGATACAACTATGACATTTACTTGCTTTGTATTCTTCGATATGTTCAACGCCCTGTCTTGTAGATCACAGGTGAGTATTCCATATGATAGAATCTTTTATTATCGAAGCTTTTTACTGCTGTATCCATGTATGTGTAAGTCTTTATGTACTGACCTAAACGTTATTTACAGACGAAGTCAGTGGTAAATGTGGGTCTATTTTCCAATCGAATGTTTCTTTATGCTGTTGTTGGTTCGGTACTTGGCCAACTAGCAGTCATATATTTTTCTCCATTACAAGCTATTTTTCAAACTGAAGCCCTCTATTTAACGGATTTGGTGCTCCTTACTAGCTTGGCTTCAACAGTTCTAATAGTTGACGAAATAAGAAAATATTTTCTGAGACGTCGGCAACGAAGCTCGCCAACAGTGTACAGTCTTATTTAATTGTAAGTTTACTATTAAATATAGCCATCATTTTCAATTTATTCCTTATAATTTAATGTTGACGTTAGCCAATTAAAAATGCAGTGATGGACTAACTTTAAATATTAAATTTAATCAATTTAATGCTATAAAATACCCCCTGATCAAAAATTAAAAAGTAAAATTATTTTAAACTGTCATACATTGTACTGATGTTTATAATTGCTGTAGGTTGTGACTTGAGGAAAACTTATCTGATAATGGTGGCATTGTACGTTAGCATTGTTGATAGGAGATTTTGCAAATTATCTAAAAGATTATGTAAAATATTTTCTGATTTCTCATTTGATAATGACAAAGCCGTAGCCTTCTTAATTAATGATAAAACTTTTACTTTGAAACTATTATAATATTGTTTACGTGTATTTCAGTATTGAATCAGTTTAATAATGACTTACGAAACTACAATCAGTATATTACGCTGTACGTGCTCTTAAAATACAGCTAACTGGTATCTGTATCAGAATCATAAGCTACCAAGGCGTGGACTAATTAATTTACACTATTTTATTCGCATTTGTTGCCGCTTGATTGTAAACATTACGACGTTTCTTTGAATGAATAACATTTCAAATATTTATGTATTTAGTATTTTATTCTTCGATGTAGACTATTTTCTAGACATCTTTAAAAACATTACCTATTTAAAGTAACATACTTTAGAAAATATATATACGTATTGTAATATATAGTTACATATGTAAAAAACATCGGTATTAAAAAGTGGTCTAAATATTTGTTGTCGCACTGAATTAATTGATATGGCTTTGCAATGAAAGATTGCACCATGGCGATATAAGAAAGCTTTTTCTTCTACTTCTATAGATTGTACTGAATTAGCAAAGCACAGTAGGACGCTCTAAACTGGTTAACAAGTTGAAACCTGATTATTGATGATACAATTAGTACCGATCGCTAAAGCGAGACCCCAAATCGATGACGCAGTTAGTAAGAATTTAAAAGCTTTTATTAAGGAAACTCCAAAGATTTAAAACGTTGAATCAAAATGCGACCGATTATTCATGAAATTGTTAACAGTAACTGAGAACTAACGTAAAAATTTTTTAGTCTTAAAGACTAATTAAAATATAATTAGATTAATAACAGTAATTAAGGTTAGCGGAAAATACACCGGGATTGGATTAAAATAATATTAAAGTAACGGAAATTAAAAAAATCAGTGGATGTATTGGTATGCCAAAATTTCGTAAAGATTAATTATCAATTTTAGATATAGTCAGTGTATAATTAAGCAATAACACGTGATACATGATATCGTACTTCGTATGTGGAGATACGATTTTACAAAGCCAACAAAAATAGTTATAACAGTACATTATTTGAAATTTAAATATTAAGACCATGAATTTGCTACTATTGAAGCTATGGCTTCAATACTAATAAAAACAATACGCATTAACGAAACAACCAGGATAGATAAACTTTAACGAAGTCAATAGAAATGAATGGATAATATTGCTGCTAGCTGTAAAAATTGCAATAATATGAGTAAATTTTAATTCTTGGATCTTCTACTGTACTGTATAAATTAAAATACGAACGTTGTAAGTGATTTCGTATTTACCTCGAGTACAGCAACCTTTAGTTAAAATTCGAGGGGTTTTAGTTTATGATCCGTCCGTTCATGAGTTTCTTCTTTAAAATTTCTTCTACTTTTCATAGGTGTGAGTTCCTCGCCTACTTTTGCGCTCTGTGTAGAAATTAAACAATTAGTATCGTTACTAGTTTAGAAGTAATGTCCTGATAATTTTCGGTATGGTTCCTCTTACGAATTTTAATTCAACTACAGTCTATTTAGCAATAGCAATGTGATTATTATTTATAAATATTAATAAATTCAAGTAAGCATTACTTTAGGCTTTGGTAGATTGTTTCTCCTGCACCATTCAATAAAACATCTATGGTTTATTGAAATAATTAGACAATATGATTGATTAATACTAAGACAATAAGCATGCTTGTGATAAGCTACAGTATTAGGAGCAAAGTAACGGAGATCTTCAGCTAACTTTTAATCTTTTAATACGGTAGCAGATACCAGACACTAAAATAACGATTTATTTCAAAGTATGAATTATTGTCTTACCTTTTAACATCATTAATTACTTCTTTATCCCTATTCCGGCTGGAAACCAAAATATACTGCTCGTTAAAGGATTCAGGTAGCATCCTACTGACCTGTTTAACAAAATTTAGTAGTTTTATTTAAATTAGAAGCTTGAATCATAAAAGTTACCGTGAAGTCATCACATCATGATAAATTATTCCTGTAGGTTACAAAGGGTATACTGTCTCCGTCTTCAAATTTTTAAATTTCTGCTTTTTATTTCGTACCTCCCCTTTCTTGAAAGCTATTGCTCTATTTTCGTCATACTTGTAGTAGAAGCGTATGTGTTCGATAGGATTCTCATCTTTCATTCCATAATTAAGGTTAACTTTCTGTTGGTAAATAGATATTACTCAGTATCGATGTTAATATTAATACGTTACAATGAAACTCATAAAAGTACCTCCTACGTCTGTAACTTACACGAACGTGAACATCTCTACTGGTTACATGACAATAATCTCCCAGGTCTTTACTGCATGCAGCAATCTCATTTTGAATCTGATCTTCGGTCTACGAAAAGTAGTATTCATACACAATTAAATGTATTGCTTAAAGTTTGGTATGTTATTTCAATTACTGTAGTCAGGTTTTAATAAACACAATCAACCTTGTTTAACTCGGCTACCGAGAACGGGGCCGTGCGTCCAACACATTTGTACAGCTGGCGTTTTTCTACGGCTTGAAGAATCTTACGAGCCTAATTATAAGATAAAAGTATCTTATGCTTGTTTCTATGAAGGTAACAGTAAAAACGTGAGAATAACAGTATCTTACGTCATCTAACTTTGGGTCAGTCGACAGCTTAATTTGCTGGATTACATAATCAGTAACATTAGTATATGCTACCATGTCATTTATAGTCTCAGACAGTTTTAGCATCCTAGTAGAATCAATAAATTATTTATGTTATTTATATTTAATTAAGTACCGAAGCAACAAAAAATTAGGATAAATGATTAGTAAGTTAGCCAGCTAATACTGAAGAGACCTTCCGTTGGCTCCTGGAAATTTTAAATGATCATTTGCTATTAAGAGTGCTTCGACAATCCTAGTGGTAATATTTAATTAACTATTGCAATCCAATAAACAATTTCTAAATATGGAAAGAATGGCTCACATGGACTCTATTAATTTTACGGTTTTGTGCTGGTAAGCACGTTTGTGAAGCATATGACGTGTGTAAAACATATCGTACGTATTGTCAACCTCCTATTACATCATAAAGAAAGTAAAAGCTTTATGTTAGTTTTAGCATATTTTGTAACTCTGTATAAAAGAGGTTTAAAATTTACCTTATCTCTGGTACAAAGTTGCCATTCATCGTTAACCTTTATTGCTCGCACAAAATGCATAGAACGCCTAAGGTTTGAATCAGAAATGTAAAGAAGATATTAATATCAGGTAATAGAACCAATACAGGTAAAGGATTTTCTGATTTATCACTGTTCGATAATATTGCTTTCATGTACCGGTGATCAAAGGAAATCGATACGCCAAGATTGTGTGAATCTCGTGCAAAGTAATCCCACTTATCGACATCAATTCCGTTACGTTTGTTCGCTACTATCTAATGAATAAAAAATTTGCTAATATTTCGCCTTGATATCTATGTACTATAACAGGCTTAGAACATGAGCTCAGCCTTATGATATAGAAATTTATTAATTGCTAACTAAAGAGAATTTCGAAAATTTACTTCGTAGAGAAATCTCTTTTCTGGACCCCGACCCTATAAAAAATATATTGTGGTAGTTAGGGTACACTTACGGACATTATCATTTCAGATTCGTAGCTGTAATAATGCTTTAACAGTGATCTATTCTTAATAAACAGTAACTCTTGATATTATTACTCGTAATTTGGCATCCTGGTTAATTGGTCCAAAAATCTGCTCCTTTACAAATAAAATATCTTCATCACATAAATCGTATTTTTTAAACTCTGGTTCTAATTCATTCGTTTTTATCATATGTTCGAACATAGCCACAGATCCAGCTTCATGCTGTAAGTCAAAATTTTATATCATGAAAGAAAGGTATATTAATACTTTTCGCTTCATTGTATCAGTATTAAATAATAAAGTAATACGAATCCGTTTTTCGACATATAACAAAATTTAATTGTTTCAAAAAAGTGCGGCGGCTAAGATTTGTCACCTTCCAGTTTTTCTTAGAGACATCTTTTGGAACTCTTGGTAAGAATTCGTTATCGAAAACATGACTGAGAATACCATGTCCTACGAAAGGTATGCATAATTGTTGGATATTAAAGGAGAGCTATTAAGAATAAAATTGGGAGCAATAATAAAGAGGCTATCATATGGCTCAACTGTTTAATTCCTGAGATTACTGTACTCGTATATCATTTTCCCCTTGCAGGTTTTTATTTACAAAGTGAGCTATATACGAGCGTATGTAACTGTCAACTAGATCTAGTTGTCACGATAAACTATCTGTTAGCTATATTGGACTAAAATTAGTAACACTTGTGACCAATTATATTATTCAACAAGCAAGAAGTAAAATACTAACCTAGATCATGGCAAAGTCCCGCTAGACTGACGCATAAAACATCAACATCTGTGATGCGTAGTTCAGGCTGTCGAGATTGTATACTCTTAACTAATTTCCATGCCAAATAACCAACCCTATTGACCAATATAGACAAAGAAGGATTGGAATGTAATTGTGTAATTATAGTTGTCGTATCATTAAAATCTCCTTATGGTTAAGGTAATGAGGATTTAAATAACAAATTTGTATGTCTTTATTCAGAAATTGAGTAATTCAGTTTGAATCTAGACTTAGAATTATAGTATGACACTATTTGATAAAACTATCGCTGCTACAGTACCAGTTTCAATTTATTTACTTCTTAGGTGCGACAGTATGCTTATGCTGCATCAATAGAACAAATTAAAGGGGATAACTAGAGCAAGATTAAGTTTGATTTATAGTGATAGTAAAACGTAGATTAGCACTTTTAAAACAATCGTTACTTCTTTTACAGCTTACCCTATCGAATGTTCAAATCGTGTATGTGCAGCTCCAGGAAATACGTAAAATGTGCAACCTGTAGAGTATGAAATATTTGAATATGTTTACTATAGACTTTATATTAAGATTATGTATATATTCAGTAGCATGACTTAGGAGTACGTATTTCTCGTGATACTTGGGAAGTCACTAATGTATTCTCTTTTTGGATGTAAGCAATCATGTATTATCTATCGATATGATAATTGCATTCGCTTACAGGCAGAGTAAAATACTACCTCTAATTAACGTATATTCTTCTTTAAGATCGTAAAAGTATCCATATTACGTGTTATACTAACTGTGATTAAGGTAGGCCACTGATGTATATATAATAGGGGTATTTCGCAGTCATTGTTATTAAATAAATCACGAAATGTAAAATTTTTTAGTTTTTAATAGCCGCTAATCTACTATATCTTGTAACATTAAAAAGGTATCTTTATTACTTATAAGTACTTCTGTCTATTTAGACGATGATAAATGTAAGACAGTTTGCGAAGCTATCATTGCAATCTATGCAGACTTGTGAAAATTATAGTGGCACTTATAAAGTATATTACAAGAAAATATAAATTTACTCGTACTAATTGATAATAAACTTACCAAGTTGTTTGATATAGCGCAATCGCTGAAACTGTGGTGTATCGATGATTTTAACACATAATGGATGCATTTCGATATGGCCATGAATTGGATCGTTGAAAATCTAAGAATTAGTTTTACAATTAGTACTAGTATGCTGACCTGAGGAATACCTTGCACTAGACAAAGTTTAGTAATGTTAGAGCAAGTAAGCACGTATTGGTGTTGCAACTTTGCTATGGCTACTACAGGATATAAAAATTTGTTTGAATATTGTTGAATAATGATCTGTAATAAACTTCAGCACTGTAAATCAGACGATAGTTTTAATTTTGATAATTTATTAACACAGATTACTTTGAAAATTACATATGACCACTGATTGTAAGATTGGCTGCTATGGCCCTACCGCAGTGAGGTTTGTGCTGGAGTGCTGTTAATAAATTAGGGCTATAACAAGTTATTTTTTATATAATCAACTAATTGTTGTAAAGCATAAGTTGAGACGGGATAGTGAGCGATTAAAGAAGACTAATTTTGTATAGTCATAGTCTTACATAGAAGTAAATCTTACTACGATGAAGGATTAGATGTATCAAGTAGTTATGCACATTTTGGTTATTGTTTATTATTAATTAATTATAATTATCAA
This sequence comes from Trichoplax adhaerens, assembly GCF_000150275.1. Classification (NCBI taxonomy): domain Eukaryota; kingdom Metazoa; phylum Placozoa; class Uniplacotomia; order Trichoplacea; family Trichoplacidae; genus Trichoplax; species Trichoplax adhaerens. Next base: position 10,865,533 of record NW_002060943.1, on the reverse strand, counting down.
TGAATACGAAATGATATGATATTAATTAATACGGTACCACTTGTTAAACAGAAACATTCCATTACCTTTTAAGATACTACTAACGTACTTTGATATTGGATTATATTAATTTTTGATACATATTCTCAACATCAGGAGGTTGTTGAGTTGAATGACAGTATATGATAGAAAAATTACTTTCAGTGTAGAGTTTACGGATATTACTATGAATATGTACAGTATTATTATTATTGTATATAATGACAGCGATCCAGGAATCGTTGCCTCTCAAAATATAAATAAGCTATCAAATTACACCAAGAGATGAGTAACATACTTGTATGATTAGTCTGAAAATAAATACTATTCTACGTCCACAATAAATTAAGGGGATAAAATTGTGGTTATACAAAGCAGAAATTTTCCTCTTGGTTTATGGCATTCATACTCCCAAGGCTACGCTTAATTTTAATACTAACGACATCACTCTGGGCCTTGAATGTAATGACATGTGTTCCAGACATTTTTTGAAGCCATAATTTAATAATAGGAGTGAAAGCCTATGCGGTAACCTATTACTTACTCCTTTCGCTGCGGAATTAATTTAATTTAATTCATTTGCTAACATTCACCAGACGTATACTTTGAGAATTTTCCCCCTTGATTTTGTTTTAAATCTGCTTATACTGTACAATATTTTAATTTCAAGGAATAACTAGTAAAAGTCGAAGACTTCTTTCTATTGTGGCCCATGTGCAAGGTTATCATAATTAAATAGAGCCAAAACAGAGACAGTAAAGTTAGGCTCTTCTCTCTCAACACTATTTAGTTGCTAGTTTGTGTGCATTGGTCCTGGGCTTGGGGTCTGCGCACTTTACACCGATCATTATTGATCAATAATTTGGGGTGCAATTAATGCTAGCCAACTGTAAATGGCATATTTGGATTGATGGGATTATACATACTGTATAAATAGCTTATAGTAACAAGGTGTCCATTTTAGCTTGGTAATTCTGTACAAAAGGGTTTCTACCGTACAGTATTTTACTATCTCTAATGTGAATTAGTAACACCGGGCTTTGGCATTTTACTATTCATATTTTTTATTTTAAAATTAAATATATAGATGGCCATTTGGGAAAGTAAATATTGAGACGTGATTGCGTAAGTTAAGCACCCGTGGCCAAGTACTTTACGTAGAAGCACCTTCTGACTACTCAAGTTAATCCTTTGAGCTACAGTATTATTACTAGTGAAATCGTCGCTTGTGATACTTCGCGTGCTGTACTTGTACCTTTTACTTTAGAGTGCTACATAGGCAGTGGCTATATTAAATTAGACTTGAACGGCAGGTTTACTAGTAATAAATAATAATTCATGCATTGCGCTAGGTTAAAGATTCCATCAAGGTAGAAAGTAAGTACAGTAGGTGAAATCGTATAGCCAATCTCTGTTGTCATTGGTCGTACTATTGATAGCTTACTGCTGCACTCTTGGAAAGGTAGCTTGAATTATAAACTCTACTAAAAGTAAACATAGCACAACTACCATAAATTTTAAAGATGAAAACTGCCATTAATCTGAATTTAAGTTAGGTCAACTCGACAATACCTTAACTTGAGGTGGTGCTCTACTTTGTGTCATTAAAGACTGCTGGCTGAGATCATCATCTGCTTCAGTCTCACTACCTTCGTCATTTCCGGATGAAGGATTTTCTAATTTCTTACGCTTTGCTAGCTCAATCAATTCTGCTTGTGATAACCTCTTTTGCGACATTATTCGATATCAATCCACTTGCTCGTTTAATTCGATTAAAAAGACAGTGTTGTAATTTGCGTTAAGAGCTCACTTAGGCCAGAGTAGTTACCAAGATGCAACAACTTGGATTTGATTGTAAATGTTGATTGACAACGAGTTCGATCCTTAGCACAACCTGTACTAACTTGAATAACTTTGAAAGCTAGCGTCTAGAAAGTGTATCCGCTGTTTAACTGTGGCCAGTAGAATCTTCTTTCAACGCCACTCTTGCAATCTTGTAGTTTATTTCAAGCTAAATACTTCAAGGCGAGCTATCAAGTGCATCGGAGAATTTCTGTGGCTTGATTAGACTATGGCACGCCGCTGCAGCTGTGAACAGCCTCGAAAATGATAGCATTCTATACAGGCTTGTTGTATGGCAGTAAAGTGTAGGAAATAATAGCCAACGTTATAGGATACAGTATGTAACCAGAGCATGCTTTAGTCATGCATATAGCAAGCCATTCCTGTGTCGTCATTACCCCAATTACTGAATAGTGAGCTGGAGACCATTCAAAAAAAAAATTCAGCATACTCTCTCTTGTCCTTCTCTTACCTGTCTTGAGGTGTAAACTAGAGATTTTAGATCAGGGACTACTAAAAGAGGTACCTTCTATGTTAATAGTTGCTGTCCTGGGTGTCTTACCAGATAGATACCAAGTTGCAAAGAGTAAAAGTTACTTTAGAGGTTACGTAAAATAAATTCAGCATACCCCTATTTTCTTTCTCACACCTGTCTTGAAAGGTAAGCCAGAGATTTTGCATCTGGGATTACTGAAGTTATAATAGTTCCTATCGTGAGTGTCTTACCAAATAGACGCCAAATTGCAAGTAGTAAGAGTTATTTTAGAGATGATATCTAGAATTTATTAGCGTTTGTGACGTATGAGCAGCCAATGAATCATCGAAAGTCACCATTGCTATAACTGATCCAGCTATTTTGTGCAATACGGTCCGAATTTGCCCTTGCTCTGAGAGGTGAAAGGAATAAGGAGGAAAAAGAATCGATACATACAGAATGGCAAGAGGGTGGACACAGCCGTAACGGATTGATATCACGATGCTCGTATACTGTACTTGGAAATCGTTCCCATAAATCTTGTACATCAATATGCATTTCCGATTGCATTTTTGATCGAGTTCATGTAACGCAGGAAATGGCTTTGGTGAGCTTAAAAACTGTCTCAGTGAATCTTAAATGTCAATATGCATTTCCTGTCACATTTGTGCAATACTCTCTATCAAAATGTCAATATTTAGTGCATTTACAGTAACAGTCTACCGATGCAGTGCATAATCAATGCAAATTACTGAGCTACTGTACTATGCAGAATGCCATTGAAGTGAAACTAGGTATTTCAATCAAGCATATTAAACTGCTACGGTATACTGAAAAAAAACAAAAACTCTATTTCTATGGTATTTAGGTATTCATAACTAATAACTAGTAAATTGTATAACATATAAAGTAGTAGCACACTGATTATATTAGTATTCTCTCCATAAAGAATATCTATTAATGAATACCAAATTATTACATACGCTTATCTTAGCGATGTTTCCCCTAAATCCCGTACAACCATCAAAATACGACAGCGACGTAGTATGCAGTAACATGCACAATGGATAATAATAAGATTACATTTTATTCGCGCACATATTAACTGGCTGGTGAATATAATTCTCATTTGATCATCCTCAATCGTGATGAGCTGTCAAAGATGGCAGACGCGGAATTCACTTGCACATTCCTTGAAGATTGCTCAAATTCATATAATAATAAAAAGTTCCAAGATGTACGCGTAACAATAACATGAAAGCTATTGTTCAATTATGCATTGGTTATTATATAAATTAGCAGTAAATGTAAGATTTCTAATAAATACACAAGTATAGTTACAGGATCTTATTCAACATTAAATACGTGCATAAATTTAACACGACTGAAATAGTCTAAAAATACTAACAATTGGAAACATTATCAAAGCTCCAATACAAGATCCAACTTGCTGTGATACGCCACACCAAAATAAAGCCCGTCGGCCTTGTAATCGTAATAGATATATAATGGCAACTTTAACATAAGTCACCAAAACGCCAAAACCAACATTTATTATAACCTACATTATTAGATAAAATACGCGTTGTTAGCATCATGAGAGAGTTTAATTTACTTGGACATTGTGTGTGTCTAATTATTATTGTAATAGCGTAATACAAATAAACTGGACTAATTACGACACCAGGTTTTGATGAATGAAGCTTAATATAACGAATTGATAATTCAAATTTTACTTCATTTAAATGTGGCAATTTTCGTCAAGAAAGGGCATTCTAGCAGTAACTATGGGTAAAACTCCCCATTTCACAGAACAAGCATATCTACAGATATTCTGTATGCTTACCGTCAAGGCAGATCCACCGCTTGTGCCAAGTAAGGGAGGCGATGGGCTCATAGCTGCAAAAACGATAATCACGATGCCGCAAACCGTAGAAAGTAGGGTTAATATTGCAATTACGACACGATTATAACAGGGCAGCCAGAAGTAGGCAAATGAAGTTAAAGGATTAGCAATAGAGTATAAAGTGACAGTTAGATGAAATGCAGTACCACCATAAGGTAAAGTAGCGTACGACTGAATGGACGGGATGACTCCATTACTTAATCCGTTGACCCACGCTTGCATAAATAATAAAGCCATAAATACTTTGAACGGAAGAGGGTCTTTTTTTTTCTCCTAAAAGATAAAATATTGTCATTTTAGTGTCATGGAACTATACCTGGATATCCACTCTCTATAATGTTGTACTTGTTACGTACGATGTGACACAGCTACAATGTCGTACATAAATTGGATTTCGAATACTCACCATATCCGAAGCAGCTTCATCACGACAACCCGATTTATTATTGCAAGCTAATTCACTACCGTCTATTTTATTATCTTCAGTTTTTTCATACGTATTAGGAATGACGTAGTGCTTCTTCGCTAAAGGAAGATAATTCATAGCGATAAAAGCCAAAGCAGATGCAATAGTTAATCCAAATAAAATAAACCAAAATGTTTCTGGTGTGAAACTAACGGAACGAAGTGTTTGTTCGCATAAGGTTAAATTCTGAGGCGGGGTTGCTTGAGTGGCTATCAGAGTGAAGGAAGTAAATAGAATAAAATATTAAATTTACAGTTAATAGAGGAAAAGTTCAGGATTATATATAGCATGATTTCTATGGTGTACTGTTGCTAAAGAGTGGATATAATAATAATTACTAGCACACTCTTCACTCATAATACTCGCGTTATTAGGAGATAATCAATATTCATTCTTGACGCATAGAGTATACCATCAGTAGATTACAGTACACTGAGTATAGTAAATAGAGAAGTTCTATCAGTGTCATTATTTCAGTATTAAACCTTCTCCTAAAATACGGTTTTAATTACAGCTGCAAGGTACATATAACACTATAATTACAATTAATATACGTATCTAGTATATGTGGGTTTCTAGTAGTCCATGTCTCGTGATCGTGTTTTGTATGTAGATAGACTTAATAAGTTCACAAAGAATGCTTAGTATTGTTGACTAGGCGGTCATGTTGGCAATATCGAATATCAATATCGCCCATTCATTCATTAGTTTACGGATTTCAATCTCATCAACATAGTAATATATCCTGCATGTGCGTAGCCTTTAAAAGTTCAGTGTTGCCGACGCGGCGGTTATCATGGCAATATCTAATATTAATGCTGTTTATCCATTTATTAAATTAATAGATTCAAATAAGACTTATAACTTGGGCAACAACGTCGTATATTCAATATATAATTATAATACATTAATTAACAAAAGCTTGTCGGCGATATCATAAACATGGGCACTTTTTTGGGCAATGGGTAGAGACGAGGACTTTGATCAAGCAGTGTATGTAAATACTCGTACTTTGCTATATTATCGTTAACAATCTTTCCAATCATGCTGATTGTATAAACATATTGCCGTAAATTTAGAAGCAATCATGCAGGATGATAGTCAATTATATTATAGATTGCTAATTCAATAAGGTTGAAGCGTGCGTAAACTTAATGTCGCTAGTATTTTACAAAATCATTCCCATATATAAATTACTATTAGACATGATTCGTTATGCATATGTAGAAATTATTGCAAGGAATAATAAACAGTAGTATGGAATAAAAAAGTAAATAAATAGCTTATAATAACATAATGCGCAATAGAAGCGGATGGTCTTAACAACTTGAGCGTAATTTTTTAACCGTATATTCGATTTGATTGAAACTCACTGAAGGAGTCTTTGATCATATTGTAATTTTATCTTTCACTCTACTGTACACACAGTGCACATTAATAAAGTACTAGTCAAGCCCTTCCTCGTGATCCTTCACGTACTGCTAAGTTGTACCTTTTACTTGACAATAATTAAATATATATTCTAATTAACAAACCGAACAAAACAAAGTATGCTCGGTATGTCAATCAATACGCTATTGCGCTTGCAACTGTGGTACTGTAGCTAGTCATCAGGTGTTTAATGGACATAAATCTTCCATTTAAGTACAACCTTTGATGTTTCTTTTAATGAATCCGCGTGGCGTCAATGTTCTTAGTCATCTGGTGTTCAATGACTAATTGAATCTACCCAATTTGATCTCTGTGAAAAATTGTGTCTACTACCCTTTGATGTTATTTCATGAATCCGCGTAGAGTCTGTTTCTTATGGCATGATATCGCAATTCTACCGTATGTATACGTCCATACAGCGTATAATGTGCAGAGAAAATGAATTGTGCATCTGCCCAGCAGGAGGAATTTAAACAGACGCTATTCCTACGTCGCGTTGTTGAAGTTTTTGTCGCGTGCTTTATAGCATTGCCGAACGTGTCGATAGGTAAGCATTAAGTTAAGTAGTACCGTAGCGAGCATGGATTACTACCACAGTGTGAGTACGTTCTATAGTCGGGGATGGACAATTTACAACAAGGATGTTCATCAAAAAACTTGTAAATTTCATCAATACTTTATGATGGGAGTAAATATAGACACTACAAGTAACCGCATTCAGTTACGGTCCATTTTTATATGGAAAATGTTACTATTTGCGTTGCAATCGCATCGATCCAAGCTTTGCATTAATGTGGTTGTACGGCATTTATCAGGATAGAATGGAGTACGAGGGGCCCGTGGGGCTTGAAAATAGTGAACAATTAATCGTTAGTGACGCATATAAAAAGACTATTCATTAATCGGCAAAACTGCCTCACTACAGTACTCCTGTCATTGTAAGCTAGGATGTTCAATATGAAGATCTATCTTCCATCGATCAACAGAGGTGAAACATAGTTTGATTTACGTCGTACTTGACCTAAGACAATACCGCACAGGATATGGAATTTTTAATTTTCAAACACAAGACTGAAGGATAAAATATCCAGTACATCATGACTAACCTGCTGTAGTTATTGAGGGGCCAGTAGTGGGATGCATAGTTGTTGCAACGGTAGCGACAGAAATATTTTGATTAAAACAACCAGCCCCATTTCTAGCTCCCTGACCAAGTGCAACTAACCCAGGCAATAAACCACTAAGTCCTTCACCAACTAAGTAAGCAGGCATGTATACTTCGCGAAAAGTGGCCATAAATGGTAAATATGTCACCGATGAAGTGCAATCAGTCATGGCCAGGGTAAAACCAAGGATTAACAGTCCAATACTATGTGGTTCACCACCAACTATTGCAATTGAACGCCAAAAAAAAGCTAGTAATAGACAAGAAGCAGTTCCAGTCACTAATACTACATAGATTGCTGGCACTTCTTTCACTACGTTAGGTTTCCAATGCTTTAACAGAGAATACGTTAAAGGAGCTAGATTAGCGATTTGGATGATGACTGTTATGTAGGAGGCCAAGTTCCAACTTTCCGGTAAACAATTGACCATGATTGGCAATTCTACCCAAATACTGTTGGTTGCAACCCACGAACCGATGCCAAAGCATACTGCTAAAAAACAAACTGTCCATGATGTATTTTTCTCCAAAAGTGTGACAGAAACCATTTTGGGGATAGATCCACTTGTATCGATTACTTTACGATAACTTTTGCATTAATTGGTGTTAACTTGGTGAATGGATTTTCAATCTATTCCACCGAATCGATGGAATCGGCGGAGTTACTCAATCGTACTAGCAAGATGATGATGAAACGGCACGGTACGTAGTTACGTACTACGTCCAGGTCAACCAAAGACGCCTTTTACTTTACTACCAACAAGGCATGCGCATACTCCTCACCCACTAAAAACAGTCACGAGATTCGTCATTTGAGTCATTGATTACTCAATCGTACTAGCAAGATGATGAAACGGCACGGTACGTAGCACGTAGTGACGGTCCAGGTCAACCAAAGACGCCTTTTACTTTACTTTACTACCAACAAGGCATGCGCATACTCCTCAAACACTAGCAGTCACGAGATTCGTCTTTTGAGTCATTTATTACAAGTTCTTTTCATGAAGCCTCCGGATGCTGTCAGCAAAAAATTGGATCTGGACATAGTACTGTACAGTGTACAGTACAGTACAGTACTGTCAATCTAGCAAAGGGTTATCGCAAGTTCGCAATAGGGGAAAGGTCATTCAAGTTGAAATATTGCGTGATAACAGCCGTAAATTACTAATAGTAAGAGTTTCATAGGAAAACAATAATAATTACTATTAAGTATAAACTATGGCTAGTGACCTTTTTAAAGTAGGGTGATTAGCGTTCAATACGCCACTGTTCGATCAAATTTTATGCCAGTCATCATACTATACTGTACACTGTACTGTACAATACAGTACAGTGGAGGTCTCTACTGTACTGTACAGTGTACTGTACAGTACAGTACAGTAGAGACCTCCACTGTATTGTAGCACAGTCACGTGACTCACTCATACAGACAGCACATACTGTACTTTGTACAGCAGGGACAACTACAGAAACTGTACCGTGCAACTGAGTGCACGCTTAACTCTAGATGACAGCATTACACTGAGTACAGTATAAGCTTTAGTATCCGTATGTGACGTGTGCAGCTCGGTGAAGGTACGAGTGAACACCGATTTCGTGCAGGAACGCCATTTCTTCTTGGAGAAAGAAGGAGAAATGGCGATTTTTTAGAAAAAAGAATCTGTGCTTCTGCGCAGGAAAACGTTTAAGGGGTACGTACGTGCTGTACTGTAGTCCTTGCAGGCAGGAATATCCTATTTTTGCCCCAGCACGATTGTCAGCTCCCTTTATTAGCCTTTAGGCATTATGTAACTAATATTTTGTAGCATGAGTAACGTCAATTTTGATATACTGTACTGTACACTGTACAGTACTGTTATTACTATGCTATTGTAATGTGTACTGTACAGTACATACAATGTTCAACTCTGGAAACAGACAAGACAGACAGAAGCTTTCCCCCAATAGCTACTCCCTCTCTTTTTCTAATACCACAGACCACAGTACCTCACAGTACTGTACAGTACTGTACAGTACTGTGGTCTGGGGTATTAGAAAAAGAGTACAGTACATGTACAGTACAGTACAGTAGAACAATTCTCGCAATACTGTACTGTACTGTACAGTACAGTACTGTACAGTACTACAGTACATACCATGTTCAACTCTGGAAACAGACAAGACAGACAGAAGCTTTCCCCCAATAGCCACTCCCTCTCTTTTTCTAATACCACAGTAGTGGCCCACAGTACATGTAGAACAATTCTCGCAATACTGTACTGTACAGTACAGTACTGTACTGTTGCAACCGGCAGCCCGCAACGATCGAGTGGTTGGACAAGGACCTCTTCCGCTCCATTTACTACTGTTAGAATTAGTGATCATAACTTCATAACAAAAATTTTGCAATACAGGACCAAATGGCTACGCTACCTCAAACGAATAAATTAACGCCTAGCCAGCTATCAACCATCTCACCGAAAATTCGAGATTGGTGCTCGTGCCACGGCTTGTTAATGAAATCCAAGCGAAATGATCCTCATGATTATTCATTTCATCATTTGCCAGTGACATTGTTACCTACTCCAATTCCAAAGATATTATTTGATCAAGCTATGCAAGTTCAGATGGATTTCAATACAGTTTTCGATATCATCACAAGAAAGACAAGTTTCTTATCTGAAAATTTGAAGCGGTAAAGTAGCACTAGCCATCATCGACTGGATGGCAGATCGATGCCATATGTATGATAGTAGTTACTAGTCACGCTCAATGGTAGAATTCATTTTATCATACACTATCGAGATGCTACTAGTTCATTGCTACTTAGACGAAGAGAGCATAGAGTACCTACTCGCCTACGCGTACTCTACTGTATTCTCTTGTAGGAGATCTGTACATACTAGCAATCGCAGCTTATAAATATTACTTAAATTGAATACTGTATTATGATCATACTGCAATTATTAAAATAAATTACTTTTCCATGCAATATCGATTCGGTATAAAATGCAAGACGCTTATTTTTATCCTATTATCAAAACATCAATGATGATCAAACTACGTACCTTGAAATAATTAATAATTAATGATATAATTGAACGATAATTTATGTGCCTTTAGATCGTTACAGGACGATGAATACGCTTCAAAATTAATGTATGTCTACAATCAAGTCCTGAAAGAAGGAATTGCTCAAGTCAGTTAGGATATAGTTAAGAAGAGCTTCAATAAGTTGTTGCGATAAAAGTGAATCAATATGAACTGTACTTTTATTACTTAATCAAACGATGTGTCTTCGAGCTAGATATGGTTCTATGATATGATGAGCGAAAACAACCTAGTCGTATAATTAATTAGTTATTTATACTCTTAGCCAATCAATTTTATGCTCACCCGATCAGACTACATGCTGGATCAAAGCAACAGTAATAACCAGTTAAGCTTAAAACAAGTTGAATTTAATACTGTTTCCGTTGGTTTCATTGGAAGTTCTTCTGTCGTACCGTCACTCCATCGGTTAGTAGTAGTACAGTACATCGAGCAACTGACTTTCATGATAATAACTAAGTACAAATTGACGTTTATATTGAGGTTATTACCTGATCACCTAGTGATACGATATATGCTCAACATTCTATTAAACTGCACTAAATATTAACCTTTCAGATACGTTATACGGGAATTGGGTTTGACTGACGATTACAATTTAGAACGGGTACTACACATAATTATGAAATTGATAAATTTAGGAAAATACCTATAGCATTCTGCCTTTTAAGTAGACTTTAATATCTAAGTAGTTAAATGAAATTTTCTAGATTGCTACTAATAACTGTTTAGAGCCATTTGCTAAGGGAGTGCATCTAGCTTGGAAAATGTATGAAAATGATAAGTAAGTTAGTAAAGAGAGATCAAGGATTACAAGATATTCTCGTTGTAGATATTGTGTACTCTTTGTAATGTTAAAAATATTAACAACATTATGAATTACTTACTTATCATACTAATATCCTAGGGCTATTATTTTGTTTGTGGTTCTACCTGATGAAAATAATATTTGTGATCAACGGCTGTTTGAATATGCAATCATGAAATTGTAAGTCTGTTGCCATGCTGCATCTCACTTCATTTCTAACATGCTCGTACATTGTAAAAGAGTAATATTAAATGACATCAATTGAGTTAGCATCCGATTACATTTTCTTCAGAGATCCTTCAATTAATGTTGTTCGTTGTACAATGGCTGATATTGAAGAAAACGCTACATTAGGAGATGATAAGACCTTATACTAGTAAGTTGATTCGTATGTATTTCACATTTATAGGATTCTAGAACAATGTCATTTCAGTATTACGTTTCAGGAAGTTTATTTACAATTATAACTATGTTATGTTAAAATATAGCAAGAAACAAGAAGTTGCATTGGTCTACTACCGTTCCGCTTACGCACCATATTGCTACCCTAGCCAAAAGGTATACCTTGCCAATTTATAGAAAAATGTCAATTTGATCAATTAATGTTATAGATGTTCTATTAATTTGCAGGAATGGGACGCTCTATTGTTAGCCGAGAGATCACGTAGTATCAAAGTTCCAAATATTGCAAGTCATTTAGCCGGAGTTAAAAAGATACAGCAAGTACTATCTACACCAGGTGTTTTAGAATCGTGAGTTAAAATATCTGATATATAGTAAATTTAATTAGTACGCATACTGTACCAATAAATAGACGTTATGTCGGAAATGTTAAAAACAAATTATACAATTATATACTTCAGATTGTTACCAGATAAGAGTTCCGTAGAAAGGATAAGAGCGACGTTTACCGGCTTATACTCACTAGAGGTAATACTACAGTCTCGATTAACTAATGGTTATGATAATGTAGTTAAGTAGAAGAAGATTATATGCATATCATGTAGCATTTCATGCCTTAGCTTTTTAAGATATGATAACGATATAATAGAATTACACTATTCTAATACAGTTGTACGGAACTGTCTTGCTAATAGAAATAGACTAAACGGAAAATATCTACGTAGCTTGTATTATGATAGCCTTTATTAATTTAACATGAGGTAACTTGAAGGTATTTTTAGTTTCTGTCTTAAAAATTTTAATTTCATGTAAAATATCTTCAGGGTGACCAAGGTAAAGAGTCAATAGCCATGGCCATTAAAAATCCGGAAAATTTTGTTTTAAAACCCCCACGTGAGGGTGGAGGTAAGTATTATTCCTGTACGTATGCTCCACGAAAATTGATAGTGAGTTAAGAAAGTTTGCTAGTAACTGTACTATGTTACGTTGTTGATATATTAAGAAAATAACGACATAATATAGACCTGATCTCTTCTGATAGGGAATAACCTGTTCGGGGAAGAAATACGGACTTTTCTAAGTTCATCATCAAATGACGATGAAAAGTCAGCTTACATTCTCATGGATAGAATATTTCCTCCAGCAGTTGATAATTGTATCATCACTACAAATAATTCAATTCAGGGTACTGAAAAAGTTATCAGTGAATTAGGAATATATGGAGTTCTCATCAGGTAATATGTTACCGAAGTGTACATTAATAGTGTGCCATAAATATGTCCATAATAAATAGCTATTTAAATTGTCATAGGAAAAATAGGATAGCGTTATTTTTAATCCGATAGCGAGTGCAAGACACTACTACTTAAAATATCTTGAAAGCAAGATTGTTTCTTACACTTATCGATTTATAACTTTTTATCTAAATCATAATTATTGTTTAACCGTTTTAGCCGTGGACCGAATGAAGTAATTAGTAATTGTGCTTGTGGATATCTATTACGAACTAAAAGTATTAGCCAAAATGAAGGTGGAGTGGGAATTGGAGCGGCAGGGTTAGATTCAGTGTATTTAGTTTGAAATATGGAGAAACATTTTAAAAAATTTGTCATAGCTATGAAGTATATGTTATCATAATTTTGCGATAGAAATAAAATTAAATAATGATTATAATAATACAGTTATATTAATTGTTGTGATACATTAACGAAACGCTGCATGTATGTCTATCGGGAGAGACTAACAATTATAATGTTGAATACTTGCGTATATACAGTATATAATAGTTTAGTAGGTTAGTAAAATGATAAAATATTGCATGCAATGATTTTTTATTTCATTTACTAGTTTGAAAGTAAATATAGAATTAATATGGAAATTATACATTTAGTTTATATCGGCTGAAGTATAACCACACCTAACAATTGGTGGGTAAGAGCAGGACTACTTTTAGACCACGGTAGGAATAACGATAGTTGAGGTGTACTACAAGTCTACAACTATACTTCGACTAGGTAGTACTGACTTTTTGCAACTTTCCGTGATATTTTTCGCTTATTCGATCCAATGCTGAACAGCTGAGTATACTATAGCTCTGCACTTTGCGTGGCCGTATACTGGTTAATATCTTAAAAAGTCGTAGCCACTTATCGAACGAATCTAGTCTAGAGAGGTTAAGGGTTTGGAAGCCTATTTGAGTGGCTCGATGCCCACTGAGTCTACAGTATTTGCATTCGTAGACACTATAAATACTTCCGAAGATATACAACTGTTGGTATTTATAGTAAGTAAGCTGCACAGTATTGTATATTACGTCCAGCTAGTGTAGACACTGACAATTCAGATTTTTAGCGTCAATAAAATGTCTTAATTAACCATTAAGTTAAACGATGATGCAGCATTCTGTCAAACTATTTACATTACATGTATCTGGAAATTTCTGGGAATATTTCAAGCACCTGCTGATTCCGTTGTCCGTACAGCAGAGTCCCGTCCGGTATAGTCTGTAAGTATGACAGCTACAGTAGAATGCTGAGTCAGTATGACGAGTGCACCTGTTGCAGTAATGAATGAAATGCAATATACTGCACCGTAAATAGTAAGAAAGGAAGAATGGATAAAGATATATATGACAATACAGTGTACAGGATAGTACTGTACAGTATAAAAAAAAATCGTATAAGTAGTAACTGATATAGTAGTATACTAAGGGAAAAATAGTATATATTGTTGTGGGAGTCAATCAAAATCTCACTTTTCAAATGCCGTATTCTGGATTTTAATAAGACAAAATGGCAACGCTACCTAAAGTGGATGAGTTAACACCTGACCAGCTATCAACTATCGTACAAAAAATTCGAGATTGGTGCTCTTGCCACGGCTTGTTGATGAAAGCCATTCGAAATGATGATCGGGATCATTCATATCATCACTTGCCGGTGACGTTGTTACCTACTGTAATTCCCCAAAAATTACTAGATCAAGCTATGCAAATTCAGACGGATTTCAATACACTTTTCGATATCATTGCAAGAAATAGAAATTTTTACCAG